>NC_056737.1:10454645-10742145 GCF_019279795.1 Protopterus annectens
ACATAATCAGCACAGCATAAGTGGACTGTTTGGCCAACCTTTAGAAATGCAAGGTTGTTGTACTCAGCTGTTGTCCCTAACCATTAAGGTGCCTGCAAAATATCCCATCTAGCAACTAAATAAAAGAGTAAATAGGACACACAGTCAATCCAATTGGAAAAAACAACAAGAAAAATCTAACCTATGTGCTGATGATGTCAACTTCTAGTACTATTGGTTTAGACTTTGATTTCCATTTTCTAGTAACTGCTTTTTTGGCAGGCACTATAATTAAACTCAAGGCCTTACAATGTCTAGGCAATTCTGCTAATGTTACATAGTGCAAAAAGTAATTTCCTTACTTATACCAGTTTGCTGTCCCAGTATGTCTGATAGAGTAGCCTGCAGGGAATTTTCAGTCTGCCAACCCGTTACATAGGTTCATAGGATGATAGTAGGCTAGTGGCCCAGATGCCCTTATAAGCCTAACCAAGAATTTCGCCCATGTTCCCTAAAAGTCAGCACCTGTTTCCCCTGTCCAGCAGGGACACAGGTGTGGTTCCCATCCAGTCATCCAGGTTCCTCTTAAAGAGGGCACTACCAAAAATATGTTCCCAATTACTTCTTTCTTTCCAGTCACACCTCCAACTTCCTGTGTAGACACGTCCAAGCAAACAAAGTTCCTAAATCTTCTAGACTTTGTTGCATATTTGGGATTCATTCTTATATCTTCTCATTGTTTCTTTGTGAATTACTTATCCAATCTCTCTTCCCAATCCTTTCTAAACTCCTCTGATTGATTCTTATAGTTATCTTGCAATATTTTATATGCTCTGCTAATTGTCCGTTTTTAACAGGTTCTGTTCTCGATTCCACTAAAAACTCTACCATGACTAGTCCTATGCTTAGGATCACCCTGTTTCTTTCTCTTTGCCTGTACTCCAATATCAATCCCTGATAGAGAAGGCAATCTGTAGCCTGCAGTCCAAATACATTTTTGGCCTCTTCCCATTCTATTACATTTCTCTCTCATGCTTGTTGTCTGTATCCATAATTGTAGTCATCCCTATCGGCAGAATCTCCTTTCTCCATTCCATTTTGGCTTAGTTTTTCGAATACTTCCTGCTACTTTATGAATATAATATTCTGTGTGGTTATTGTTATTCTCCTTAAGGATCTTCATCCAAAATCCCAGTCTCTCCTTGAGCTTTCCCCCCTTTTCATCATCATCCCTTTTCACTTTGAATTATAGTTTTCTGCTCTTGCTGTATATAGGAGCCTTAACTGTGTAGCTCTGAAATACCCCTTCAAATCAGGTAACCCCAAAACACCTTGCTCTTTTGGAAGGATCACCTTATCTCACTTGACTCTTGCCGTCATCCCCTCCTAAGTAAAATCCTTCAACTCTTTATTAGTTGATATCCACAACTTCTCCTCTGGTTGATAAAAAATATCCCTGACCTGTGTATAAAACTAAAGAAATTAAAAGCATTTTAATTTGTTGTATCTTATTATCCATAGGCCGATAGTTTCATATGGGGGCTGCTATAGGTTCATATGTTGTACTCCCAGCAGTTAGATTTGAGGTTATAATCCCTAGTATATATCTACTTTCCCCATTATTTTGGGGTATTTCTCTTGAGCCCAACTGTGTTGCTGCTCTGCCTCACATATACGGGATCCTCTGCAGCAGTGGCTCCTCCCTGGGTGATTCACATATATCAGATCAACCGTCCCAGCGATAGTGGGTTTTGGGTTTTAAGATCAGCGCCCCGTATTAATCCTGGGATCTAGATTTTCCGAGTGAAGCTGTCCTCAAATCTGGGTTTGACATGGCCTGGTCATAGTATGGCCTGTCATCATTGAGCAAATTGATGCCTGTATAGAGCTGGAGTTCTCTGGCTGGTCAATGGTAGGACAGATTAGGAGACGGGTTAGCCTTACTTGATAGCACTGAATAGATTTCCTCTCCTTTTGCTGCTTTGGTCGGTTTGCAGTTGTTCCGAATGGGGCATTATTCGATCGGTTTGTCATTGATCTCTGCAGAGTGTACTGGTATAGATTAGTATGAGGATGACTTCATCATTGGTCTGATGAGGATGAGCATTGGTCTATATGATCCTCGTCTATATAGGAAGGTTCCTCCTTGAGAATTCTGCAGAATGTGTTGAATAACTACTTACTCTACCCAACTGTTGAAGGAACTTCCTTCTGGTCCCTGGGTCCCCCCACCTATTTGGTAGCTATTTTGTACTTTGGGGCTTTTTAACCTTTTTGTTTACCTATGTTATGCTTTTTATTTTTGGCATTTAACTTTAGGCTTTGGCCTCCAGTTTTTTCTTGTGGGACTGGCACACCAAGGATCTCTCTCTGTGTCAGATGTGTTTTACTACCCAGTCAGCATCTTTGCACAAAGTTTGTCCCATCAGCTCATAACCCTCCTGTGTGTACTTGCTTGTTCGGTGAAAAGTAGATGCCAAAGAAGAGCCCTAACGAAGGAGCCCTGTGGTACACCTTGTGTGACAGTTTTGATCTGGACATGGCACAGCAAACTCTGACCCTGTGGTTCTGTCACTCAACCCAGTTTGCAACCCATCTTGTGATGTATGGGTTAAACATTAAGCTGATGAGTTTAATGATAATGAGTGGGTGGGTTATTCAGGCCTTAGCCCAGATCCGGGAGGTGTAAAGCTGCCTTTCTGCCTTTCCCTCATCAATGGCTTTGGTGAAAAAGTTGAAAGTCCAGCAAGTTTAGAAGGCATGATGACAAAAAACAATGATCAACTGGGAAAAAGTCTGCAAATTGGATCCTATGTCTTTATTTATTTATTTTATGATCCTCCATCCTCTCCATCAGATTACAGATAAGGCTTAATGGGCTAATGGTAATTTCCAGTCGGTGGAGGTGGAGGCACCCTTTGTGTGGGACCAGACCACAGTTGCGCCGCCACTCCTGAGTGCGGTATCAGAGAGGTAAGACTATGATTAAACAGCTGTCCTAGCTGTGGGTTTAATTCCTCGATTCCTCCATATAACAAAGCTTCCAATTTCTCAGTTTTTGTATTATCTTTTGTTTAGTCTCTTCCCACATATCCTTAGCTGCCATGACGGACTCCTTTTTAATCCATATTCTTAAGTGCTTCATTTTATCAATCATGTTCCCATAAATATAGTTATTGCTGAACCAGTTTGTGTGCAGCTACATAGTTTACAGGTATTGACTTTGTTTTGTCTTCATTAGTTTTGTATCCCAAAAACGACTTGAAACTGTCTCAAAGTGTTACACAACACAACACTGAAATGTTCTTTTCTGATTTTAACAAGTGTAAAATATCATCTGCAAATAAAGCCAAATTTTCTTGGCTACCATATCAACTATATTCTTGAATTTTTGAGTCCCTCATTTTATTTGCCAGTGGTTCTAAGTGTAACAGAAATAACAAAGAAGAAAGAGGACACCCCTGCCTACTTTTAGCGCTCAAACACAACTTAGAGAGGAACCCAACCACTTATAATTTTCGCCTCCGGTCCCTCATATATCCTCCAAACCAACCTTATAATTTTACCCAGGAGTGCAAATGCTTTCATTGTCCTGCTCATAAAATCCCAGTTTACTGTGTTGAATGCTTTCTCTGCATGAAGACTCACCAATAACGAGGCATTTTCTTACATTATGATTCCCACTGGATTGTGTTTATAGTTATTGTGCTTTCACAAAACAGTATAAGGATTCTTAGAAAAGGGAAATAAGTTACATACATAGAAATTGTGGGAACAATACATGCAGAATAATGTTCAGGAGGAGTGAGGTTTAAAGAGAGGCAGGGAATGAACAATTTTTGTAATGTTGGAGTAAAAGACAGTTGTTAAAAAGAAAGAAAATATATGTGATGTATAATGTTTGTAAATGGAAAAAATGTTAATATAGTTTGTTTTTCATTTCTGTTAATATATGTATGCCTGTGCCTTAAGTGATAATTTAACAAAGGTGTTTTAAAAAAGAGTGGAAGCAGTAAGTCAAAGTTCTCCAGTCAGAATACCTAGGGTGGTTGATGCTTACCACTTGGGCCAAGACAGAGAGCTGTAATGTTGGGGAGTAGTGTTAGTTTTCCTTGAAACTTTGTGTATGTGTGTGTATGCATGGACTTGAGTTTGGGAATTTAAGAGTTTACACAAAGTACACTTACCCTATGGACAGGTGAGCACTGGAAAGTGTGGTGAGAAAGGAGTCTGGGGAGCTTGGCAAAGTCTCTGCTCACTGGAGTGTTTAGTGTGAAACCTCTTCTTGGGTGTGAATGGGGTGGCCTCATACCCAGGGCAGCAGCGCATGTTTTCTGCAGGCTTTTGAGGCCTGGTTGCAGTTAGTGAATTGTTTAATGATTCATATTTGTTTGCTTTTTTTCATACTTTCATGTCACATCACTGGTACTAAATGGATGTAGGACTGTTTCTCTGGTCACCATCAGATTTAGTTAAAGATAATTTATTTGTGGGGAACAGAGTAGATCCAAGGACTATAGCCTCTGACCATTGTATGTCATAACCTGTATAATTATGTTTGTCTGCTTCACACTGACAGTTTCCTTCTGTATTATAGTCATATAGATTGCTCAAAAACCATCTCTGTCTTAAGGATCATTTTCAAAACAAGTTCCAGAATACTGTATTTAGCCAAACCTAATTGCATTGTATGCAAAGGTTATCTTAAGATGACTTCAATCATCTGTCCATTGATGGCTTCTAGGTCCGATTCTGCTTATAAGCCCTCCAGTATCCAGGTGATATCTGGGCCCCCATTTGTGCTGATACATGTCCTGTCCTTGCACCAACACATCAGCTGCGAAAATCCTTTGTTCTTTGAAGGAGATTTTTGTACTTTGCAAACTCAGTTTCTAAGTCAAGTCTTAGCATTCCCTGCTTTGTGAAGTGGTTTTGTAAAGACTACTGAAGTTTTCTCCTTTCATTAGATTGTTTTCAATAATTTAAAAATAGACTGCTGAAAGTTTTGAATCTAACTTTAGTGAACCATGGGATTTTTAATTCAGTGAAAGCAACCTTCTGTCATCTTTGTGTAGGAGTTGCAGTATAGTTACATTTTTTCTGTATCCCATAAACTTGATATTTACTTTATCCAGTCTAAAACAGTTTTTTGTACCATAAAAGAAAGTATCTTTGTTTTACTGTCTTCCAAACTAGACATAACATCTTAAATACTTTACCTTGAAGGCCTGTCATAAAAAAGCTGAAAAAAAAAGTCTTGAGCATGCAGTTAACTATGGCTATGCAGTCCTCTAAGCTAATTTCCAGAACTATTCTAAATGTATGAAGTGAAGCTGTTCCTGTACAGCAACTTACATAAATATGTCCAAGTTTAAATATACTGGGAGAAGTTGTCAGGCTTCCTAAAAAATGAATGCCAATCCCCTAAAAACATGTTGTGAAAAATCATTTTGCTTCCTAAGAATTGCCCCCCCCCCCAAAAAAAAAAGTTTACTCTGGGGTTGGGGTAACAAAAATTTGGAGAACTGTGAATATTATTGTCTTCATTTCTGCGTAAGTAACTTTTGTCCTGTAATTTTAATTTGTTTGGCAACTGCACTGGAAGCTGGGATTTGGCATTGTTTTTGTTACTTTTAAGTCATTCATATAGTTGTCATTGTCTAGAGATCCTTTCAAGTATCTTAATGGCCATTCTGATGTCATTCTCTAACAGCTAACCAAATGGGACAGACTGAAATGCCATCAGTGTGCAGGCAGTGGATGAGAAAGACTGCTCTTGTTGATTTTGGTTAGGTATTCTTGCCCTGTGGACATATTGACTAGTATTTTGCTTTGCAGTTCATGTAGTACAGTATATGGAAACTGTTGTAGACATTAAGGATATGATGGCAAACTGTACAAATGATTAGCTTTAAACAACACGTGGAGATGATGCTCGAATGAGGTGGCAGTTGTAAAAGATATGCCGTGTGTAAGTTACAACTCCTGTAGCGCTGCTTAATAAGTAAGTCAATACAGTGGACTAAAATAACTTATATTCACATTAACTCTTTATGAATGTGTGTGTGACCCAGGCCCAGGAAACAGATGTGATTAGAGTTTTACCTTTTGTGTTATTTGAGTTGCATCTTCTGTTGAACTGACTGGCTTTCCAAAAGGCAGCTGATAGGCTGATGTAAGAAGATGACCTTGTGCTTTGAAAGAGTACTTTCCTCTGTATAGAAACAAGTATGATCGAATGGCGGTGAAAAGACAATAGCTTTCATTTAGCTCGTTACTTTATGTATTGTCAAAGTTGCATACTTGGTTGAACTTCTGACTACAAATATTACAACCTTTATCTGCAGGTTTTCCTGAGAAAATGTTTCCCACAACCAGATTTTTTTGAATTTGTAATTTTTTTGCTGGCAGTTTTTTTTTGTTGTGTGTGTGTTGTGCACACTGAGAAAATGTTCCATTTATCAGGTGCCACACACTATTGCCACACGTTGAATGTGGTCTTTAATATCTTGGTTAGTAAAGTGTCTTCTCTCCCACTTCCCAGACCACACAATCCCTATTTCTGCACTCTGTATATGATTCCATAGGTTCCGTCTATTGTATTAATATGCACAGAAAATAAATTTAGAAGATCAACTATCATGCAAATTGTGAATTTGTTTTTGGCTTAATTGTCATCTTCAAGAAGCTGACCAGTGACTTGCACTTGTATTGCTACGAACTCCTGAACAAGACAGTACAATATGGAGCATTACAGTTTTTGAAGATACTGCTAACACTGTTGTAATGTATAATGGCTCCATATTGTTAATTTCTCAGAGACTCTCTTAGTTGCTTCTTTTAAGCAGTTTACCAACTGTTTTCCTCACTTTTCTTTAGTTGATGTCATGATGTCAGTGTGCCTAAGGCGGTGTTTAGCTACATAAGGAAATAAGTTTTGAGCTTTAGTAACTTTTTTGAATAGACTTCAGCAGGTGGTATCAAATGCTGGGTTATACCATGCGAGTGTAAAAAGTGCTGCTCCCTTGTAGCAACTGTAAAAAGTGCTGCTCATTTATAGCTCGGTGAAAAATGAGCATAACTGAGAGACTGCTGTTTCAATTAGTGCAGCATGTAGATTTTTTTTTTTTTTTGAAGAATGGAGTTTTGTACATTATTTACTTTGTTGCTTATTCATTAACTTGTTAGGTGCTTGATCCTTGAACCCTTTTAAGCTGCGACTTTGGTGCAATGTCAATTCAACAGTACAGAGGAGTTCAGAATATTAGAAACCAATGCATTCGTTCCAGAACATAGTATATAGTGATGTAGTGCGGTATGGAGCTTTGAAAAAAATCCTTAGGAAATTCTTAATATAGAGGTGAACTTCAGGAAAAACATCTGAAGACCCTGATAAGTAATGCTCTTTAGTAAAAACTAACACACAGAATAAGATAAAATAACATTGAAGTCTATTTACATGTATGCATTTTGTTGCCTACATTTTAATATTAAGGGTTACTCGGGTAGTATATGCACTTTACATTTACTGCAGGAAGGAATGGGTTGGTGATTTTGTGCTGAAAGGTGTGTATCTGTCTTTGTCCATGAAACAGGTGCAGCAGTAGGTCTTTTTTTTTTTAGGTATGTGATGAGCCTTTTTTCTTGGATTTTATGAAAAAGCAAAACTTACATGATAGTTGATTTAGTGTAGCCTGTTATTTTTCACAAGTACTGTGAGAGCTGGTTCTATACTTCCACGGTGGTGCAGCAGTAGCGTTGTTGCCTCACAGCAAGAGGTTCTCCCGTTCGATTCTCGGCTTGGGTTGGGAGTGCCTTCTGTGTGGAGTCTGCATGTCCTCACCGCGGTCGAGTGGGTGTTCGAAAGACCTGCATTGAACGGACGTGCCTTCATTGAAGGTTGGGCATCGGGCTGGCAACTCGACATCATAAAAACCAACTGCCAGTTATTAGCGGACCGGAGTTCCACTGTGGCGACCCCTAACCGAGAAAAGCCGAAAGACAAACAACAACTGTGAGAGCTGGTTCTAGTGGGTTGGCACAGTCTTATTAAAACTCCTTTCCCCGATATCAGGATGAATGGAAATGTTCAGAACTTTAGGTTATATGGGGAGATTTTACTTTTAAAAGCAACTGAAGGGTTTCTAATAGGAGTCTGGTTGCTATAAAATAAAACCGAATGAACCAACCACAAAAATTAAGTCAATATCACTCCATTGTTAAGTGCTTTTGTCTTTCAAAGAGACTTCATCAAACTGAAGTGTACAGAAATAAAATGCAGTTTAAATAGCATCACTAAAAAAATCTCATGACAAATTGCATGATTAATGTTTTTAACTGCATCCTTTTTAAATACATTTTAAAATTTTCAGAATCCTTGACACCATGAAAATGTCAGGCAAGTAATACAACCTGCCAACTACAGTCACACAAATCTACGTTATCATCAACATCAAATCTATGTATATAATGAGCAACAAAATTAGCTATTACAAAACAAAAACTTTTAGTGCTGATACAAATGTTAGTATGTTTACACTATGCATTTTTGTCATCTTTTTGCTGGATAGCATGCATATGCTTGTAAATCCTAAAGTGCAATTCCACGGAAGTCCTTTCAATATAAAACGCACTACATTGTGCACACAGGGGGAGCTAAATGACATGTCTTGATGTGCAGGTAAAATTCCCTGTATATGTGTGTGTGTATATATATTTTCCTATATATCACTTTTTTTATACTTATTTCATCTACTGATGTTTTCATTAGAAATGTTGAACTAAAGTTCCTATTAATGTCCTATCCCAATCTTTTACTCTCTTCTGACCATCCACAAGGCTTATTATATTCTGTTTCAGTTTGGTTTCTTACCTCAAAAAGTATGTCTTCAGTCAGACTTCTAGGGTATCCCCTATATAAGAATATAGAAGATAATAATGTGCTTTCTTTCATAAAGAACCCATAACAAACGGTCCTTCAACTATATTGTTCTTTAATGTTGGATGCCTGCTTTTGTAATGTAAATAAGAGTTGCTCTGAATGCCCTTACTGTAAATTTTTGATAATGATATACAAGTCTGATGGATTTTTAAGTCCAAGAAGCTTTTAAAATTTTTATATTCAAATGTGAAATGTAAGTAAATCTCCCAGCATGACACAAGTATTTTTGCATAGCTGGAGGCCATCGCTGCCCTCATTGATAGCCCATTAGTTTGTCTATAAAAATTTGAAGCAAAGACAAAAAACTAAATGTCAAACTGATATCTAAAATTTCTATTAATAAGTTTTTGTCATAAACAAATTCCTTGCTATTAATTCAAAATGCACCATTTGTAAGCCCTCTTCTTTCAGAATAACATTATACAATTATCTGATGTCTGTTACTACTAAATCAATATCCAAGATTTCAGAATAACATTATACAATTATCTGATGTCTGTTACTACTAAATCAATATCCAAGATTTCAGAATAACATTATACAATTATCTGATGTCTGTTACTACTAAATCAATATCCAAGATTTCAGAATAACATTATACAATTATCTGATGTCTGTTACTACTAAATCATTATCCAAGATTTCAGAATAACATTATACAATTATCTGATGTCTGTTACTAAATCAATATCCAAGATATCAGAATAACACTATACAATTATCTGATATGTGTTACTACTAAATCAATATCCAAGATTTCAGAATAACATTATACAATTATCTGATGTCTGTTACTACTAAATCAATATCCAAGATTTCAGAATAACATTATACAATTATCTGATGTCTGTTACTACTAAATCAATATCCAAGATTTCAGAATAACATTATACAATTATCTGATGTCTGTTACTACTAAATCAATATCCAAGATTTCAGAATAACATTATACAATTATCTGATGTATGTTACTAAATCAATATCCAAGATTTCAGAATAACATTATACAATTATCTGATGTCTGTTACTACTAAATCAATATCCAAGATTTCAGAATAGCATTATACAATTATCTGATGTCTGTTACTACTAAATCAATATCCAAGATTTCAGAATAACATTATACAATTATCTGATGTCTGTTACTACTAAATCAATATCCAAGATTTCAGAATAACATTATACAATTATCTGATGTATGTTACTACTAAATCAATATCCAAGATTTCAGAATAACATTATACAATTATCTGATGTCTGTTACTACTAAATCAATATCCAAGATTTCAGAATAACATTATACAATTATCTGATGTCTGTTACTACTAAATCAATATCCAAGATTTCAGAATAACATTATACAATTATCTTATGTCTGCTACTACTAAATCAATATCCAAGATATTTAAACCACTGGTGCTTCCTTCTCATAAAATCAAGTTAGTCATTATCGTGTGTGTAAGATTTGCTTTATACAGCTACTTTTTGCAAGAGTTTGTCTCTAAAAATTGCTATGACTTCTGTTTTTTCTTACCAGATCCTGCCGTTGTTAGCCTTGGTGGTGCATTTACTAAATCCTTATGAATTTTTGGCAGTCCAAAAGTCTGCTTATTGTTTGCCTCTTCACTGTCAAGCAGTCAGCCAATCTCTGATCTGTTGAAACGTCATTTAACTATTCATAGACATAGGAATCAATCAGTCTATAACTTTTTAAAATATCAGATCATGTTACCCTAATGTAGTACTTTGTCATTTAACGTATTATGCATTTCATTTTTATAGTCAATTATATTAGTAATCATTGCATTCCCTTTATCTACCTTAGTAATAACACATTACGAAGAAACAATTGTAATTTGTTTACGGTTAAATGAAGGTTACACATCATTTATTTAATTTTTATGAGCAGTACCAAAGACGTTATTTTGACACGTAATATTTTTTTTTCGCTTTTGATTCCAGTTTTTTTCTTTTAACAGCATTGAGTAGTTGCTATGGAGTGCAGGAATTCAAATATTTGCTTAGTTCACAATTTGTAATATTCACTGAACGTTAAAAATAAAGACCTTTTCCTGTATCCAAATGTTCAGTTTCATAGTTATCAGGTGAAACAGAAATGACTTAACTGACGAACAGGGTGCAATAGTACAGAGTGAGTGTGATTAACAGCCAGTAAGGAAGCAATTGGAATAGAAATTGGGAGCTATACATAATATTTCCGAAGCATTTCTACATGCAAAGTATGTGTGTTAAGAAGGAAAGAAGCATTTGATTCACTTGTACCGTTCAGCATAGTTTTGTGTTGGGGACTGGCAATTTTTTTTTTATATTGTTGTCCCCCTTGACATCAGATTAACTGCTTCTGTGGTCCTCATTTTGTGAGTCCCCACAGATACATTTTGTCCTGGATGTGATCTGATATTTGGAATTAAAAAGGAGACCAGTGTCACAGTGCTTTGTCATCCTGCTGTCGTGAAAAAATCTGTTTTGCTGTTTATGCTGTACCCATACTGCTGCTGTGCAGATGCTCCATGCAGCGATTCCAGCTACAGGGTCCTAAATATAAAACTTAGAAATAGATTGCCAGGACCTGTACTAGGAGATGGGGTCCGACTTTTTAAATGTTGGTGAAGTGGGTCATGTGATACTATTTTCAGTCATGATCGTGGTACAGTAGTAATGAAAAATGCAATTGTTTCATAAGTATGTAGCCCAATATATTACTGCATTAGGCATGTAGGACTCATAATTCTTGGATCTTGTATTCTTGTTGGCAGTTATGGTTTTAAGCAGATGTGTAATCAATATAGAATTATTCCTGGAGCATTTATTAGCATGTGGTTTAAGTGAATGTAATGGTGATCATTGGTATGTGATTGACATGGGCTGAGAACTTTGATGTTAATGTTTCAGATGTTAATTGTAACAGGTAGTTAGTCTTAGCTGATTTTTACCTGTGGTATGGAGTTCCATAATTTCATTGACTTTTGAACCAGTATTTAATGTTCACTGAGACCAAAAGCAAATCACTTTTATTGAATAACACTGTTCGTGAACAAGGAGCTTTCAGGTTGAACAGTCAACATAACACAAAAAGCCCCCGCCCCCGAACACACACGCATATATGCCCCAGTGTATAGAGGAATAGAGCCATGACTACAGTCCAGAAGACTCATGTATGATTAGTGGCGCATGTGTCTGAGTGACCAGGCAGTCGAGGAGAGCTTGAGCAGCTTTCACTAGCTCATTCTTCCTTAGGGAAAAGATGGTTGCGAGACTTGTGTCACTACCAGCACCCAAAGGTGGCAGGGTGTGTTGCCTGCTTGTAATAAGGGTGACTTACATTGTCAATCCAGACCTCTCCTCCTTAGGTCCTAGAAATGAGGAAATGTATATGGGAGATGCTCCCTAAGACCTGAAGCTGGCCTGTACCCTACCACCCTGCTTTTGCCAAAGAGGGAATGGAAGGGCTAATTAGGCTTCCTAGGCAGGAATGAGTGATCTGTAGGTCTCAGTAATCATTTAAAATCTCTGGACTGACATTTACACATCCCAAAACTGTAGTTTGACATTTGGTGCAGAGGATTAAGGGTGTGAGCTGTAGTTCTTACGGGTACAGGTTCCGATTCCCTCAGTCCTCATTTACCTGCTGTGTGACCTAGAGCAAGTCACCTAAACAGACATTGCTCCTGGGTCAATCCTGAAAAGGGACTGTGTGTCCATTGTGATTACATGGTTAACAAATGAGTATTATTATTATTTCACACCACTTGGGCATGGTCATAAAGCACTTTGAGATAAGCATAAATCCCTGCATAATTTACTGGATTGCCAGCTGTCTCACAGACAGAACCCAGGAAATTAGGATTGGTGATACCACCTCCACTAAGAGACAGGTCGCTAGTGGAATACCTCAGGGGACCATATTGGGCCCACTGCTGTTTGTCATCTACTTCTTGGAAGAAAAGGCTAAAGTTCAAGGCCTGTGACTCACCAAGTTTGCAGATGACTGATTAATTGGGAGCTATTATACATTCCCCCCCAAGACACCGACATATTGCAAAAGGGTTTAATGCAGACAAATGACTGGTGCCAAAGCCATGGCCTAAAACTCAGTGCCAAAAAAATGCATTGCAGTGACCTTTGGGAAACTGTCAGATCAAGTTTACTCCATCAATAAGACACCCGTAAAAGTTGACCCAGTAGTAAGGAATCTGGAAGCATATGTAGAAAGCAATCTGGCCTTTGACCAACACATAACTGAGACAGGAAAGGAATAATTATGTCTTCCAGCTTAATAAGTAAGGGTATGGCATCCACCCTACTCGGACCTTATCAAATCTATCACTGAATACGTGTGTCCATTTGCATGTACCTAACCAGACACTTGCAACAGTTGGAACTCCACAGAGGTGTCTGACCAGGAGAATTCAGCGCATGAATACTCTGTCCCACACTCGTGCATGAATACTCTGTCCCACACTGATTACCTAAAGGCTCTGTCTCTGTATTCAGTCTCCTACGGGCTGCTGAGAGGTAATCTTTGTCTGGCTTATAGGGCTTCCTCAGACCCAGCCCTGAGGCATCTGTTGCACATTTGCAAAACAAACAGCACCAGAAACACTAGATCCAGTGATTTGAACTTCTCTTGTGACATAAATGGAAATGTTGGAGAGACAGATGTGTCCCAAAAATTCTCAGTGCTATAGAATAGGCTCCCAATCCATGTAACCTTGAGAGTTAGATGGAACATTATAAATTTACCTCTGTTCTGTCCCCCATGTCCTTTATGGACAGAGGCAGTCAATAAGAAAATTATTACCTTAACTACCACTCATCTTTACAAATCCATTAACATGCCCCACCACATGTGGGTGCCCATGATACTCTGTATCCAGATGAGTTTGGAGTGCATGTTTAGGCATGTAAGGGCCCTAGGGATCGACAGCCCTAGTAACAACCTATGAAATATGGAGATCGAATGGCCAAAAATCCAGCCTTACATATACTAAGTCCAAGATGGCTATTTCTCTGAATATTTCCTTTTCTCCAAGGAATGGTTATCTCAGAGCTGGCATATACAAGTTCAGGTGCTGTGGGAGGCTTACCTGTCACTTCTGGTTGCACAGACTGTCTTGCCTCACTGCAAAAAAAGTTTAAAGGAAAAGTGCAATATTTAATAATCACACTTCTCATGTATTTTTGTCCTCTTCTGGTCTCTGAGAACTCAACAGTATGAGTCATGAGATTTCAGTGGGCAGCCATATGGCTTTCATCTAGCACTGGGGTGGCTGACTGTTACCCTCAACAGAGTAAATAGGCTAAATACTTGACACACTAGAGCCATCAGGCAGGTCCCAGGGATGTAGGGGTGTGAGAAAAAAAAGAGGCCAGAACCAAGCTGAAATAGAGAGAAGCAAAGCATATTTTAAAGGATGGAATAAAAATTCTTATGTTGCTTAGAAAATGGTTTATTGTTGCTTTCATATGGTTAGTGTAGCTCTAAGGCATTAGTTAATTATTTTAGATGAGCATGAAATGATTTGTGTTTTTTTGTTGTTTGTACATAGAAGGGTAGACGATCCTTAAAAGGACTTTGAGACACTAAAGCAACCTTGTATTTTGTTCACTTTTTAATAAAGCGTATTTGGTAGCTGTTTCTTTTGGGTTTGGTAAGGCTTTTGACTTGTGAGAGGAGAGACCCCATGTGGCATGACATGTTTTATGTGACATTTAAGCACTGTCGTCCTCAATGGCAAAGAAATTAGTGGTACTGTCACTCAGCATTTGTTAACTGTGTCGCTCCACGTGGATTAGATATTTAGTTTCTTGATGCTCTGTTATATATTTGCATCATCTCTAACAATGTCTTTCCATTCTATTGTCTTCATAATGCTTTAACTTAAATAATAAGGGACAACAGTGTGATTCTGGCAACACTTTTTGTCCCTGGCAAGTATGATTCTTTTACTGTTGTAGGCAACCATACCACTTTCATTTTAAGGAGATGTCCGCAGCTTTTTGTCTGCCCTCAGTACATTATACTCATAAGTTTCTGAGTTCATCTTGATCATGGATGTAATATTTCTGTTTAGCCATCATTGTATCCAAATGAAATGCATTTCTTTTTTTTCTGACCTATGAGAACATGCCTGTACCTGAAACTTTTCTTAATCTTGATTCTAAACTGCGATTGCTACCAAAGTGTTCCTTTATTTTATCTTTCTTAGTCCTTATGGCTGGCATGACAATCTACTTCTAGTCAGTGCTTCTCCTTTCCACCAAACACTCCACTTCCATCCAAACAATGACTGGGTTATCCAACCCAGGGGCATAGCTGGCAGAGCAATAGCCATCTTCAGGGGAAGGAAGTAGAGACTGGCGCAACCTGAATTAGCGTTTTCCCCTCCTAACCATAGGGATTTTTTGTATATGCCTTACAGTTTCCCTTAAGGGAGAGGTGTGTGCAGTGATGTAAATATGCTTACATGGGCATTCCTGACAGTGACACATTAACATCTGCCCTTCTTTCAGTACAGTATGGTACCAGTATCGCTACTTTCTAGCCCCCACTAAAGAGAAGTACAATGCTGGAAAAAAGATGTACTCTTCTTCAAAGTAGCTGAGTTGGCCATCAGCTGCTGAAACCTACTCTCCCAACCGGCTTTCTGACTTCTTAATTTTCTGATTGATCCCAGGTTATCAGTGTTGCAGGCAAATACCCTGATGCTATTCAGTGTGTTCATACCCCACCCTGCCAGACCTCACCTGATGGATCTCCTACCTTTAACCTAGAGGCCCATTTATTGTGGGAGAATGTGAGCCGGGCATTCCCAGGTGAGGCAAGAGACCTAAGGCTGATTAATTCCTAACCAGGAACCCCAGTCAGCTCTCATACTCCAGCAAGAGTTGGGTGGTAGGGAGTAGCCCAGTTTGTTAGTCTAGGGGGGGCAGCCTACCCCCTCCCCTTGCAGCAGCTCTTATGTGCACTCTCTGCCTAGGGAAAGCATACCTCTGTATGCCATATTCCCCTTTGCCTTTTTTTTAACACCTTTATTGAATTAACACTTAAGACACAGGAAAAATACGCATTTATATAAAAGAAAACAAACCATGTTAACATGCTCACAATTACAAACATTATACATCATATGTATTTCTTATACAATTATCAACCCAACATTATATAAATTGATCAATTCCTGCTTTCCCTTAATCCTCACTCCTTCTCCAAAATATTATTCCACATGTATTGTTCCCACAATTTCCATTTTTTTCTATGTAATTTGCTCTTATCCTTGTGTAATGATCCCACTTACTGTTCTTTTATCTCTGTTACAATATTCATTCGTTCAAGTATAGTTGGCTTAGATTTTGATTTCCATTTTCTAGTAATTGCTTTTTGGCAGCCACCAGAATTGAACTTAACAAGGCCTTACTAAGTCTAGGTAATTCAGATCCTGTATTCCAGCTCAAAAAAAAAAAAAAAAAAAAAATCATTTCCTTAGTTACAATCATTTGCTCACCCAGCATTCCTGGTGTACTGTGTGGGAATTTTTAAAATCTGCCAACTTGTTATACTCCCAAAACATGTACCCAGTTATCTCTTTCTTCCCCATCTCACCTTCAGAATTTTCCATCTATGTGAGGAAAAATTCTTTGGAGTCTGCTTGGGGTATAAAAATACCTATGCAAACCCTTCCAAGCAAAAATCCTAAATCTTCTAGACTTCAATGTATATTTGGGAGCCATACTTATGTCCTCCCATTGTTTTCTTGTGGATTGCTTATCCAGTCTCTCTTCCCAATCTTTCCTGACCTCTTCTGATTCATTCCTATAGTTATCATTCATTGTTTTATATACCCTACTAAATATCCCCTTTTAATAGCAGCTTCTGATTGATTCCTATAGTTGTGCAATAGTTTATATGTAATTTTATGGAGAGACAGATATGTGTCCCAGAGACTGCCCCCCCATGGAACAGGCTTCCCATCCATGTGATGCTGAGTTCGTCTATTACTCAGTTTAAGCACAGCCTCGACAAGTGTATGGGGAATAGGAAATTTACACCAGACCTGGCACCCATGTACCTTATGGACAGAGGTAGCTTATAAATACCTGGCCCTCAGTGTCCTATTTGGATACAGGACATCCTTATTCTTTCAGGAAAACTTGGTTAGGCTTAGAAAGCACCCCCCCAGTTGTTAGCCTAGTAAAAAGCTATGAATCCCCTTTTTAACAGCAGCCTCTGTTATAGATTCAGCTAAATACTCTAATAGAGCAGGTCCTTCATTTAGGATTCCCCCATTCCTTTCTGTTTGCCTATACTCTGTAGAGAGGTCAGACTCCAGTCTGCAGTCCAGATGTCTTCTTGGCCTATTCCCATTCTATTACTTTTCCCTCTCTTGTTATTTACTCCCAGTACCTTGGTTCCTTTGCCTGTTTTCTCCAGTAAATACCAGCCCCCTCTAGCCTATACGTTATACCCCTATTTGCAGTCATCCCTATCGGCAAACTCTTCTTTTTCCATTCATGTTGGCTTAGGTCTTAGAATGCTGTCTGCCAGTTTATGAATATAATGTACTGTATGGCTATTAATATTCCCATTAATGATTTACAACCAAAATCCCACCCTTTCCTTATTTCTTGCATTTCCCCTCTGCTTCATTGTCATCCCTTTCCACATTGAATTGCAGCTTTCTGCTCCTGTTTTGTATATGAGCCTTAACTGCATAGCTGTAAACCACCTTGTTCGATTGGAAGGATCAGGTCTATGATTAATCATTGAAACAATGTCTATCGAACAGTTTTTAAGTGAAAACGAACAGTTGAACATGTTTTTTGTCGTATAGGCTCATCATTGTAAATCCATTCATTGAAAACTCATAGTTGGCCATCTTCAGTACAGGATAGCATACCTGCGCTGCGATCTTTGAGTTGGTATTTATAATTAGTGGGGGTGTGGAGGCGCACCCCCCCCCCCCACATAATGAATGTCCGGTGTTAATCTAATCTTCCTGTTGTGCTACTTTCCTTGTAGCTGGCCAATTATGAGTATTCAATGATTCTATTTACAGTGGTGAGCCTGCACAATAAAAAGCACATTAGACGGTTAGTATTCACTTAAAAGCTGTTTGATGGATATTGTCTTCGTTGAGTAACCATAAACCCGGAAGGATCAACTTATCTTGCCATCTCCCCTTCCCAGATAAAATCGTTCAACTCCCTACTGCTGTCCACAACTTCTCCTCTGGTTGATAAAAATATGCCTGACCCATGTATAAAACTAAAGCCACTAAAAACATTTTCACTATTTGTATCTTGCTGTCCATATCAATAAACAAGAGCTTCTAGTTTGTCAGTTTTTTGTATTTTCTTTTGTTTAGTCTCTTCCTACATATTCTTAGCTGCCATAACAGAATCATATTTAACTCATACTTCTAAATATATCATTTTATCATGTCTCCATAAATATGGGTATTGCTGAACCAATTCATGCGTAGGTACATAGTTTACAGCTATTGCCTTTGTTTAGTCTTCAATGATTTTATATCCCAGATCGACTTTAAACTGTCCCAGAATGTTTCATAACACTAAGATATTCTTTTGTAATTTTATCAGGTACAAATTAATGTCTGCGAATAAAGCCAACTTTTCTTGATTACCATACCAATTATATCCTTGGATTTCTGGGTCCCTTATTTCTTTGCATGTGGCTCTAAATGTAATGCAAATAAAGGGAAAAGAGGACACCCCTGCCTGGTTCATCTCTTCAGACACAACATATCATAGAAGAACCGTCCCATTTTAGTTTTTGCCTCTGATCCCTCATATGTCCTCCTAATTAACCTTATTATTATATCAGGGAATGTATTGCTTCCATTGCTGTACTCATAAAATCCCAGCTTTCTCTGTTGAATGATTTCTCTGCATCAAGACTCACCGAGAGCAGCAGTATTTTCTTACATTTTACTTTGCTCTGAATCGTCATTGTTCTGTTAAAGTTGTTAGATGTTTGCCTCCCCTCCACAAACCACATTAATCTATATCTATTAATTTTGGCAATATATTTGTCATTCTTATACCTATTATAGACATAAACATTGTATAATCATTGTTTAAAATTGAAATGGACCTATATGAAGCTGGGTTTGATGGATTTTTACAGTCTTTAGGTATAATAGCCACCACAGCTTACTTCCAAGATAATGGTGTTTCTCCTCCTTTTAAAATACTGTTAGGTAAAATCTTCAAGATCGTCATCACTTTCTTCCAGAAACTTCTAAACATTCACAGGAATACCATCTTTTCCTGGAGACTTTCCTACAGATTGATTATACATTGCCATTTTTATCTCATCTCCCCGTATCATAACTGTAGATTTCTGAGCCTCATCTACCTCTAACCTTGGCATGATTAAGTCTCATAAAATTTTCAGCTGTGTTTTCTTGATTTCTACATTCCTTTGCTGTATACAAATTTTCATAAAATTTCCAAAATATCTTAATACCTGTACAGGGTCTTGGGTTACTTTTCTTGTTAAAGGCTCCCTAAATTTGGCAACAACCCTTTCTACTTTCTGTTGTCTAAGTCATTGTGCTAAACGTTTTTGTGTTTTGGCGTTATCAAAAACAAAAAAAAAAAACAGTTGCTTAACAGCAATCTTTCTAAACTTGTGCATGTTATCCAGATATTCCCATATTTTCTATTTAGCACTCAGCATTTTGCACCTATTCTTGTTCTGTGAGATCCCCGTTATTCTGCAATACTTTAACTTTTGTCAGTCTTTCTAAATAATTCTTGTTACTTCTTAACCATATATTTTTATTTTAGTTGAAAACCCATAAAAAACTTCCAGAACACCCTATTAACCTATTAACTTAAAACAAATACACACATATATGTATGTGAAGTTTAACCCTACTAATAGGAACAATTGTCCCAAATCAACAGCTGCACCCACAGGCATTGACTAACCTAAAATTAAGGTTATCCATGCTAAAGTGCATGTTACAGCCTGTGCTCTTGCTTACAATAAATGCTGTCTGTTCTTGTCTTATCTTTATCCCCTCCCAAATGTGAAAAACACTTTCAGAAAACATTAACATTTAGCCTTAAGAAAAAGTGCACTGGCTATCTTTAAATAAAACTAAATTATACAGTGTTTTACTAAATTCATTAACGTAGTTACCAGAAAAGCTACTATCTCTTATTGACTTCTAATAATTTAAACTTTATTTTTACTGAGCTGCTTGCCCTTGTACCTTTTAATTTTATATTTCTTTCAGTAAACAATGTCCAGACCTCTTGATGTATTGCCTTCACCTTTAGTCATCTTATTTCCTTGGAAACATAAGAACAAAATGTACCTCTCAACTTGCGCTGAACATTTATTTGCTAAAGGAAAAGTAGTCATTACATTGTAGGTGCTCATTTACTTAAGCAAAAACTTGTCATTAGATTAAGCCAATGGTATTAAGCCAAACATTCACCTATGAAAATGTAAAAGAAGGCATTTCAGCTGTACATATATTATAATTATTTCACTTTTGTACCTCATCCCCAATGCCAACAGCCCAGGATTACAGTGTATAACTCAGATATACTTTTGTCCAGCCTTTCTTCTATTTTTACATTGCAATGCCCACAATTATTAAAACTAAGAAAGGAAAAATTGTAGTTGTTTACTTTAGTATCTTTATCACATACAACTACTGAACATGCTATACTATATAACATGCAATTTATGTAATGAAATGTTTTGCATAAATATTAAGAACAAGAAAATGTTTTCTTGCAATTACTTTTTTTTTCCTTAGTGTCCTTCCAAACATTAATGACATGAATTGGGGTATGTGCCTGTCAGTTTACCAACAAGTTTAGGAAAGTCAACAAAAATCCAATCTTTTTGTCACTTTTTTTGTAAAGCCATGTTTCACAAATGATTGATACTTTATAATTTCACATTTATTCATTAATTTCAGTGTTGCTGGTGGTCTTCCTGTTTAACTCCATCTCCTAACCCCAGACTCTGGGTCAAATCCAAGGTACCCCCGATTCTTCTACTCTAGTCCTGATTTTTTTTCCGTCTCTCAAAAATTTTCTTTTGGAACATTGGAAAAGGCTTCACTGGCAAAGTCTCTGTATGAGCTTTAGTATCAGAAGAATGAGAATCAGAGTCTCATTCTGTTTAATGGCTCACTTTTGTGCCTTTCTGCTGCAGTTTTGTCAGGATCAACTGTTTCTGCTGGAGTACTTGCATCTTTACTAGTACAGGACTTGGCTGTTTTCTCATGGCCAAGTTTGGAACATGCACACAATGTGGCCTTTAAATTAACAAATCCTACTATGTAATACCAGTCCATTTACTTATTTGATCTTTCATAAAATTAATATAATGTTTTCCTTCCATTTTCTGTTGTACAGGCGAAAATCTCAGTTTTTTTATCTTTGGGCTCTGTCCTCTTACTCTACTATTTTTTGAAACAGCTCTTCTTGAGCAGTGTCATACTAGGCAGCTTTTTCTAGATTCCAACCTCTGATTTTTAAGTTTTATCAGTTCATCTGAATAGCTGTTTAAAGCCTCTTACGTTTTGTCCACCCTATTTGAGTTGATCTACTCCTTCACTGTTTCATTAATTATAATCAACTCTTTTTTTTTCAAAACAGGTTTATTGTTTTAACATATAAGAGAAATATCATAACAATTTTATACAAGTAATTAAAAATAGGTATTATTATAATATTCAACAAAACAACTAAAGTATTTACAAAGACATCCACTACAATCAGATCAATTAATTAAACTAAAATACCGTGCTATTGAAATTAGAATTTTTTTAACAAATTTTGTAAATTATCCCATACAATATAATATGATGTTTTTCTAGTTGTTCTCATTCTAATTGTGCTTATTTCCATATGGCACATTATATTCATAACATTTTTAAATTCATTGAGCGAAGGAGGTGTATCTGAAATCCAATTTCTAGTTATTATTTTCCTGGCCACTGCTAGGATAGACCATAACAAGGGAAGCTTAATCTTTTTA
This sequence comes from Protopterus annectens, assembly GCF_019279795.1. Lineage (NCBI taxonomy): Eukaryota > Metazoa > Chordata > Ceratodontiformes > Protopteridae > Protopterus > Protopterus annectens. The sequence continues at coordinate 10,476,617 of NC_056737.1, forward strand.
ACACATTGAGGTACAGGTGTGTTGAATAATATAAGAGACTTATAAATAATTAAATTATCTGTAAAAAGAGCCTGCAAAAATTCATTAATTGACTTCCAGTATTCTTTCAACTTCATACAGTCATAAAACATATGAGCCCAGTCAGCATTAATTTCTACATTACATCTCTTACATAGATTATCTTTATTATTTATTTTATTCATCATCAAAGGTGTATAAAAAGATCTATGTAAAAATTTCCATGTATAAAGTCTCCAGACAATGGAAGATGTAGTTCTATAAGCAGATTCCAATATATAATGTTTATCTTGTTGAGTTGGAGGGTCCCCATTAATAGAGGTGAAATAATTCCAGTATGAATCTACACTGTAAAAAGTTTCTTGTCTGATAATTTTATGTATATATGAAAGTTTACCTTTATCAGAAACTTTATGCTGTAAATTTAATATCAAGTAATCAATCAGTTTTGGAATAGATTCTTTAACTGTTATAGACATTAGATCTATTCTATGAATGAGATGTTGTCTAAAGATCTGAACCTCTAACCAGCAAGTTTCTCTTAGATCAAATTCTTGTTTTAAGAAATCTAGATTTTTAACTTTATTATCAGATATCAGCTGATACCAGTACTTTAGATCATTATCTATAGCTAAATGAGCTCCTTCAGAAATAGATGACATAAGCATACCCTGAGTATACATTATAGGGAATACAATAAAATTCCATTCCCTATACTTAGGGTGCATGAATATAAAGTTACGATAACTAATAATAATATTTAATGGGTAACAAACCATATGTTTAGGTGTAATAGGTGAAGTACAAAATTCCTTTAGCAACCACAACATGGAGTTATTTACAATCATATTTTTATGTGTTAAGGAGATTTTCATGAAGTGCATACTAATTAGCTCCCAATAATCTTTCCATTTTGCGATATTACTTTATTAATAGATCAGTCATATAACTTTTATAATAGAAGAGATAATATATAAATTAAAGTCTGGAAAAGAAATGCCCCCTTGAGACCAGCTATTAGTATGTTTCTTTAATGCAATCCTAGGTCTATTAGGTGCCCATAAGAAATTTAACATTAGTGTATTCAGTTTCTTGATAATTATTTTTGTAGGTGAAAGTATTATTGATTGTATTAAGTATAAAATCTTGGGGAATATTATCATTTTAATAATTGTAAGTCTCTCCTCCATAGTAAAAAACATATTATTCCAGGTATTAAAAAGATTTTGTATATTAAGAAAACAGGTATTATAGTTATTATATATAATAGATTTAATATCTTTAGATAGTATTATACCTAAATAAGTTATCTGACCTGAATTGGGTACATATTTAGTAAAATCACTAATGAGAATATTTTTTCGTGTATATATAGGTAGTATTTTAGTTTTTCTTTATTGAATATTAAACCAGAAATACTTTTAAAATTCATCATTTTATCAAATAAAGACTGCATAGAAGAATTAGATCCTGCTGATGTAATTAGAACATCATCTGCAAAAGTTGAATTTTGATGTTGTATTTTCGTCTATTTCAAAACCCTCTATGTCAGTACTGTTTCTAATCAAATTAGCCCAAGGCTCCATTACTAAAGTGAATAATAGTGGAGAAAGTGGACATCCTTGCTTTGTACCTTTAAGAATGGGTATTTTTTGTGAAACATATGTTCCTACCTTAATATAAGCCAGCGTTCCTTTGTATAAATGCTCAATTAAATTTACAAATGCATCAGAGAAGTTTGTGCATTTCAGTAAGGTAAACAGATAGTCCCAACTTACTGAATCAAATGCTGAACCTGTATCAAGACTAATAAGTGTTAAATCTTTCTTTTTCCTATTTGCAAAATCAATTAATGTTAAAGTTCTTCTTATATTATCAAAAGTATTTCTATTTACAATGAAGCCCATCTGATCTATATCTATAATGCCAGGGATGATTGTCTTCAATCTATCAGCAAAAGTACTCATAAACATTTTATAATCAACATTAAGTAATGAGATGGGTCGATATGAAGAACATCTAGTTGGATCTTTATTAGGTTTTAAAATTGGTGAAATAAATGTATATTGCCAAGATGGGGGGGGTTATTAACTCAGTTTGGGCCAAAATAAAAACCTTATGTATTAATGAATATGTAGTTTTAGAAAGGATTTTATATATCTCTGGTATAATACCATCATTACCCGGTGCTTTGTTTGATTTAAGCTTATTTATTTGTGTAATAACTTCTGTATATGAAATACTCTTGTCCAATAGTTTAATCTGTTGTTTATTAAGCTTTTTATTCATGTTTGTGGTTATAAACTCCTTTATTTTATCTTGGTTCCATGTTAATGTTGTTATGGTTAATCTTGTGAAAGTGATTTCTAAATTCATCCAGTATTTCTGGTATACTAGAAACATTCTTCTTTTTCCTTAGAGAAAAGATTTCTTTGATATGGTTTTGTTTATTCAATCTTTTTGTTTTATTTTTAAGTCTATGTAAGTATTTGGTGTTTATTGAATAAGACAAAAACTTGTATTTCTCTAAAGTTATTTTAACTTTATGAGTTAAAATTTCTTTGTATTTCTCATTTAGTTTGTTTATTTCTTCAATAACTTTCTTGTCCATAATATTTTCTTTATTATTATGTTTATAAGAGTCTAATTTACTTTGAATATCTAACAATTCCTTATCCCAAGATTTCCTTTTATTATTATACCATCTGATACTTTGTCCATATAGATATGATTTTAAGGCATCCCAAACATAGACAATGGAGACTTCAGGAGTATTATTTATGTCTAGAAAATGTTGTACTTCTGAAAGTATATATTCTTTATAGTCTTTTAGCTGAGTTAAGTATGCTGGTATCCTTTTGATCTGAACATTATGAGTATTTTTTATCATGAATTCAAAAACAATTGAGTTATGATCAGATATAGGACATGAAATGATTTTGGAATTAATTAAATCTGTTACCATCTGGTTAGAAATAAAGACCCTATCTATTTTTGAATAAGTTTTGTATCTGTTAGGAAAAAAGGTGTATGGTAATGATTTTGAATCTATCTGATTATTAATATAATTCAAATGATAAGAATTAGCAACATCATTTAAATGTTTTGCATTAGATGTAATTCTTCTTTTCCTTATAGTGGTAGTATCACTTTCATGTAGTATACAATTAAAATCACCAGCTAAAATAATATCCCCTATAGAGAATGATATGATCTTATCAGTATGATGTTTCACTGTATTAATACCAATTCCAGGTATCCAATATACATTAATTAAAGTGTAAGTCTTCCCATTAATTTGTATTGTAACCATACAAAACATTCCTTTGTCATCCTGAAAAGACTTAATGGTTTTAGGAATGGGCATACTTTTATTCCATAAAATAGCCACTCCTCTTTTTTTCTGAGTGTGCTCTGAACTAACCAATACTGTATACTTATTAGTGGCTAGTTTATCAATATCTTTTTTCAAGATATGGGTTTCTTGCAGGAAGACTAGATTGGCCTTGTGTAAATTAATGTATCTTATTAGGCTTGCCCTTTTACACGGATTATTCAATCCATTAATGTTTAAAGAAATTCCTTTTAAAGATGTCATTTGGCATTTTTAAAACTCAAGAATCTTATGATCGAAATAACAAATAACAAGATAAATAATGTTACATCTCCTCTTTTAGGTGTACCTTTAAATATAGCTGTATTTATTAAATCTCTTATGGGATTTTGTATAGGATTCAATTTTGTTTGTAGTGACAATGAGTGTACAAAATATATTGTGGATGTCAAAACTATATACATATAACAATGAACAAGTGAAAATAATGTAAGGATTAAACCTTCCATCCAGCCTGGAGTTGAAAACTCCAACTTAGAGTAGTATTTACTACTCAAGTTAACCCTACCCTAAGCAGCAGTACCTCAGCTACCACCTTATCAATTTAATACTAGTTATATTTAACTGAGGTTAACAGTTTTCAATTCAATTATCTATCAAGACAAAACTACACATTTGGTAAAACAGCATCATATAAACTAAAATAAACTTTTTTTTAAAACTGTTCATACTACTATATAGATCTATGTAATATATAACACTTGTATTCAAATAGCATTCAAATAATCTTGATGTTAGAAATCAAGAGGAGAGAAAATTAGGTTCTAACATTCATTTAAATCAAAAACTTTGGCTAATATGATTCAGACATTACATATATTAAGATGCATCTATTTTCTGTCATGTGAATACTATTAACAGCTTCCAAAAAAAAAATCTTGAATTGTTTGTATATGAGCATTTACTTAAACTCATTATTGTCAATAGAGTAAAATATTGTATTCATAAAAATTATTATAAATCATATTGCATAGTTATGCAAATTCTCAGAAACACTTGCATTATTAAAAAAAAAAAAAGCCATCACACACATACACACAGACACACACACACATACATACATACACACACACATACACACACACACACACACACACATATATATATATATATATATATATATATATATATCTGATCTCACTGAGTTATGTCCTTGTTGAGCACTATCCTACTTGCTGTCCCTAGAATAAATCTGTCTGCTTTATAGAAAATAATGCACAGCAAACACATTTTAGTAACCAGATTTTACAATCATGCTAACCTACTGCTTTAAAATATATCACATGACATTTCTTCCAGAATAGAATTATAAAATTGTTTATGCTTGTCAATCAGATGAATTAAATGAATTATAATAAAGTATATGTTTGGAATAGAAGTTTTTAACACAGATTATTATGCTGCTGTTAAGTAGATTTTCAAAAACATTTAAATAAATGTTTCATTTTCTATGCCTTCTAAAATAAGACATTTGCTTACTACAAGAAACTACATCATTTAAACTCATTATAACTGACATTTTATGAATAGAGTATTTTTCCTGAATCTGTGGTGTGTCAGTATGATAACTAGGTCAGAGGTTATACTAACTGCTTTCAGTTTCTCTGTGAGAATTCTGTGAGTTGAAGCTTTTGAAGTAGTTCATGGACACTGTGCATGAGACAGCCCACATCCCAGATTGTCTCCCTTAACATTTTGGCGGGAAACTTATTAAAACTTGTGGCAAACATTCATTTTGTCAATAGAGTAAAATATTGTATTCATAGAAATTATTATAAATCATATTGGATAGTTATGCAGATTCTCAGAAACACTTGCATTATTATATAAAAAAAAAAGCCATCACACTTACACACACACACACACACACACACACACACATACACATACATACACACACACACACACACACACACACACACATACATACACACACACACACACACACACACACACACACACACACACACACACACACACACACACACACACACATATATATATATCTGATCTCACTGAGTTGTGTCTTTGTTGAGCACTATCCTACTTGCTGTCCCTAGAATAAATCTGTCTGCTTTATACAAAATAATGCACAGCAAACACATTTTAGTAACCAGATTTTACAATCATGCTAACCTACTGCTTTAAAATATATCACATGACATTTCTTCCAGAATAGACTTATAAGATTATTTATGCTTGTCAATCAGATGAATTAAATGAGTTATAGTAAAGTATATGTTTGGAACACAAATTTTTAACACATATTATTATGCTGCTGTTAAGTAGATTTTCAAAAACATTTAAATAAATGTTTCATTTTCTATGCCTTCTAAAATAAGATATTTACTTACTACAAGAAACTACATCATTTAGACTCATTATAACTGGCATATTTTATGAATAGAGTATTTTTCCTGAATCTGTGGTGTGTCAGTGTGATAACTATGTCAAAGGTTATACTAACTGCTTTCAGTTTCTCTGTGAGAATTCTGTGAGTTGAAGCTTTTGAAGTAGTTCATGGACACTGTGCATGAGACAGCCCACATCTCAGATTGTCTCTCTTAACATTTTGGCGGAAACTTATTAAAACTAGTGACAAACATTCATTTAGTAGTGTAAATGCATGTAAACATGACAAAACCTTCACAATGTATTCCACAGACCATTACAGCCTCTTACTTCTTTTCAGAAAGGGAAAGAAATTGAATCACAGCTTGCCATTAAATCTTCAGATATTTTGACTGGTTATGAAACAAAACATTATAACTGACATATTTTATGAATAGAGTATTTTCCTGAATCTGTGGTGTGTCAGTGTGATAACTATGTCAAAGGTTATACTAACTGCTTTCAGTTTCTCTGTGAGAATTCTGTGAGCTGAAGCTTCTGAAGTAACTCATGAACACTGTGCATGAGACAGCCCACATCTCAGATTGTCTCTCTTAACATTTTGGCGGAAACTTATTAAAAACTAGTGACAAACATTCATTTAGCAGTGTAAATGCATCTAAACATGACAAAACCTTCACAATGTATTCCACAGATCATTACAGCCTCTATATAAGTGAAATTAAGCCCAAAATTACCAACAAGCAATAAAACTCAACATTCTTCTCCCAACTCAATTTTCATACAAATCCTATTATTCACTGTGCCCACACAATCAAAAGCATTTCTATATATTAATAAAGAAAAGAAAAAGAGAGTAGAAAATAAAAGGGAGTGAGGCAGAAATAAAAAAAATGTAAGAGAAAGCTGTAGGAAGTATATACAATGGAATGTTACTTACTGTTTATATTAATAGAGTTAAAAATAAAACATATTATTTACTCTTATTTAGTTCTGATTATTATTAGTTAAAGCATAACAGATTATTTACAAACAGGCATAAGCAGTATAATCAAGAAAGTATAATTAGAAATAGCATTTGAAGAACTTATAAAAACTTTTACAAGGAATAAATATGTTATTATTCTATTAATGATATTTTCATTACTGTTCTCTCCCTGCCCTCCCCACCCTTTACCCACTACATAATCTAAATAGAATGTCATTGTTTAAACAAAGAAAATAATAAAAGGAGAAGGAAAAAAGGTAACGATAAAAAATGTATCAAATTACTAACCTTACTTCTTTTCAGAAAGAGAAACAAATTGAATCACAGCTTGCCATTAAATCTTCAGGTATTTTGACTGGTTATGAAACAAAACATTTCTTTGCACATAGAGAATAACTTTGATTAAATCTTTTCCAAAATATTTGTGGCTTTCTGGAAATGCAGGAACTATATTCAAAAAGATTAATAATGAACTAAAATGATGAGAGAGAAAAAAAACATATAACAAATCATTTGTTTTTTAGTCTCTTCTTCTTCTCTGTCTTCCACGAAGCTTCAGTTGCCAGTCTCTTTAATGAAGAACTAGCCATTCCATTTCTTCTATTTTATCCAAAATCCTTTTTTCTTTGACAAACAGTAAAGCAGAGTCTAAATCATCAAAAACCTTAGGACCATCAGGAAGGAAGATTTTAAGCTTGGCAGGAAACAGAAGGTATGTTTTAAACTGTGCTTTTTTTAAGCTCCCTTATTAGTGGCAGAAGAACTTTTCTTTTAGCTATTACCATGGAAGAATAGTCATTGTCAAAACTCACAGTTGTCTCATTAATCTTAACAGGAGCTTTAGCCCAAGCAGATTTAAGAACCATCTCTTTATCAAAAGATGATAGAAATCTAACTATAACTGATCTAGGATATTTTTTGTTAGAGTTAGTATTAGCTACAGATCTATGTGCTCTTTCGATACCAAAAGAGAATGCTTCTGGTAAGTCTAAAGTTTTAGGGAGCCAAGTTGTTAAAAAAGAAGTAATATTGTTACCTTCAATATTTTCTGGCAGTCCAAAAATCCTAATGTTATTGCGCCTAGATCTATTTTCCAGGTCATCCAGCTTTGTTTGTAAATGTGTATTTTGTTTCAGCAGAAACTCAATGTTGATTTCCTCTTCTTGGATTCTATTTTCCATGTCATTCACAGCTTCTTCTATGCCTGTCATCTGGTTCTTCTGTTGTTGCAGGTCTGTATGTAACAGGTCTATTTGTTTTGTAGTTTTTTCTATGAAGGTGTCTATTTTAGTATCCATTTTATCAGTAAGTTGCTGGATTATAATTATCAGAGACTGAAGTTCTTTCTTGATGCTGGAGTCTTGAGAGTTTGTCTTACTAGAACTCATTTCAGACTGATAAACTGACAGGAAAATTTCCACAGTGATTTCTGACAGGAATATTGTTAAGATTTCCTTTCTTTTTTAGATATAGTTCAAGAACTATATAAAACAAACGTATTTAGAAAGAAAATTACTTCAAAAATTAATTTTTTAAGTAATTAATTCCTGTCAGTGTAATGAAATTGGTGGAGCTGAAGAAATCTGCTGCTATCCTGTGTTCATCCTTGGCCACGCCCCCCAATTATAATCAACTCTGAGCACATTTGACTTTTTTCCTCTAAATTACCAGTATCCATCTCTTTCATGCTCTCTGTTTCTACTTTACTGGCATCCAGGCAGTATACGTACTAGGCAGTAAATGAATTTTGCTAAAACATGCAGAATTGCTGACCCTTATCCATCAGTTTCTTTTTTGACACTGAGACAGCTAAAGTTAAGCTGTCGGTCATTGTACAGCCATCTTGGAAAGTCATTCTCCTTTGCTTCTTAGTGGTTTAGAGCACCATGATAGGGTAAACTTGTCTGGTTTGTACTCCACTAGGGCTAGGTAACACTTGCTGCACCCCTAGATGTTAGCCTCGTGATGATCCTGGCCTGTTTTCTTCCCCCTACTAGTTGGTGAGCCACTAGCATCTACTCAAGGCCATCCTTCCTGGCCAGTTCCTACACATAGCTGAGCCACTAATCAGACTGGTAGCTGTGCCATAGTCAGGGCTTTTATCCTTGCATGCCATGGAGGTAGCTTACTATATGAGATTGCACTTTGGTTATATTTTCCTTGCCCCGCCCATATAATGGACAAGAAATTGTTGCAACATTACTTGCTATAACAGCTTCTCTTTGTACATTTCACTTGCCATTAAGGCAGGTCTGGAAACTTGACTTTGTCACAAATGTTGCAAACCACTTTTTTCAGACATGTCCTGGTTATCCTCAGATGATTTTTTTTGTTCTAATACTTTTTAACAGTCAGGTATCTGAGCTGGAGGTTGAGGTATATAGCGTGTGTTGTTCAGGTTTTGATGAACATTTTTTCATAGTGACATTCCTAAGTTTCTGCTTGAAGTGGTTTCCATGTTCATTTTAAAATTGTGAGTCCATTTGCAGCCTTTGAAGTAGACAGATTTAACAAAAGAAGGGGGCATGTGTCAGGTCACCTTGCCTTAGTGAGAGGTAGGTAGAATCTCCACAGAGACTTAAGGGAAAGCTAGCTGTCGTTAATGTAAACTGTGTTTGTAGCCACTTATGCCAGCTGATGACACTTGACCTCTCGTATGTATGTCCCAGTTTTCTGATGGTGTGCCCTGAGATTTGCAGTTAGATACAGGATGCATTTGAAGGCTGAAGTTTGTGTCGGTGAGAAAATATGTTGGCATTTCATTTGTATTACAGCAAGTGGTGCTGTGTTTGTTTCATAAATAGTTTTGCAAATAAAGTAAACCACAATTTTCTGCATGGCTGGCCTGTGCATTATCTTCTTTTTACCAAATGAAGTTGACAGTTCATTTTTAATAATTTTCATATCTTAGGTAAATTTTTAACCATATATTTCTTCTGCAAGTGTATTGAGCTTGTCTGGCAGTGTATAACAAGCATAAAAGACTAAAGCTTGTATGTTCCTTATCAGCTATACCAAATACATTGCTGTCATTCTATTTTCCTTGTTGTGAAATTCTGAACAATTTGATAAGACTTGCTGTTGTTTGTCTTTCGGCTTTTCCCGGTAAGGGGTCGCCACAGCGGAACTCCGGTCCGCTAATGATTGGCAGTAGATTTTTACGAAACGCCAAGGCGCCAGCTCGATGCCCAACCTTTAACGAAGGCATGCCCATTTACGCGCGCATGTCTTTCGAACGCTACCCGACCAAGACTAAGTTTCCCAAACTACTCCCTGAAAAAGACATATTTGACTTATTTGGGTCATAATCGGTTAAAAGTAATAGTGCCATTTAAACAGTAAGGCATTGCAAGAGTTCTGTTTTGCTGGGCTGGGATCATGGCCACCGTGAGTGAATAGAAGCACAAAATATATTTTAATCACCTATGTTGGGCCAAGAGTTTTTTTTCTTTTTTTTGTAACATACCCTGTTTTACTTCATTTGGAAATGAAATGGGCCATTTTGTATTAATTTATATACTTTATTATGTACATATATTTTATAGTATTTCTATCATGGTGTGTTCAGTCTGTGACTCCATTCAAAATCTGATGTTGCACACTGGGGATCCATTGTTGTTACTCCTGTCATGATACGTGATGATCCTTTTCCAGGTGTATACGTTGTGTGCCTGCTGCCCCTTGTACTTTCAGAAGTTAAACGAAGTTCCTGCATAACGTGCTCCACTGTAATGAGAATCTTATATTGTTTCACTGTTTTCTAATTATCAAACATTTATGGCTTGCTACTATAAGAAACTCCCTCTGGGGTCTGATGGGAAGGTAAATGTGTAAAGCTGCCTGAATTATGTCTCTTGTACTGATTAGCAAACCTTTTTGATGTCTGTAGAGTTATGTAAAATTGATTGGTGTTGCTTACTTTTGATGCTCATAATCCAGAGCTTCTACAAATCATGACATTTTGGTTCCACTTGAGATTTGAGAACAGGAACTAACGACAGATTGTTTTCCATACTAATTAAAATAATAAATTAGTTCTTTATCTCTTTAGCATTTTAAATACACTTGCTTTGTGAGGAATATATCAGTGACTAGCAAAAGCTCTTGAAGCTTCGAAAAAGACTTTTAAATGATCGTTATGAAAACAGTGGCCGAATAAGAGTTTGAAAATTATTATTATTTTTTTTTATTTTTGGAGGAGAGGTCTGTTTGGAAATTATCAAACTTTAATTGTTTCAGACAGATTGTGTGATTTCTTAGGGAGCAGCGGAAATACTAGTCATTATTTTTTTTTTTATTCTGTGTCCATACCAATAGTTCATTGCTTAACATTGCTTCATTTATTTGCTGTAGCCCCAGAGTTAGAGTAGTTTAGTTGGTTTGGATGCACTGTATATTAAAGGGAGTTTGTATTTAAAGTACAGAAATGCATAACCATAAGTGTACTTGTTTCAGTGTCTTGAGTTACTTGATTGTAAAACTCAAGAATCAAACCAGAGAACAGGAGATTGGGGGGGGGGGGGGGTTGACAGAGAAACTGAATTACTGCATGTCTGAGAAGAGGGTCAGAGAAGGTTGAGGAACGAGGGACAGTATCAGTAGGAAAGTGACTAATGGGGTTATAGCAAGGGCTCAATCCTGGGCCCAGTACTCCACTTTGTTTGATCTATGCGAGAGAGTAGAGGATAGAATATGAGTCTTGGATGATACACAAGTAGGTGCAGTGCTGAAGGTTGGGGGAAAAGTTCAAGGAAGGATTTAGAAAACCTGACAAAATAGCCAGAAAGTGGTAGCAACTGAGATTCAGTACAGGTAAATGCAAAGTATTCAACTCGGGCCACAGCAACACCGGTGTGAAGGATCATCTGAGGGAGTTGAACTGACTGTAGGAGAATAGGAGAAGGATTTGTGGGTGTCTGTTAAACCTGATATAGGGCGCCAAGAGTAGAACAACTTTAACTTCAACTTTATGTAGGTGTTTATAACAAAATGTCAGGTACAAATAATAAAATAAAGTAAAATGGATATAAATAGTTAAAACAACAATAGTAAATACATAAAATAATGAAATCTAAACATCAGGTTAAAATGAATTACAAAGGAGTCATCCCACCCCTTCAAGGAGGGACACTTCCAAAACCATTGAGATAGTAAGTTTCACAGCTCTGAAGCTTGAAAAGCAAACAAGCACTTGAAATATCCTGATGCACCTGTGGAGCCACCTGTAGGTACAGACATACATATCCGCCAGCTCCTTCAGGTAAGTGGAACCTAAGTAACAAACAGGCACGTTAATCCACACCAGACTCATGCTGACAATTCTAAAATATGCTAACCGCTAATAAAGGCTCTGCAAAACGGGCTAAGATGTTTGGTAACAACTCATATAGCAAGTAACATGGCAGAGTTTTGCACCATCTGTTGTATTGGGAAGTCCTAAGTGTAGGGCATTACAGTAATCCAGCCTGGAAGGAAACTGTCATGATCTGCTGCCCAGAATTGAGCTTGAGATAGGAGGTGCTTCATCTTAGCCATGCTTCCTTGTTAGAAATAGGATGTTTTCACAAAAACTGATACTTTGTCCTGAAGTGTCAACCTGCAGTCCAGTGTAACACCTAGGTTATGCACACACTCATAAACTCAAGCCTATTACCACTGTGTAAGATGAAGCAAGGTAGCTGAGATGCTGAGGAATCATTCCCTCAAGGTAGAGTGAACTGTCATAGCCTTACTTTTGCAGGTGTTCTGTTTTAACTGATTACACACAAGGCGAGTGGTAACATTTTATGTTATGGAAAGGAGGGGTGCATTTGAGTGTCATCTGCATAACTATGGTATGCCAATCCCCTCTTCCCAGATAAGATCTCTCAGTGGAGGCATACAAATCATGAACAACAATGAGAGTAAGAGGGCAGTGGTGGCCCCAAAAAAATTCTAGACTATATCAGGGTGATGATCTCCAGATCAGAGAGATGGTTACTGTAGCACCAGGCCTTGGTCAGCCAACACCGTACATACAGTATGCAGTTTGAGTCTGTAAAAATAGATTAATAGAGTCTGGTAGAAAGAATCTATAGGAATGGGATGGAGGGTGAATGATATGAACAGAGGCTAGCAGAGATGGAGTTGTTCTCACTAGAGATCAGAAGAGATGGGTGATAATATATGGGGGCATAAAATCATATGCATGGGTGAGATGAACAAGCCACGTGAAAGGCATTAAGGAAGGAGGTGCAGGCATCAGATTATAGGAAGTAGCTGCTGCCTGGATTTCTGAAAATATTTCAAGAAGAAGGTTGTGGACAATTGGAATGGGCTGCTAGGATGGTGAAAGACTCCATGGAGGCATTCAAGGGAACGTGAGACAGCTGGAAAAAGGTGGAGAGGTAACACAAATGGAGAAGAAGAAAATTAAATGCATTTAAAGTGCAGACTAGATAAGCTTATTGTCTCTTCCTGTCATTAGTGGGGTGTAATGCTACTTAACACTTGTGAAAGTGCATTTAAAAGTACTGGTAAAGCATATGGTTGGTGTGGTTCAGGGCTAAGTTAGTATTATGCAGTCCATCTCTTCACAATAAGTATTTATATTTAATTTATAGGAACTGAGACGTTCCAGAAAGGGGACAAAGATGTTTGTCCTTGTATTTGTCCCTGTTGACAGCGCAGTTATAGATATAAGCTGAGATCTGAAGGTATATTACTGCAACGTGCTTACAAATTTGAACTCTGTATTTGTATAGGTAGGTACCAATGAATGGCTGTGGTGCAGTTGTTGCATACTTACTGAAGATGTTTTTGCCCCGGGTGGTGTCTGCAGTACATTTAAACTTATTTGTTATTCCTAGTAGAGAGCATCATAGGGTCCATTGTCAAGCTTGTGATCTATAAACTTTCAGAAAGCTTATTGTTATAGTGTCAAGCTGATATATTTTTTAGTACTTGTGTATGCATCAATATTTATTTATTTTTATTTAAAATTTTTAGCACCTACCACAGTCACTTACCATCAGATTTCCCTCTGAACACCCCCTTCTTTGTTTTTATTTTTTAAACACCTTTATTAAATCACTTAAGACATATACAAACTTACATTAATAAAAAAGAAAACAAAACTATATTAACATTTTTCCATTTTTGTAGATTGTACAGCACATGTTCTTTCTCTTTAACTATCATCAGTCCAACATTGCATACGTTGCTGAATTCCTGCCTTCCCTTAAACCTCACTTCTTCTCCTGACCATTGTTCTGCATGCATTGTTCCCACAATTTCTGTTTATTTCTATGTAATTTGTTCTTTCCCTTTTCTAAAGATCCCTATTCTAGTTCCTTTATTACTTTTATAATATTTAATACTGTAAATATAGTTCATTTAGACCTTGATTTCCATTTTCTAGTAATTACTTTTTTGGCAGTCAATAGGATTAAACTTAAGAAGGTCTTACTGTCTTTAGGCAATTCAAATGCTGTGTCAAAAACGAATAATATCCTTTATGTAATGTTGCTTAGACTATATAATATATGACAATATATGTGATGCATAACATTTGCAAATAAGAACCTGTTAACACGGTTTGATTACTTTTATATAAATGCAAGTCTGCCTGTGTCACAAGTGGTAATTCAGTAAAGGTGTCAAAAAGGAATAATTTCCTTGATAACAGACATTTGCTCACCCAATATTTTTATAGAGTACTCTGTGGGTAATTTTTAAAGTCTACCAGCTTATCACACTTCCAAAACATATGTTCCCAGTTACCTCTTTCTTCCCCATCACACCTCCAACATTTGCTTTCTACCTGAGGAGGAATTCTTTGAATTCTGGTTGGGGCATAAAAATACCTGTGCAAAAAGTTCAAGCAAAAATCCTAAACCTTCAGGACATTGTTGCATACTTGGGAGCCATGTATATGTCCTTCCCAAACTTTTCTAACCTCCTCTTATTGATTGATATAGTTGTTGTGCAATATTTTATAAGCCCTTATTAACCCTCCACTTGTATCTCTTACCTTCCTGAATTCCCTTCATAACCAGGGCCGTCCCTGTAAGAGGCGAAGTCCATTATGTAGGTGAGCAGTGAGTGGGTGGAAAGGAAATAAAGGTGATCCTGTGATGACGTCTGTGAATGGCTTTTTGCTGTACCTTGTCAACTGTCCCATCCAGATTCAGAAAGACAACTGAAAATGTTAATAGTGACTTCCTTTTGACCCAGACAGCACTGGTTGTCCCTTTTTCTTATAACCAAGGGCAGTCACCCCAAGTTACCCTACAGGATGGACTTGCACACACAGCAAGAGGGCTCTCTCGTTTACCCAAATGTAAAAAGTCTGAATTTGATTGTTTGGATGATTGTCTTCTAATTCCCTTCAAGCATCTTTACTCCAAGGACATGCTGCAGGTGATATAGAAGGTAAGGAATCTTGCTACAAGGAAATCCTGCCTTTCCAAATAGAAAAGATTTTCTGTATGGTGTCATAAGAGGTCAGCATCATTATCAACTGGGTATCTCAATTATGCTCAGATATTTGTGTGAGCTGCGTAACTCATGGCTAGCATACACCACTGTCATATGGTATCTGTCCGCTGGTTTAGTCCCCTTGCTGTTTTACTTTCCTGTTTCTTCATGTTATGAGATCAGATAGTTCCTAAAAGGCATCCTTCATATCAAGCCACCAAAAAACAACATTCCTTCTCCTTGGAACCTGAATTGTGACCTGGAAAACTAACCCTTCCACCTTTTGAACCAGCCTGTTCTGCATCTTTAAAGCTGTGTACCTAGAAGACAGTCCTGTTAGAAGTGCTAACATTTGCTAAAAAGTTATAAGCTCTTCTATGTTCTGTCCATACTTTTTTTTTTTTTTTTTTCATAAGGATAGCATAACCCTTAGGACTAGTCCTTCTTTTATGCCTAAGATGAAAACTGACATTTCTATATTTATTTTTATTTATTTATTTAGTTAATCTGTTTGTTTAACATTGGTTTATTGGGAAAGTCTGACTGGGACAAAGCCCATTTTCAGCGGAGACCTGGGGAGAAACACTCCTGACGCATGTATTTGAAATGTGGGAAGAAAGCAGAGCACTCGGAGGAACCCCATGCGAATGCATGGAGGACATGCAGACTCTGCACAGAAGGCACCCCAGCTGAGAATCAAACCAGAGAACTGCTTACTGTGAGGTGACAGTGCTAATCACTGCACCACTGTACTGCCTTTAAATTAATCAGTTTGTCTTCCTATGCTTTTCTAACTCTGAAAATAGAGGGGAAATAATTCACTTGCTGGATGTACATAGGCAACTTAAGTTCTAGTTGGACAAAACCAAGTCCATCAGAACATCTGATAAATTGTTTCCTTTGATGGAAAAAAGATGGTCGTCCCATGCCATTTATTTCTGCTGCTGTTTCACTGGAAAAGCACTCCAAGGACAAGTCAAAGTTTACTGTTAGAGCAGTTGCCTCTTCTGGAGCTTATTTCAAGGGTCTGGATTTGAGATCCATTCTGTAGGCAACTTGGTCATTCATTTACACTTTTACTAAGTATTGTATAAGACTGATACTTTTTCGAGGACCCGAGCTGATGAATATAGAATTCCAATTTCATAATTCAAACCTCCTCTATAGTCAACATAAATGCTTTAAGAATATTCCCAGTTGTCAGAAGTACTGCAACAGTGATCTAATGAAAAACATAGTTAAGTTGTACAAGAACTTACCGTAACAGTAGATTTCAAGTAGATCACTTTTGCAGTTTATGCACCCCCCCTCTTCCCTCATATTTTATTTCTTTGGCTGTGGTGGAACCTTGTGTACCCCTTTCCCTTTTTGTATCTCTATATCAGAAACTATTTTCCTACATTACCAGCCTCAGGTAAATATTTTGCCTGGGGCAAGAAATCCCTGCGGATTTTTCACACCTATGTGTCCTTTATGTACCAGCACATTGTCTTATGCATAGTCATAGGTCAGATATATATGTTCATATGTGTATACTAGGTTATTGACCACTAGGGCCCTTATAAGCCTAGCTAGACAACCCAAATGTGACCCACAAATTTGGTTTATATAGCTGGTGATTTACTGACTGCTTGTGTCCATCAGAGACATAGGAGCCCAGACCAGGAGCGAATTTCCAATTACCCATCCATTGGTCCAAGTGGCACTTAAAGATGGGGAGGAAATCTCTTCACATGGGTGGGGAGCCTGTTCCACAGAATAGGAATTCTCTAAAAAATGTATGTTTCCTTAATGGTTTGGACACACATGTTGGTTAAAAAAACAGGTAACTGTCTATATACTTCCCCAAATCTCTTACTACTAGGTCTGCTGTTATTGGTGTGTTATCAGAGAGGTAGTTTTCCTTGGTAGCCGATTTCCCATAGGGCACTATTTCATGGCACTAAGTTTTACTGTGTCTATAGAATTTATTATCCTTTCCTGGAGGATGTTTGTGTCTTGGAAGTTTATATGATTGCTCCCAGTTTGCAGTCATCTGCAAACTTGGTCAGCCAGAGGCCCTTGATGTTGGCCTTGTCCTCTGATCAGTAGATGGCAAAAAAGAGATGACCCAGCAGAGAGCCCTAAGGGACTCCACTGGTGACCACCCTCTCTGTTGGAGGTGGACTCCCCTATCCTGACTTCTTGGGTTCTGTCTTAGTGCTGTCTGCCAATCCAACATGTAATACAGGAATTTATACCTTATTTTATGAGTTTATTTACAATGCCCAAGTGGGGTATTGTATCAAATGCCTTGGCCAGGTCAAGGTAGGCAGTATACACCATTTTGCCCTCATCGATTGCTTTGGTGACCTTCTCAAAGAAGTAAACCAGGCTGAGTACGCATGGTCTGCCCTTGACAAAACCACTGTGTTGGTTCTAGTGTCTGAAGGTTTCCAATTTCATTATTAATCATTTCCATGATAATTCTTTCCATAGCTTTACATAAGAGACTAGTCAGACTAATGGGATTGTGCTTTCCACGGTCCTTAAAAGGGCTGCCTTTATGCTGAGAGGTAACTGCTTTAGTTCTCCATTTGAGTTGCACGATGCCCTACTTAGGGCTATGGTTAAATAGTGTCTTCAGTGATCCGTATAGGTCATGTTTCATGCTATTTATCCATCTACACCACCAGAGCACCCTACCTTTATCAAATAACCGAAGTTTTACAGTTCTAATTCTAATTTTATTTTTCTATTAAAGGGTCATACCTTTTCAAGTTCTTTTAAATGGGTTGATAGATAGCTACTAGAGTGCATTCCAGTATTCAGTAATGGCTCAGGTCAGCAAAATATCAAGCATCACAATTGCCTTTGTGAATTAGTAGAAATACCCTTTCTGACCTTAATAAGTACACACTGCTTACAATCAAATTTGTCTGCTATCATCCTCACATAGTGATGTCATTTTTTTAGGATTTGATCATTTGCTTCATTTACTTTGTAATCATAATTAATATCCTTTTTGCAGTGTTTTGTGATTCTGTATCCATCGACGGTGAGGGATTTATACAGTAGCAAAAATGTATGACTTATAGCGCTTCTTTTATTAAAGTGATTGCTATCCAGTTTACATTCTTCAGCATACTGAGTTATGGAGAGCCTATTTCCCACTTTTATGTCTAAGAGTAGACCAAAACGAAGTGGCATCAGTACAGACCCCGGGTAACCCCCTCATGATGGATGAGTAACCCCCAACTTGTTTTATCCTGTTGTTCAACCAATGTTTTGCCCATTGAATTACATATTGAGTGTTATTTTTCAGTTATTCCCTCATGTGATATAATGTTAAATGCTTTAGTATGTAGGTTGCAGTACTGTCCTTCATCAACTGTTTCTGTTATCTCTTAAAAGAATGTCATGAGACCTATGAGACTTAGAAGATAAGAATCTCACTCCCAGCTTTCTGTTTGTAAGAGAATTATGTCTCGTGTCATTTTCAGTATGTTCCATTGTGTAACTGTCTAAATCTTTAGGCAGAGTACTTGACCACACTTGGTCTGAAATAGTTTGGGCCTGCTATGACACCACACACTCCCTCAAATTTTTGAATTGGAGCCATTGCAACCTTTTAAGTGAAAAACAAAAAGGAAAATCGTACTCTGCGGTACAAAAAAACCTCCCAAACAATTTTAATGAAGTGAGTGCTTTCGTACGGAACAGTGTCAATACTTCTTTAGACTTTACAAAACGAATAAGCATCAATGCATTTAAATACTAACCAACGTGATCTCATGATACAGTTAATTGAATAAATTAAGACCATCCAATTAACTTCGAAAAATTCCCATAGTGGCTAAAATAAGATGACATAATCGCACAATGAATAGATAATATAAAATACAATAAATCTGCCCATCTACTTGATAAAATAGTCCCACAAAAAGGCATAATTTTTTTTTTTTAAATTGTTTTAAAAATGACCTCATTAGGCTTCTTAACTTCAAGATGCATGCTATAGAGCATACATTATTAATGCCTGGGTGTCTAAAGGCATCTACTTTGAGCTGCCATAATAAGTCACATCTCTCTAACCATAAAGAGGTAGGTCCCTCCCCTGGTTCTAAACACAACCTGATGTATGACCTGAAAAATAGTCGGAAGAAGTATTGACACTGTTCTGTACAAAAGCGCTCACTTCATTAAAGTTGTTTGGGAGGTTTTTTTGTACTGCTGAGTACCGTTTTCCTTTTTGTTTTTCGCTTAGTAGTTTGTGTTTTTTCGTTTTTGGTAGTCCATTGCAACCTTTTATCATAGATAATTGATGTATCCACATATTGACAAACTGTTTAATATGACTGATAGCAATTTACTTAAGTTTAAGGACCCTTCGAGTTGCATTGTCTAGTGGAACCTGAGTTTGCAAATTTGTTTGTGGCAGTACTTATTTCTGTAGTTGTGTACGGGATAGTTCCCCATGTGTCTGTAGCACTGTAGCATATGTCTGTTGATTGTTATTTTACTCATACTTCTGCAAACAAGCTTGCAGCATCTTGTGGATACTAAGTACTCGAGAGTTGCCTGGTAATGCATTACATTCACATTTTTCATCTGTTTTTCAGATGTAATTGATGGAGATAGTGTAATATTCAGAACCAGATCATGGTCAAATCGGGTCCTAGGCAGGGTAATGGATCCCCCCACAGCCATTCCAGTGTCCCATTACTTGACTATTTCTCCCTAATTTCCATAAATA
Organism: Protopterus annectens; assembly: GCF_019279795.1. NCBI lineage: Eukaryota > Metazoa > Chordata > Ceratodontiformes > Protopteridae > Protopterus > Protopterus annectens. The sequence continues at coordinate 10,496,561 of NC_056737.1, forward strand.
CTGCCTAAACCTCTCAGTGTGCATACTGTTTTCTGCTTTACTTATACAATGTTTGCAGATATTTGGATTTAATTTAAAATTTTTATTTCAAAATTTATAGCACCACTTTGACAGAAGTTTGCAAAACAAAACAATGCAGTCTTACAATGAAAACAGACTTAGCATTAACAGTAAACCTCTCCGCCCTTGAAACTCACATTCATTGAAATGGCATTCAAAGAAAATGCATCCATCCAGTGGTGGATAAAAGTGTACCTTTGGGCTGTTTTCAAATCATAGGCCCCTTGCACACTTTTTAGGACCATGCATACATGCGTGTGTTCTTTGATTCACCTTCCTGATTGTATTAAATTATGTTCACTGTATAATACTTGTTAGTGTGTTTTAAATTTTTAGTTTTGAACATGTTTTCATTTAGCAATGAAACAAAATGTATGAACCAGTGATGACAAAACTGCCCAATTCAGAACATTTCCACAATAAAAGGTCACTCAAACTTGTGTCATTACAGTCCATCAATATCAGTCAATATGCACAATCTCTGCAGAAGTAAAAGTCATCTGAATAATTGTACATTAAAGAGCTCTGTAACTAATGAAGAGGTTGCTGCTAGCAAACAACGTTATATTTCAGCGATTAATCTACAAAGTCAGTGCCTGCTGTCCTTGAACAATAAACTGCCTATGTTACATAAAAAAATGGTAAGCTGGTAATATTGCAATAGGGAATGGATAGCAAGCTGACAACGGGTTCATAGTTACTAGGCATGTCATCCAAAGGAGGACATACTCAGGACTGCAACACCCTCACCCCCCTTTTAAAGTACAGCACAGTATCAGCAATCTTCAGTGGTACAGCGGTAGCATTGTTGCCTCACAGCAAGAGGTTCTCCTGTTCGATTCTTGGCTGGAGTGCGGGGAGTGCCTTCTGTGTGGAGTCTGCATGTCCTCCCTGCGGTGTGGAAGTCTGCATGTCCTCCCCGCGGTTGGGTGGGCATTTGAAAGACATGCATAAATGGGCGTGCCTTCGTTGAAGGTTGAACGTCGAGCTGGCACCTCGGCATTCATGAAAATCTACTGCCAATCATTAGCGGACTGGAGTTCCACTGTGGCGACCCCTAACTGGGAAAAGCCAAAAGACAACAACAACAGTATCAGCAATCCATCTATATGCTGTGGGAGTAGAACCCACAGCCTTCTGCATCAAAAGCAAGTGTGCTCTCTTTTGTGCTACTACCAATGCTTTTGAATTCTATACTATAATAGTGATGACCATTTGCTAAAAAAAAAGTTGCACAGTGTAAACAGACTTGGCATGAGCAGCAGTAAACTTCTCTTCCCTTGAAGTTCACAATTCCTTCAAAATGCACTGAAACTCGCAATTCCTCTAAAATGCACTTGAAACTCAATTCATTGAAAGTGCTCTTGAAACTAAATTTTTTTAGCAGCTTGGTAGTCTGGGTAGAGGAGTTAGACATTGCTTTTCTGTAACTAAAATACAGGGTTTCAGCTTGATCAAGTTAACTCACTTGCCAGCCCTACCTAGGGTATTACACACACACACACACACACACACACACACACACACACACACACACACCCACCCACCCACCCCTTACCTCAGTCTGTTGTGTACGTGCTGTAGAAGAATCAAGGTTCAGGCAGCAAACTTGATGTCTACATTCCTCACATGGAAGCAGCAACAGAAAGTCTCTTGTATTTAAATTATGCATGCAGAATGCATAAAGGAAGACGTAAACAACAGGTCTGTGTGATTATGATGTACATAAGGATGCATGGAAGAAGCAGGTGTGTATGACCGGATGCAGAGGGCATTGTTAAAGAACACCTTTAAAAAAAGCATGTATTATTTTTTTTAATTTAAAAAAATAAATGTGACAGCCCCCCACCCCCCGGGACCTAGGTGACTGCCTATGTCACCTAGTGCTGGATCCGGCTCTGGTCACATTCACAATTTTCTTTCATTGTTTTTGTTACAGTTAAGGGGGGTGTTTGCTAGAATAAGGAATGCTGTTTGGTGGAATTCATTAAAGCAAGTTACAGGTTCAACAAAAATGAGCCATTTTTATGGTTTTGTATGAAAGCATCATTCTTTTTTATAGACATGTTCATTGAAGTGTGGTTGTAGTGACTGCACTGGGCAGAATTTTTGTTAGAAGTGTTGGCCCTTTTTACCTCGTTTGATAGTTTGCATATTATTTAGGGGGGACTGAGCCACAGGTAGATGAGGGCATGACTACCTTAGCAGTCTATCTGAGGTTCAATCCCAATTCCTGACCTGCTTTCACCCACTGGCCAAGGCAAGGTAATCTAATACAGTAATGGGCATAACTGGACCAAGTCCTGCAATACCCATAAAGTGCCCAAGCTGCTAATCACTCTGGTTCCCTAGTCATAGGACTTTATCCATTTATAAAACTGGTGCTTTTTATTTATTTGAGCAGTTTCTACTAGTTCTAGACTCTTTTTTTTTGGGGGGGGGGGGCTCTGGCTTTTAGGTATTATTTTACAAATACTGAGATACCTCCACCTTTTTCATTAGATCTGCAGCAATGAAACATAGTAAACCCTGAGATCTGTAATATGCTTATGGATCAGATTTTTGTAATGCTACGTATACCAACCTCAATCAAGTAGAAAAAAGCTTCTAAATCTCCAGTTTTCTTCTTTAGACATCTGACAGTTAGCAAAAATATCTTCAGGAATCATTTTAGCTGGTCATCTGTCAGGCATCTGAGATCTAAACAGCCAGGAACAGCTGGCCTAATTTCCTACTGCTCCCATCACATAAGATGTGGTCTTTACTTGAGAGTGAGTTGCACTGGTGACTGATCATGGAGTGTCCAACAATGGATGATGTCCCTTTACCATGCATGATGTTCACCAAGTACCTTTGGGGTGCAAAATAGAGGCTGCTTGCCAGTAATACTGCAGAGGAGAAGGGACTGCATGTGCAAGGGTACAAGCTGACACCAGAGGTGCGCAGTTTGATTTGGCCACATCCTGTGCTTTTTTTATGCATGCTGTGGTAGGTAGGTAGGTGGTGGCATGTGACTAGTATCCTGATGACTAGGCGACAGCCATCAAGAAATCTGAGTAGGGGACGTGTCTACATTCAGACTGTTGCTGGGGGGCCATGTAGATGGTCCCCTTGTCACAGCAGCCCTTGCAGGCCGCACTTTGAATTTTCTTCTCCATACGTTATTGGCAACTGCATGTTACTCTGGTAAGTGGTATAGATGTCATTTGATTGGTTCGGTTTCCAACTGATAAATGTCAGCAGGATGGGATTCAACACAGTGGCTTTGAATCCACATCTTCATCATTTATTATTTTTTGTTTTGTTTTCATTTTAACTTTTGAATTTGAAGACATCTAAAACAATTCTGTGGGAATGGAAAATTTCCTGAGCCATACCTGTACTTTCCAGGGGGAAACGTGAGGGCTACCTGGTCCAAAGAATTGTGGTTAGTTGTATCTCTTATTCCAGACTGAAAAAATACTGAATTCCTTGATTTAACACCATATCCCTAACTACTGATGGAATGCTAAAATTTTGTTTTGATATGCAGATGCTGAAAGATGTTGCCAAGCAGATGTGTTTTCCTACCATATCTTATTGCATATCCAAGAGAGAGAAACCTCTTAAGAATTTTTACTATGAAGATTTGCCATGTTGAAGTTGTTCTTAATCTTTTTAACGTAGGTGATATGTCCCTAATCTTGTCCCCTGGTAGGTATAGCACTGTCACAAACCTCAGCAAAGTCCAATGAGAAGTGGTTGTTTCACTCATGGATTCAGGAATGACTTGGATGTTTTAGGTTTGCTAGATTGAGTAGTTTGCCTTATGAGCTTTCTGGTATTGCCTCGGCCACTTTTAACCCTCGTTACTTTATGTGCTGTCACTACTGTCATGTTAAGCAACTTCATTTTTTTGTGTGTGTCTGTAACATATCTCATGTATGAGACTCTGAGTTTGCTGTTTTTGAGTAGATGTGTGTGCACATCCTTTGTCTCACAAGATGGAGCTGCTGTTAAGACTTTAGTGTCATTCATGGGGTTCATAGGTGCTTAACTAGGCTATCAATATGGGATCTTAAGAAGCCTAGCCTTAGGTCATTTTTAGTCCTTATATTTTGCATATGAATAACCCAGAGACAGACCAAACAACTAACTATATGTTGGGACATTTACATTATTCCTGTTTACATGAGCAACAGGGGTGATAAAACAGGGGTAAATTTGCAGTTACTCATCCATTCACACAAATTGTGTTTGAATAGAGTAAGAGAGGTACTTTATATGGAATTAAATTTTGTTCCATAGAAGTGGTGTACTTTGTGATAATATCCATCTCTCACACATTCTATTTATTTTGCAAAAGACAGATTGAGATCCCTTGACCAGGTGTTTGATATGATTGGACTTGCAAATGTGTAATAGGCCTGACAGGTTATTCTAGACACAGGTCGTTTCTCAGTAGCCTGTGTAAAACTAAGAAGAGGCATATAGTTTCTACGATTTAGGCCCTTGATTTTGATTTAGTGATAGTGTTGTGGTCGTGAAAGTTGTGGAAGTGTTTAGACAGGTACATATAGAAACAGGCATTACAGTCCATGATTGGCCCAGTGAATGTATTGTACAGTGAAGTGATTACATCCCTGGATCTGGAAACAGTACTTTAAGAAGTGGTTATGTGGTAGTGAAAGGACTGCTCATTGTCATCTTAGATTCCCAGATCCCTAAGTACAGGATGAATTTTCATTATTCTGGATATACTTATTCCTCACAGATGATTAAGGTCTTTTCAACAAGTAGTCTATTTCTTACAGTGCCAGAGATGAGTCGGCTGCAAAGTTTGTGAAAATTAGATTGTCTAGTGCCTTCTTACCTAGTAACATCCTTCTTGTTTAAAATAAAATTAAGACAAATGTATACTGCTAGGCAAAGTCTAGTTTTATCTGTCTGAAGATCAATAAACCAATATGTTGTGTAGAAAGCACTTTGTGTATGTGTACATGTGCGTGTGCTCCCACAATGTGTGTGTGTGCTCCCACACACATGCTATCTTTTTTTTTATTTAAAACAACTTTATAGTACATTACTAAGTACTGGTAGAAAATAGAGGTTTAAAAATTAAACTACACAGTGGTTAAAGTTAGGAGTATTGGAGTGCCCAACTAGTGGGTGTGAAGATATGAATAGAAACATGCCTCGTAACTGTCCAGCTTTTTTGCCTCATATTTTTGGTCTGTTCCTCATAAAATCTGTGGGTTTCTGTCAGATCTCTGAGGACTGAAGTCACCAATTAATGACACACATTTGAGTTTCAGACTTTGTATCCTTCAGAAAATGCAAGCTAACACAAAACATGTTGTTCTGTCTACTTTCTAAGTTTATAAGAGCAATATTTAAAAATCTCTCCCTATTTTTTGCCTCTGTCCCACCGTTATTTCAGGCTTTGTCCAGATTTCTTGTGTTAATAGGCTGAGAGGTATGGATGGCAGGGAAATCAAGTTTCATTAGTTTGAGGAAAGTTCTCATAATATAATATATTCATCAAGTAGGAAGAGAAAACGAGGCAGAAGCGAGAGGGGCTTTTGATGTTAAATAAATGTAAGGGATGTCCAGCTCAAGAGCCAAAGGGTTTAAGAATACAACTTTTACAGGGTAGGCATTGGGCTGTGTGGATAAATCCAGATGTTGTCCTCATACAGCAGTATTTCCAGTGCTGGTCTCAAGAGTATCATGAATTGAACTTCAGTTATAGAGGCATGACAGGCGGGCATGTCTTTGTCAAGTACAGCATCCTCGGACCCTCTGTCATGAAAGCAGATATAAGTGTTTCAGGATTTAGGCATCAGTGTTGGATTAAATAAAAAATTCTGGGGTCATTTTTACACAGATCCCTTTATAAAAATTTCAAACAAAATGCCCCTCATAACCTGATGTAGTAAGAAGACCCTTTGAAAAAAATTGTAAATTGGCTTGGGAGGATCCTCATAACATAAGCAGAAATGCTCCTTGACATTTACAAAATTACTTTAGAATATTGTTTCTTAAATGAAGATGCCAGCCATCTTGGGGAGACCTTGGCCTGTTTTAGGGGAAGCCCTGACAAATCTAAACATGTTGCTTGCTTTAAATGGTAACTTCTTGTTACTGGTTTTATGTGGAATTAGGTTCATTGCAGGATGATATCAAGTAATGCATATGAATAAGTAATTGCAAATCCCTTGTAGAAGAATGATGCAACAAGCTAAATGATGCTCGGTTCTAGAGTCCACCTGGGGGAAGGTTTTCTTCTGCACATTACAGTGCAATGTATTATTTTCACAATGCTTTTCTAGGATTGTTTTCAGGGCCCTTTTTTTAAGGGAGGCTTATTGTGACAAGAGTCTGCACCAACTGTTTGGGTGAGATTGTCTGTCTACCATAAAGACAAAGCATTGCAACAAGATGTCTTTTGAAGGTGATACTTGCCTCTATAAACTCACTCCTGCAATTGATTATCTCTGCAACACAATACAGAGAAGGGGTTCTTACCGAAGCAAGTACAAACAGGTTATGTGTCATTTTGTTGTAGTCTTTCACTTTTTGTAAAGGATCTGATGAAAGAGCTCTTCCAGTAAAGCTGCAGAAAAGAGAAGTATGAGTGCCTTAATTTCAAGAAATTAAGATTGATTTATTTTTTTTTAAGTCCTATGCTCATAAAATGAGAAAAAGAGCTCTGCTAATGCTTATGTTTTCACTGGAAGTTAAGTATATGTATCCCCAACTTACTTGATTTTTAACTATTATGGTTCAACCGTGCTGTAAAACCACGGCAGGCTAGTAAGAATAGTCCTGTTGTATGGTTTCTAGGAACAATATAATTTAGGAAATCTGGACATGAGGCTATTTGAACCTGCAGCACTAACAGTTTTAAGGAAGGATGAAGTCTTAAGTAAACTAGCTTCACTTCAAAAGGCTTTTTGGGCTTTGAAATAGTGTATTCTATGCTTTATGGGTTATTTTTTACACTGATGCCAGTCATTTCATAACAGTGTGGCCAACTGGAATATGAATTTAGAATTTTAAAAGCTGTTCTGTCTTTATATTTTCTTTTGAGGAGGGTTTTTCTCCTACTTTAGAAGTACAACAGTAAAACAGGCTTGTGTTTGGCACGTTTAGTGACTAAGGGAAGGCACTTGTCCTTTTGCAGAGGAAAGATGTTTAGCATGAAATAAACGGCTGTCCTTGAGTTACACTGTCACATAACCATAATTTTTATGTGATAGGTCACAGAAAAGAATTGAATAATGTTGTGTTTGAAGGCCCTTGGGAATATTTTTATCTTTGGCTGAAAATAAGATTGAGACACCAATGAACCCTGAAGAATGAGAAGTGCATCGCTTGAGTAGTGAACCCACAGATGTATTGCTAAGAATTGTATGTAAAGGACAGTATGTACTGGTGTGAAGGTTTGGTTTAGTAGGGTTGCTCATTATTTGAATTGGATGGTGGTGGTCTTACATGTATTCATACAGGTTTTTGATGTTTGAATTCCCACTGAATTCCTTTTATATAGTCCTTTTATGAAGTCCTTTTATATAAATATAGTAAAGTTCCTTTTAGTGAGATTGTTTTTTTTTTTCAGTAGGTCATTAATTATTATTGAATTTGGTGGGGGATTGCAGTCCAGTTAAACAACTACAAATGATCTAGTTAGATTGTGATTTATGGCATTGCTTATCAAACTCCAAGGCCTGCAGAAGTCTATCATCCTTCACCAGTTTAATTCTGGGCCTTAGGCTTTGAAAATAAATGATAAAGAATTTCACTATTAAAAGGAGTCTGATTTTCTTTTTAACCACAGTGTAGGTACAGCAATACTGTCTGGAAAGTTTTTCATGTACCTAGCAGTATAAGCTGATTAAAATTGGTCTTTACAGGAACCTAGGTAGGTGATGAACATATGCTTGTAAGAAGATAACTAGTGGGCATGGGTTATTGTGACTATCCCCAACAAGAAGAAACACAAAGAATAAGTTATTTGAGACCAGGTATTGCACCTATTGAAAAAAAAAGGTGATTTGATGCAAGTAGGTTTCTGTATGGCCGGACAACAAATACACCTGATTTAAATTACCACCATGGAAATATCAGAGGTAGTATGAGAGCATGGACCGTACTACAGTTCATTATTGGGCTTAATGCCTCAAATTGGTATGGCAGGCAGTGGCTATGGAAAAAAGGTAAATGTGGTGGGTGTGAGGCAGTGCAAATAGCCAAGTACAAGAAAGGGCTGACTTACTGATAACACTGTATTCTTTTCCAGTTCAGTCATTAAAATGTTTAATTTGGTGATGTTGGATGTGATTGTAGGGAAAGTATTTCTAAATGAGTTGATTGCCTTGCCTTTGTGAAAGAGGGCTCAGCTAGCATCTTAAAGGTGTTGCAGTACAAGGAAGATGTAGGGAAAGGGGAAGGTGAAGCTTAGGGCCCTGCAGTGCACTTAGAGCATTTCAAAGTGTCCTAGTACTTAGAGATAGCAAACAAAAACAGCCCTTTGGAGAGCATGTCTGCACAGAGTTCTTCAGTATCTGATCAACTAGACATTGCATAGTAACTATAATGAAGAAATGCAGTAGTGCATCCCTCACAAGACCAAAGAAGAGTTGCACATAGTGACAAAGGACAGTTATTGGAGCCATAGAATAAACTAAAAAGCGAAGCAAAATGCCTCTCAGCTGCTGTCTGTGTTGGAGAATATTAACTTCCAAGCATTCCACTTTGTAAAGCTTAGTTATAAGTCTGTTAGACTACTTTGTGGCAACATTGTGATGCAGAGACATGAACTTTTTCATATAGAAGATCACACAACTGTGGTTATGGGTTGTTAGGGATAGAAGGCACTCAGGAGTGACAGCAGTGACTGGGATATAATTTATATTCAAAGAGAGGGATATAAATATAGCAAATAACAGTTAATGAGTAAAACTATAGGCAGTGCAGCTTGGAAAAATCTAGCTAAGTTGGTGTGAAAAATGTGATGGATATAACAACTCTTTCACTAAATAAAATCAAAAGACCAAGGAGCCTGTCTTAACATCAGACAGCTCTGTCAAACTGCAACTAGTAAGGAGCATACTTCAAATGCAGTCAGCGTTGCAGATAAGATTACATAGCAGGCTACTCACAAAACCTAAACCCATTCGTACTGTATTAACATTAAAAGTGTCCGTCCATTACTCTCCTGAAAATATATACTTTAACAGTACTGAGCAGGTCCATAGCAAAGACAAGGGATGCATTTTACATAGTGTAAATAAATGAGAACTATTGTTTTGAATTCAGTGGTCAGAATATATATGTAATAGATACTGAATGTAAATATCTTTAAAATATATTTTAGGCCCCTTAGTGAATTGCTAAGTAGTGGTGCAGTGAAAGCTGACTTCTGTTAAGATTATGTATTAAAGACACTCTTTGAGACGGTCTTCTCTGGGCCTCAATGCAGTCATTTTCCTTTCTCTAAAATCAGGTTAGCAGATTTATTGATTTTTAGTGTATTTCCGAGAATTAAGCCTTGTTTGATTTTCTCCTAATGCCTCCTCTTTTGTAGCTAGGAATGGTTTGATGTTCATCGTGTTACCCTGCTGCAGTCATCACACTTGGGTTATCCTGCCATCAGTCAGTCCCGCAGTCGGCCCGAATTCCAAAGTCTCGGTCCGGTGTCGGTTGCTGTCGCTTCTTCCCTGACGTCAGTGCGCCAGGGGTATACAAGAGGCATCCGACGCCATTTTCTTCAGTCTTTCTTGCCGTGCGGTGCCCGAAGCAGAAGCAGTTTGCAAGTGCCGGTCGGCCGACACCTGAGATTTTCGATTTGAATTTCAGTCCGAAGTCTTCAATAAAGCTAAGTACCCCATTGGGGAACATTTTCTTGCCTCAGTCCGATATCAGAAAAAGTTAACAATTGCATTTCTTGTGGGAAGCAAATACCTCATAAGGACTTCCATTCCTGTTGTATTTCTTGCCTAGGCCCAGACCACAACGTCACAGGTTGTCGGTTTTGCGCTAGGTTTAATAAACGCACTATCAAACGCCGTTTTGACTTCGCATGGCATTACTTTGGTAGGAAATTTAATTATATCATGCCGTCGGAGCAGCCAACGACCGCAATTCATAAAAAATGCAAGGATAAGGACAGGCAGCCTAGGAATAAGCCAGACCCCGAGGCCTCAGCTGGGCCTGTCACCGGTTCTCCGGTTTTCATTGAGGCACCTATGCAGCCCCTGACAACCGCAGAGCTGGAACCCCAGACAGCTGCTGACTCCCAAGCGGAGTCTACTAGGCCGATGCAGCCATCTACCAACACCGGAGCAGAATTAGACACGGGTGCAGAGGAAACACCTTCGGTTGCAGAAGGTGTCTTCAGACCGACTACACTCACCATTAAATCTTATGCTAAGCTTAAAACTCCTTTAAAACCTAAGAAAACTGTTCATCAGTCTACAGGTCAAGGCCCCATGCCTAAGACACAGATGCTTAAGATGGCTGAAGATTTAATTACCCTTATCAGGGGTTCCCATCCCCCTCCTGATAAAAGACCAAGACAAGAGGAGGATTATGCATCCTCTGACCAGGTTTCTCTCTCCTCAGATTCTTCTGAGGAACAGGATTACACTTTTCCACCTTATGAGGATTCTGATGCTGAAGACTCTATTCCCTCAGCATCTCCCCCTGAAGACTACTCCTTTGGGGAAACATTACATACCATGAGGGAACATTTCCACTGGGAAGGCCAGGATTACTCAGATTCTAAGAAAAGGCTCCGAGAGTTCCTTTTATTACCCCAGCACAGACCTCTTGCTATCCCTCCTGTTTTAGATATTGTGGATGATGTCTACTTGGAGTCTAGTTTAAATCCAGACTCTCTACCTCCTGCTCCAGCCAAACCAGACAGATACTACAGAGTACCTCACTCACACAAATTCCTTTATAAAAGCCCTGTAGCTGACCCAGAAACCATATCCCAGGGTCCTAAGGGAGCAAAAGCTTCTATGGCTAAAAATCCTGTGCCCTCTGAAAGAGATTCCAGAGCCCTAGATAGATGGGGAAAGAAAATATACACCTCTGCAACTCTGGCTATGAGAGCATTAAATTGCCAGTTTCACATGTTGAAATATCAACAATTCCTGATGTCTCAGTTAAAACAAAAAAGGAGCACACATTCAGAACAGCCTGAATTCAAGGAAATGCAGGATCTGTTGCATGCAGCTGAACAGGTGGGCAAACATACTTTACAATGCGGATTTGATTCATTGGAAGCTTCCTGTAGAGCAGCTGTTACTGGCTCTGTCATTCGTAGACATGCATGGTTAAAAGAGCAAACCCTCCCTGACCATGTTAAAGCAAAATTATTAGATGCACCTTTACAACAGGCTGTATTATTTGGTGTCAAAGCAGAAGAGGTTTTAAAGAAAGTGGAGGATAAGGCTAAATCTATGCAAACGGTCAAGGATTTCTTGCAGGTACAACCCGTTCGCTTCAGCAGAAATTGGCCAACAAAAAATTGATCCTTTCCAGCTTCAGACAGATCACAGAGGGGCAAATACAGATGCCCAAGGGGCAGAGGTCAGTCACAGGGCCCTTACAAACCTCGCCAATGGGGTTCTGCTCCCCAGAAAGGAGGAGAAGACAGGCCCCAAGCTAGCAGAAGACAAACACAATGACTCTATCCTCAAACTACCAAGCAAATCTCTCCTGGCAACACTCTTGGGAGGAAAACTAGCATTTTTTGCAGACAACTGGCACATCATCACAAAAGACAAATGGGTTCTAAACATTGTCTCTCAAGGATACAGATTCCACTTTGATACCTTACCAAGGATCAAAGGAATGCCAAACCTGCCACCAAATCAATGGGCAGAGGCACAAAAACAAATTACAGCTCTCATGAACATGAGAGCCATTCAACAGGTACCTTCACAGGAGCAAGGACAAGGATTTTACTCAAGACTCTTCCTAGTTCCAAGAAAGGACAAAGCATGGAGACCCATTCTGGATCTTTCAATTCTGAACACCTCTCTGCAAGTACCAAAATTCAAGATGCTAACACTACAGCAGCGTCTTCCCATGCTGGGCAAGAATGCTTGGTTAGTCACTTTGGACCTCAAGGAGGCATACCTGCATGTCCCTATCAGACAAAATTGCAGATGATACCTCCGCTTCATTGCAGGTTCAACACATTATCAATTCTCTGCACTGCCCTTTGGCTTATCTACTGCGCCCGGGGTCTTCACAAAATGCCTGGCACCAGTAATTGCATACTGCAGACAAAGAGGAATTCAAATATACCCATACCTGGACGACTGTCTTATTCAAGCAGAAAGCAAGGACATTCTTTTGCAGCATCTGGCATTTGTCAAACACCTTCTAAGTTGCCTAGGGTACACAGTAAATGAAAAGAAATCAAAACTAGTGCCCTCACAAAACATAATATTCCTGGGTGCCAGCTTGAATGCAATGGCCCAGATGGCTTATTTCACACCAGACAAACAACGACAGCTGTTTCAATATTTCACAGTAATGGCAACAAAGACCCAACTCCCTGCAAGAAAAATTCTGCAGGCCTTGGGATTCATGGCATCTTGCATACTACTAATACCATTTGCAAAACTGTGTATGAGGAAATTACAATGGTACCTGAAAGGTGTATGGACTCAGCACAGCCACAGCTTGGAAACAATGATTCCTCTCATTCCCTGCCTTCAACAGGAGTTTCTATGGTGGGCACAGGCATGTCACCTCAACAAGGGTCAGCCTTTCACCTTACCCACAGCCAGGCAAACTATGACAACAGATGCATCGGACTATGCCTGGGGAGCACACATGGCAGGACAGTGCATTCAGGGCAAATGGACTACAGATCAGAGACACCTGCATATCAATCAAAAAGAAATGCTAGCAGTGCAGAATGCCCTAACAGCTTTCAAGGACCTTCTACACCCAGGACAACTACTAATAAGGACAGACAACACCACAGTTATGTGGTATATAAACAAGCAAGGGGGCACACATTCCTACCCTCTATGTAGGCAAACAATGACCTTGTGGAACACTGCACTGTCTTACCAGGTTGAATTACAAGCACAATTCCTGCCAGGAAAGAAAAACACATTGGCAGACGACCTAAGCAGAAACATCATGGATCCACACGAATGGAAACTAGATCCACAAGTATTTGCAATGAAAGCTCAAAAATGGGGATGACCAGACATAGATCTGTTTGCAAGCCCCCACAACCACCAACTTCAAAAATTTTGCACAAGGACCTTCCATCCACTAGCTTGGAAAGTGGACACCCTCTCATTCAGTTGGAAAACATTATGCTGAAAGTCAGATTAGAGAGGCCACAAATGATTCTCGTTGCACCAGACTGGCCACGCCAACATTGGTATCCAATTTTAAGGAACATGGTCCAGGGCCCACCATGGATTTTGCCACAAATTCCTCACCTGCTCACCCAGCGAGACAATCTGATTCTACACAGCCAGCTCAAGACTTTAAACCTGGCTGCATGGCAAATTACCTAAACAAACAGCCAACACCTTTATCCAAAGCTGTTATGGATGTCATTCTGGAGGCCAGGAGGCCCAGCACCAGGAAAACCTATTCAGACAAATGGAAAAGATTTTGCGCCTGGAACCAGGCTAAAGGCCTAAATCCCCTGGAGCCGAACATTCCTCAGATTCTACAATATTTAACTGAGATGTTACACAAAGGACTTTCCTTTTCATCTATTAAGATCCACTCCTCAGCAATTTCGGCTCCTTACAGCACGGATCCTCCTTTATTTTCACATCCACTCCTAAGACAGTACCTCAGAGGGGCTAAGAACTTAAGACTGCCAAGGAGAGCTCCAACACTAACTTGGGATCTCAACTTTGTCCTGGAAAAGCTTACAGTGCCGCCCTTTGAACCAGCTTTTTCAGCTGATTTAAAATTTCTTTCATGGAAAACTGCCCTACTACTAGCAATAACCTCAGCTAGAAGAGTCTTAGAGCTACAGGCACTAATGGCAGTGGAACCTTTCCTCATTTCTCATCAAGACAGAGTTTCTCATCAAGACAGAGTTTCTCTATGAACTAATCCTTCCTTTATGCCAAAGGTGGCATCCAGTGTGGCCCTAAACCAAACCATTCACTTGCCCACCTTCTTCCCAAATCCCCAGAACACAGGAGAAAGACTCCTGCACTCTTTGGGCATTCACAGGCAATTACGTTACTACTTGGATAAAACTAAGGCTTTCAGAAAAACTGACCAGCTCTTTGTAGCCTATGCTACAGGATCACAAGGAAAAGCTATCTCAAAACAGACCATTTCTAAATGGATAGGACATTGCATACATTTCTGCTACACACATCATGGGAAGGTCCCACTCCACCAGGGCTACAGCTACATCAGCAGCCTTTCTCAGGGGAGTGCCAACCAAGGATATTCTGGAAGCTGCTACTTGGAGTTCAGTGCACACCTTCACCAAACACTATCACTTACCTCTTTACTCTAAGACTAGAGCTGGTTTTGCCACTGCAGCTTTGCAGGGCCTACTAGCTTCTTCTAACCCTGTTTGACTCCACCTCCCCTCCTTAGCTTTGGGATTCAACCCGAGTGTGATGACTGCAGCAGGGTAACACGATGAACATAGTACAGTTTTGTACCTACCATAAATGTAGATGTTCTAGTGTTCACCCTGCTGCAGTCCAGGTTACCCTCCCTCCATCCCCTCTGAACTAACTGAACTTATCTCTCCCACTTTATCCTATACTACCTCTGTGGTGTATTTGCTTGTACCTAAGGGTTTTGTTTTATTTTTATATAGCCATATGTGTATATATATATATATATATATATATATATATATATATATATATATATATATATTTTGCCTACCTTTTGGGGGCACCTGACATCTGGGGCAAGAAAAACTGAAGAAAATGGCATCAGGTGCCTCTTATATACCCCTGGCGCACTGACGTCAGGGAAGAAGCGACAGCAACCAACGCCGGACCAAGACTTTGGAATTTGGGCCGACTGCGGGACCGCCTGATGGCAGGATAACCCAAGTGTGATAACTGCAGCAGGGTGAACACTTGAGCATCTACATTTATGGTAGGTACAAAACTGTACTTTCTTCCTCCTATCAAAAGTTGTAGTAATATCCCAGTATTAAACTCATCACTGATGCACAGTGTTCTCCTGATACACACTGGTTTTTACTGTAGAGATGGTGGTACATTACCAATCTGACACATTTTTGTGAAATTCTTCCATATTCAATTTTCTTTTTTGTTCAGGTTGCATTTTTGGGGTTTGACAGTAAAATTAGTAAAACTCCGGCCATTGCAGTGGACAGTAGATGACTGCTAAGGAATGTGAAGAACAGTTTAATGGAAGCCTATTTAAAAAGCAAACTATACACTACTGCTGGTTGTATTTTTTACTTTAACTTTACTGTAAATATATTTTGCATTGGCTAACTGCTGGATTCTTCAAGATGTCTGGATCGTCTCCTTGCAGCCTTACCTGTATTCTTCAGTCCAGACTTCAGTGCGCTGTCACCCTCTGACAGGCCATTAATTGTTGCTGATGGAATAATAGCTTCAACTCCATGAGGAGGCCTGATCATGACTGACTGGTAGAACTTACCATTTCTAGCTGTGCCATTCATTTCTCAGGTGCTGTTACGGACAGGCCACAGTGCAGTGGTGCAGTGTTACAGTTCGCTGGAGTTTTGCACCACTTTATCTCTGCAGTTTTTGTTAATGGCTGCTGTAGTACATTTTGAAACATTGTCTATGGTGAATATATTGTTGGGATTTCACTGATATTCTGTATATAACTTAGACCTAATGACTTAGATGTACAGATTTTCTTTAATTAGCAAGATTGTGTGACAAAAAGTAAAACTGATATTGGGAATTCGTTAATGCCACATAGAGTTTTGGTGCTTTCTTTTTAATGCTTTAATCCAGGTATGGATTAGAATCAGCTGAAAACAGAATTTCCTGTGCTAAATATAAGAACTGTGGACATGTTTTTCCAAAGTTCAGGAAAACATGTAATTTTTAGTTTGTTTAGAGAATCTATAAATGTCACATATCAGTCCAGTGGCTTTTGCTTGTCATGTGGTAACACCAGTTAATTTATAGTTTTGTTTTCTAGTTAGGTGGTCTAGTCTATTGACCCATTTGCAGCCACAATTCATTCTGGCTTCTTAAATGTCGCATTGCATAACATGGATTATTACTGTTCATTGCAGTATTTAGTACATACTATGTATTATTTTGACATAAAACGATACATCCTGTACTGCAGGAAGTCACAGTAATATGAATACTTGCATTTTGTAAGTCTGTTTTCATTTCAGATTGTGCAGTGAAAAAGGTGCATGTGATGTCTTTTTTTTACTGTTTACACGTAACGTAAACATAATACAGAGATTTTTCTATGCAGTATGCTTTCAGGTTGTTACTTTTTGTGATGAATATTATACTGTTGATGTGTAATCAGGAGCGTGTGTTGTAAGTACAGTGTTTAGAAGCAGTGCTTTATCTTGTGTAGTTTAAGCCAGTCGTGACCTTTCTTTGTATAAATACATTATACAATTTTCATTTAGTTGCTGTTTACCTTGGTTTTATTTTATGTACCTGTGCTTTGTGCATGTATTGCTTGTTTGTACGTGTTTGTTATGTAGGTTACAACTAACCTGAAATATTTGACCTGAATAGAGAGGTGGTTTAGCAGATCTGTACTAATGTTTTTAAACACCTTTATTAAACTATCACTTAAGACACAGGACAGGCAAACACACATTATTAGAAAAGAAAACATATCATATTAACCTTTTTTATTTATTTACAGTATTTATATTTTCCATATCATAGTAACCTTTTTTATTTATTTACATTATATATTTTCTCAATTCTGCCATCCTTTGAACCTCACTCCTCTTCCTGAACATGATTGTTCATGTTTTGTTCACGCAAATTCCATTTGTTTCTAATTTGCTCTGTCTATTTTCTAAAGATCCCGCCACCATTTATTTTATCTCTTATCATTTTTCAATAATCAGTACTTCAGTTGTGGTTGGTTTAGATTTTTATTTCCATTTTTTAGTAATTGCTGTTTTGGCAGTCAACAGCATTAAATGTAGGAAGGCTTTACTATGTGTAGGCAATTAATCTTGAAAAAAATCATTTATTTATTTATTTGACAGGATAGTCCGACCGAGCAAATGCTCTTTTTCAGCAGAGGCCCAGGGAGAAAAGATCCACAGTACAACTAAGCAAGAAAAATTGCAAGATTGAAGTAAAATACAATAAAATATATACAGTAAAATAATTAAGCAAATGTCTGTTACAGTACAAGTAAGAGAAGTCAGCAAGAGACATTTAAACTAAGCAATAAGTATAGAATCAGGTAATAAAAAACTGACACAAAGACATAAGGATTGTCCTTGGTGGGCAGCTGCACAACTCAAAGCAGTTTGTTTTGTAAGCTACAGGAGGTGTAGATATACAATATAAAAACAAATTGCAATTAGGATGCAGGTAGCATATTTCCAGAGCTAGGAGTGAAGGAGCAAGAGTAGTAGGTGACTGTCTTGTCATACTACGGAGGTTGGTTTTGTTAAGGTAATTACAGGGAACGCAGGAACAGGAAGGAAAGGGATGAATGGAGAAGGTAATGGAAAAAAGGAATGGGTTCAAGTGGGATGATTGCAGTGATAGGTCGGAGGAACAGGAAGGAAAGGGAGGAATGGAGATGGGAATAGAAAAAAAAATGGGTTCAAGTGGGTTGATTGCAGTGATAGGTCAGAGGAACAGGAAGGAAAGGGATGAATGGAGAAGGTAATGGAAAAAAGGAATGGGTTCAAGTGGGATGATTGCAGTGATAGGTCAGAGGAACAGGAAGGAAAGGGAGGAATGGAGAAGGGAATGGAAGAAAGGAATGGGTTCTAGTGAGATGATTGCAGTGATAGGTCAGAGGAACAGGAAGGAAAGGGAGGAATGGAGAAGGGAATGGAAGAAAGGAATGGGTTCTAATGAGATGATTGCAGCGACAGGTCCAAGTGCTGTTTAGGTAATTTTTGAGAGTTTTCTTGAATTCATGGACATGGGTAATATTTCTGAGGGGCATGGGAAGCTTGTTCCATGAAAGAGCAGGAAAGTAGCTGTAGACATTTTGTCCAATAGATTTCTTTAGGTTTGTGAATCTGTAAGAGACATTGGTCTGAGGTTCTGAGGGATTGAGGGGGGTTTATAGAGGGAAACAAGGAGTCGTTAGAGCAGGAGGAGGGCTTGTTCAGGATAGAATGGATGATAAGTTGAATAAGTAAGAGTTGGTTAGGAAACTCTAGCCAGCTGAGTGTCTGGAGAGTGTAACAGTGGTATGATTTTGAAGGCAGATTAGCTGCAAATCTAGCAACTTTGTTGCGGGTGGTTTTGAGTTTGGAAAGTAGTGAGGACTGTAAGTTAAGATTTGTGAGTTGTAGAAGAGGTTAGGGAGAAAGTATGCTTGGGCAAGTGAGATTATGGAGTCTGGTATAAGGAACCTTTTGTTTCTATACAGTAGTCTGAGCTTTTGGTGGGTTTTCTTGATACAGTGAAGTAAATGGAGGTCAAATTTAAGCTGGTCGTCTGTGATTACCCCAAGGAGCTTAGTGTGTGTTTCAGCTATGATAGTGGTGTTGTTAAGGGAAGAGATGGGGAATGAGGATTTAAGATGTTAGAGGGATTTTGGGAGGAAGAGAAGAAGTTTTGTCTTGGTATGAGTTTGTTGTTATGAAGGCACATTTCAGTGAGGTTGAAAGATGTTTATGTCAGGGTGAACAGGTCAGAGGGGTTGTCAGCAATGTAGATGATTGTGGAGTCATCTGCGTACTGTATGAGTGATGACTGAGGGCATGATGTGTAAAGTTTCTTAGTAAAGATGTTAAAAAGAAGGACGCCTAGAAGTGAGCCTTGTGGGATGCCCATTTTGATGGGGAGAAAGAGAGAGAGAGAGAGCGCAGAAAGCCATTTGACAGATTGCTGTCTATCTGTGAGATAGCTATTAATCCAAGAGATAGTTGCTGAGGAGAGGTTGAGTTGAGAAAGTTTAGAGAGGAGGATGGAGTGAGAGACTGTGTTAGAGGCTTTGGAGAGGTCTAGAAAGAGGCAGGACACTAGTTTATTATTGTCTCTGGTTAGGGAGATGGAGTTAATAAAGGAAATAAGTGTAGTAGTGGTGCTGTGGTGGGGGTGGAAGCCATGCTGGTTAGGGGTGATCAGGTTTTTCTTGAATGAGATAAGCCAAGATTTGTTTATGAACACAGTGCTCAAAAATCTTAGAGAGGGAAGAAAGTATGGCAATAGGTCGATAGAGAGCTCTACAGAATTTCCACCTTTGTGGATAGGTAGGGTATGGATTTTTTTCCAGAGAGCAGGGACAGTGGATTCACTGAGCAATTTATGAGGATAGAGACAGGATATGCTATGGAGTTAGCAGCAGCTTTTACGAAGAGAGATGGCAAGTTATCAGCTGATGGGGAATATGGTTTGAGTTTGAGAAGATTTTTAATGTAGCTGGTTGGAATGGGATTTAGTGAGAATGGGCAGTTTTGTAATGGGGGTGGTGGGAGGTGAAGGGATGGACGTCTGCATAAGTTTGCTGATGGTATCTATGAAGTCTTAATTGAAAATGGATGCAGTTTCTTGGGGTGTGTTGTTGGGGGAGGGGTTAGGAGTTGATGGATTCCCTGGGTGGAGAATTTGGTTGACAGAATTCCAGAATTTTTTAGGGTTTCTGGGTTCAATAGTTTGGGGTGTGTGATAGAAGTTCTTTTTATCAATCTTTGTGGGTTTTTTTTGGTCACATTTCAGAGTTCCCTGTATTTTTGGTAGTGCATGAGAGATTTGGTCTTAGTCCAGAGATTCTGGGCGGAGTCTGTGTTTTGGATAAGAGACCAAGTAAAGTTGGTGAGCCATTGAGAACACTGTGATTTGATGCTGACAGTTCTGGGAGGGGCAAGGGAGTTAATTGTGTTTAGGTAGATGGAGTTGAATTAAAGAACAGCTTCATCAAAAGGTAGAATGAAAGGAAGGACCAATCGATAGTGGTGAGGCAATTATTGAATATCTCAGGGTTGAAGTTGGTTAGCTTTTGATATTCTTTAAATTTATGTGTCTAGAGAGGTAGGGGAGAATCTTTGGACCCGTATAGGGGAGTGGTCACTGACTGAGTCTAGTAGGTATTCAGGATGGTGATAGAGGTTAGGATTGGATATCAGAATCCAGTTGAGGATAGAACTGGTATTTGTGGGTTTATGAAGAAAAGTGGGAGAAGAGATAAGCTGGGTGTAGCCATATAGGTTTATGCATGTGATAGGGGAGTTAGAGATGAGGGGAAACCAGCTGATATTAACATCACCTAGTATTGTATAGTTTCATTATCTATATTGTCAGACATCCAGTAAAGAATCTGTTCTAATAAGGGTATGTTCTCAGGGGATATGTATATGGTTAGGGTTTTATGGTTGTTAAGTTGCAACTGATATTGCCAACATATTGGCCGAAAGGTTCAGTGCGAACTTTACCCTCCTTTCACCCCCTAAAGGGCCTCTCACAATACCCGAGGAATGCCAAGTCCCTATTGTCATAGCTGCACAGGTAAAAAACTCATTGTCCAAAGCCAAGAATACAGCTTCCATGGGACCTGATAATATCCCTGGCTGTGTTCTACATGAATTACAAAATGAACTGGCACCACACCCGAGTACTCTGTTCAATCACAGCCTCATTTCAGGCTTTGTTCCTACTGAATGGCGCACTGCTACGGTCATCCCACTCCACAAAGCGGGAGCAACTACAGACCCTGGGAATTACTTCACCATTAGTCTGACAAGTCTAATATGTAAGGCTATGGAGCGCATCATCATGGACCTTATAAATAAGGACATAGGGAATCTCCAAACTCTGGACCCCACACAGTTTGGGTTTGTGAAAGGTAGATCATGCCTGCTCAACCTGATAGACTTCTTTGAATCTGTCACCAGAGCTGTGGATGAAAGCCAGGTAGTTCACACAGCCTACCTAGATTTTGCCAAGGCCTTCGACAACATCCCTCACTCAGGAATCCTAGATAGACTCACTAAACTAGGCATAAACCCCTATGTCATAAGATGGGTTGTCAACTGGCTCACTGATAGAACCTACACAGTGAAAGTACTCCAAATCTGACTGCCGACCAGTTACAAGTGGTGTCCCACAGGGATCGGTCCTAGGTCCTCTCCTGTTTGGCATCTACTTCTCTGAAGTTCAAGCCAATACAAAGGAACTCTGGCTGACCAAGTTCGCAGATGATTGCAAACTGGGAGCCATTACTAATTCTCCAACTGATGCAGACATTCTACAAAAAGGCCTCACTGACACCAATGACTGGTGTCAGAACCATGGCCTTAAGCTCAATGCCAAAAAGTGCATTGCCATTCCTTTGGGAAAAATTCAGTGCCCATGAACTGCCACATAGGTGGTAGTCTACTAAACACCGAAGGTGTGGTAAGAGACTTGGGGGACACAGGTTGACACCAACCTCTCCTTTGATAACCACATTGCCACTGTAGTCAGAAAGTCCTTCTATGTGGCACATCTCATTATAAAAGGTTTCTCATCCATGAAGAAAGAGGTCATAATCCCTCACTACTCGTCCCTCATTAGGCCTATTATAGAATACAATGCCCCATTTGGTATGTTCCTCACTAGACACCTACAACAACTGGAAAGGCCACAAAAATTCCTCATTAAGAGGATCTTAGGCCTTAGACACATGCCCTATACAGACAGACTCAAAAACCTCCAGCTATACTCTCTTTCTTATCGCATACTTAGAGGCAATCTCTGCTTGACCTACAAAGCCATGCCTGACCCAGAGCTGCTAGATATGCTACACCTAAAGAAATCCCAATCTTTCGATGCCACATGCTCCAGGGACCTCCTAAACCTCATTACCACAATAAACAGAACATGCTGGAGGGACAGGTTCCTAACACCGAGATTTTCCATACTCTGGAACAAACTTCCCATTCACGTCAAGCAGAGCACTTCACTGGCCCTCTTTAAGAGAAATCTTGATGAGTGGATGGGCAATAGGAAGTTCACCTTGGGGATCACTTCAGTGGCCTTGCTTGACAGGGCCACTGGGAACTAACTTTGGGTGGCATGATGCCAGAGAATCTTCTTGGGCTAGGCTTATATAGGCTCCAGGGCCATTAGCGTAGTACACACCTCTGAACATATTAACTATAGTGAGTTCAGCTGGGTGAAGAGGGGGAATGGTTGGTTAGGGGGGATAAGGTTAGAAAGTCTGAATACATAATGGCAATGCCTCCACCTTTTTTAGTGTTTGATCAAGGCATAAAATGTTGCAACCGGGGGGGGGGGGGGGATTCACTGTCAGTGTTATGTGGTTTGAGCCATGTTTCACAGAGAGTAATCATATTGGGGGAGTATTGGGCTACCTAAAAGTGGAAATCAATTATCTTGTTAAGGATGCTGTGGATGGTGATAGAGTAAAAGGAGAGATGTTTGGGACTAAAGTTAGGTACCTGCAGTAGTGTTTGTGTAGTACTGGTAGGCATTGATGAGTTAAAGTGTGGGCTGGGGTTTGGGTGAATGTCACCAGAGAGTTGAAGGCTGTTGCAAGGGAGGAGGAGAAAAGATATAACAGGGTAGGGTGAGAGAAATTTCTGTTTGATTTTGTAATATGGAGAGATCTTTGGAGGCAATTTGATTTTGAGGAGAGTGAATTGTGAATTCAGTACTGGAGAAGCATGCAGAGATATGGGAGAGGAGTAGTGGCTGTCTGTCTTTATAGTGTAGTTATAAACATTTACTCCCCCAACATTTCTGACAGAATACTGTGTATTGAATTTTTAACATCTGTCCACTTTTTACAATCTAAAAAACATGTTCTCAGTTACCTCTGTCTTTCCCTTCACAGATCCAGCATTTGCCATCTACCCAAGAGGAAAAAAAATCAATGAAGTCTGCTTAAGGTGTAAAATACTTGTACAAACACTTCTAAGCAAAAATCCTAAACCTTCTAGATTTTTGTTGGATACTCGGGGGTGGGGGGCATACAGATGTTCTCCCCATTGTTTTGTTGTAAGTTGCCTTTCCAGTTTCATTTTCCAGTGTTTTCTAACCTCCACTTATTGACTGATTCTTGTTATCACACAATATTTTATATATGCACTCCTAACTGTCTTTTTTAACAGCAGCTTCTTGTAGACTTGACTAAAAACTCTAACAGAGCAGGTATTTCGTTTAGGATTCTCCTTAAGGATCTCTATCCAAAATCCCACTCTCTCTTTCTCGAACATTTCCCCCATTCCATCATCATCATCCCTTTCCATTTTGAATTATAACGTTCTGCTTGTGTTCTGTATATGAGACTTAATTGTGTAGGTCTGCAAACACCTTCCTGTCAAGTACGGCAAGTGCCACAACCCATAACTCCAAAATCAATTCAAAAAACCAAAGCCAGCACTGTGTTGTGTTGCCAAAAATCTATTTAATTATATAGACACCATAATACTAATAGGGGTAAGAACCCCTAGAAAAACACCAAAAAACACAAGTAAACCGGTTTCAGCTATTCCAGCCTTCTTCAGTGCAAAAACAAAAAATAATGAATTGAGGCAGAGCAAAGATTATTTATAGACATTGGTTAATTAATTGTTAAACAGCATCCAATTAATTGTTACAAATTCTCATTCATGCCAGGGCTAGAAAGCCCACCCAATTTAATTATCCATTTCTTCTCTTTAGCATTTAGTATCAAGTGCCAAACACCTTTAGATGTCCTGTCCCCAATATTCCTGTCAATAACTGTAAAGTAAAAAGAAGCAGTAGGGTGCTTGAGTGTACGTTTGTATAATGCACTAGCCAATTTGTGATTCCTGACATCGGTCTGGTGTTCAGAGATACTAATTATAAGTGGCCTGGAAGTCTGACCCACATAGAAGGCTGAGCAAGAGCAAGAAACAAGGTATATAACCCAATCCGAACCACAATTGTCTAGAAACTTAATCTCAAATACCTGGGCTGTGTTTTTACTAGTAAATTGTTTTGTTTTCAGGACTCTAGGTCAATGTGTACAGTGACCACATGGATAGGTCCCAAATAGTTTTTCCCCTGTCAATGTATGTTGAGCTGAATCCAAAAAATTGGAATGTTTATAATGGCTCATATGGGAACCTAACATTTTCCCCAACGAAAAGAGAAGTAACATCTGTCCCCAATAACTGAGGTCAATTTGTTGTCCGCCAACAAAATGTTCCAATGTTTCTGCATTATGTTCATAAGTGCCCCTTTGTTGCGACCATATGTGATGACCATCCTCAAAATGTTTTGGTCTGCTGTTGTTTAAATTTTGTATTGTAAAAGATTGTCCCTAACTTGTGTAGTGGCCAACCCACTGGCCATGGCGATGCTCCCTGATTTATAACCTCTGTTCCAAAATCTAGACAAGATCTTCTTTGTATTTATCAAAAGTAATATTATCTGAACATATGCGTCTGACTGTTAAGAACTGAGATTTGGGGATGTTGCTTATCACATGTTGAGGGTGGAGGCATGGAGTAGGGAATTATATTGGGGGTATTTCCTGTAAATCTGTGTACTTAAGGTGTTGTTCACATTTCTTGAGATGGTCACATCCAAGAATGTTATTTTCTGCAAATGGAAATTCACCTTGAACTCAATCCCCCACTTATTCTGGTTAAGATATTCTACAAACTCCAAAAGATAAGCCACATCAGCCCTCCACACCATCCAACAATCCTCCAGGTACCGCCTCCAAATGTCCATTTCCCCCAAATAGATGTTATGGTTGGGATCATAAATTAATTCAGCCTCTAGATAAGCCATAAACAAATTGGTATAAATGGGGGCAAATGAGGCCCCCATTGCTGTGCCCTGTAACTGCCAATAACTTTGCCCATGAAAGTGAAATACATTCTTCGTAAGGACATGTTCAGCCAAACATACCAAGAATGTTTTGAACCCATGTTGAAACAAGACACTTTTATCCAGCCAAAATTGTAGGGCTGATAGTCCCGCCCAATGGGATATATTGGTATATAATGCAGTGATGTCTAATGTGCATAAAAGTCAGTTGGATTCCAACTGCGTATTGGACACAATCTCCAAAAATTGCATAGTATCCTGGATGCGTGATCTGACCCATCCCAAAAGCGGTTTCAAATATAGGGTCAGATATTCAGATAATGGTTCAGTCAAACTACCCCTGCCTGAGACTATAGGTCTCCCTGGTGGGCACTGGGGATCTTTATGCATCTTCGGAAGAAAATATATATGTTGTGGTCTGGGAGCTTTCACTGTAAGATGATATACATCTGATTCTGTAATAATGCCTTCCTGTTTTGCTTCAATTAGAAACCTATCAATCTCATCTTTAAATTTAGCTGTAGGGTCCAATGGCATAGACATACATCTGGCATTCTTAAGCTGTCTTAGTGCCTCCTGATAGTAACTATCCCAGTCCTATCCCAGTCCATTACCACTACTGCCCCTCCTTTATCTGCTGATAAAATTACCAGATTTTTGTTATTTTTTTTAACTCCAACAGAGCTGACTGTTCAGTCTTTGAGAGGTTATGTTGGAGAATATCATATTGATGGGTTTTATAGTGCAGATCTTTAAGAAAGCTTGATTGAAACGATGACACTTGATTCGACATAGGTGGCATAAACATGGACTTGTGAAATTTGAATGAACTGGTACTGGTAATGTCAGGTCCAGAATCAAAATGCAATTTCAAATTAATCAGTCTACAAAAAGAAATAACATTAGAGGCCAATAAATCTTCAGTCACAAAGAAACCAGAAACATAATTAAGGCCTTTATTAAGAAGCGATATTTGTGCCTCAGACAGCACCACAGAGGAAATGTTATGTATATTGTTACATTCTGTTAACATCTGGTCATAACTTTGAGGATGTTCTCCAGAGTGTTTTGTGTGTCTATGCTTCCTCCCTCCTCTCCTGGTCCTGGCCCTAAAGGGTGGTTGGTACTGGGTCTTAAGTATTGGTGACTCAAAGGGAGTGGTTACCGTCCACATCAGTGGCAGAAGAAGAATCCTCTCCCTAAGTAAAATTCATGGAATTTTTAGTTTTCTTCAGAATAGATTTGGGCCGTTTGCATTTGGAAATATTTGTTTTATTTAACGTTCCCCCCACTCTAGGGCTCTTATATGGCATAAAGGGTTGACCTTTCTCATAATCCCATATATCCTGTTGGAATTTTTTCATTTTTTTGTCTTTGAGCTGTTATTCCAAAGATAGCAGATCTGAGCTCAACACATCAAGACATTCCCTATAAATTGGTAAAATGTCATAGATCTTAATTTCTTGACAAATGTTTTCCTCAGCTTTAATCCCATTATCAACAGTCCGTTCATAATAGGACGTGAGAGCATCCACAAAACCCATGGATGTTCTCTGTTGAATTTGTGCCCATTCCTCTAATAATATATCATCAGCCAGGTTAACCAGGGGTTGTAACCATATCCTTAAACCTTGGGGGGGGGGGGTAATGCCTTTGGTCTGGTAAGCCTTGAATAATTTCAAGTGCCAGACGTTAGTTCTAAGCCCTTGGCTAGTGCATTATACAAACATACACTCAAGTGTGTCTACTTTATGTGCTCGAAGTCCGAGAATATCGAATACGATGTTCTCGACATGAGTACACCGAAAGTGCAAAGCATCGAAAATGTAAACGGAAATCTCCGTAGGTGGAGATTTTCGTTTACTTCAATGTAGTGCGATCTCGGAGTTGGTATATTTAAATAGCGGGGGTGTGGGGGGTGCAGTGGGGCTTGCCCCCTTTCTACGCTAGTTTAAATATTTTTTTGTTTTGTGTATTTTTCTTTTTGGACGTTGATCGTTTAATAGTTTGATGCATATGGTTCAATATTCGAGCTATTAAGCTTTCGAGGTCCTAAAGTAGACCCCACTCAAGCACCCTATGGCTAAAAAACTTTACAATTATCAGGATTATTAGGGACAGGACATCTAAAGGTGGTTGGCACTTGATACTAAATGCTAAGGAGAAGAAATGGATAATTAAATTGGGTGGGCTTTTTAGCCCTGGCTTGAATGAGCATTTGTATCAATTAATTGGATGCTGTTTAACAATTAATTAACCAATGTCTGTAAATAATCTTTGCTCTGCCTCAATTCATTATTTTTTGTATTTGCACTTAAGAAGGCTGGGATAGCCGAAAATGGTTTGCTTGTGTTTTTTTTTTTTTGGTGTATTTCTAGGGGTTCTTACCCCTAGTAGTAGTATGGTGTCTATGTAATTAAATAGATTTTTGGCAACACAACACAGTGCTGTCCTTGGTCTTTTGACTTAATTGTGTAGCTCTAAAATATCTATTCAGAT
Organism: Protopterus annectens; assembly: GCF_019279795.1. Classification (NCBI taxonomy): domain Eukaryota; kingdom Metazoa; phylum Chordata; order Ceratodontiformes; family Protopteridae; genus Protopterus; species Protopterus annectens. The sequence continues at coordinate 10,524,076 of NC_056737.1, forward strand.
CAGGTGATCATAAACCACGTTGCTCTATTAGGAGGTTCAACTCTTGGCCTTTTCCCCACCCAAATAAACTCCTTCAACTATTTTAATTATCTACAAATTCCCGTATGATTTAGAAAAAAAATATATACCCAACCTATATGTCAAATTTAAAGCGACATTGCTTGTGTCTTACTATCCATATCCATAGTCAATAGCTTCAAGTTTCTCGTTTTTTTGTACAGTCTCTTCCCACTTATCCTTAGCTGGCTTAACAGAATCCTTTTTTTAACACAATTATTGAATTATCAGTTGTGACACAGAATCCTTTTTAATCCATACACTTAAATACTTCATGTTGTCGTATCCCCATAAATATGGGTATTAAGCAATTCATGTGTGAGTATGTAGTTTACTGCTAACACCTTTGTTTTTTCCTTCATTAATTTTGTATCCCAAAAAGACATGAAATTGTCTTAAAATGTTCTACAGCACTGATATGTCTTTCTTGCAGTTATCAAGTACAAAATAGTGTCTGCAAATAAAACAATCTTTTCTTGTTTACCATACCAGTTATATCCTCAAATTTGAATCCCTTATTTTTCCCCATTGGATCTAATTATATAAACCAAACAACAAAGGGAAGAGAGAACACCCGTATATGATTCTTCTGTTCAAACACAGCTTGTTGGCAATGAGCCTTCCCACATTAATTCTTGCCTCCGACCTTTCATGTAATCTCCAAATGAATTGTATTATTTTCTCAGTGAATGCAAACACTCTCATTGCCGTACTCATAAAATCCCATCTGACTCTGTCAAATGCTTTCCCTGCTTCAAGGCCCACCAAAAATAGTGGCATTTTCTTGCGCTCTGCTTCCCTCTGGATCATCATTGTTGTCAAATATTTGCCTCCCCTCCAAAAAACCACATTGATCCATTCTCTCAGTTGGCATCACCTTTGCCATTTTCTCAGCTAGTATAGACATAAGCACTTTGTAATTATGGTTTAAAATTGAAATGGGTCTATATGAAGCTGGTTCTAAAGATCTTTACCTTCTTTAGATTGTACAGCCACCACAGCTTTCTTCCAAGATGCTGGTGCGTCCCTTCGTTTACTGTTAAAGAAAACTTTTAAAGAAGTTTGGTTCTGTTTTTGCACTTGGGTTATTTAGGAGCAAGTTCTGCGCTTTGAGGAGGGGCTAGAATTCTAAAGGGTCATTAGTAGACAAGTTGGTTTGCATGCTGCTGTGTGTTATTTGAGGATGTTCTTCATGTTTCACTGTTGTAGTCATTACATTTGGGTAATCTGCTGGCAGGTTGCCCTCAGTCAGCCTGATTAACAAAGTCTTGGGTCCTTCGTCGGTTGCTGTCCCTTCTTCCATGATGTCAGGTCGTCGGGTATAAAACATGCAACCGACAAGTTGGTTTGCATGCTGCTGTGTGTTATTTGAGGGTACTTATAGGATCATAAGAAGTTACTAGGCTATTGGCCCTGAGACCCTTTCAAGCCTAGCCAAGAGTTTAGCCTATGCATAGACAAATCAGCACTCAATGCCCTTGTCCAGCAGGGACACAGGTGTAATCCCAGGGATGTATTTTCTATTTCCCATTCAGTTATCAAGGTTCCGCTTAAAAAGGGGCAAAGAGGTAATCTGCTTGACGTGGGGAGGAAGTCTGTTCCATAGATGGGGGAGTCTCTGGGATACAAATCTGTCCCGCCAACAAGTCCTATTGATGTCACAGACTAGGTTGAGGCCGCGTGTGTGGGTTACTCAAGTGGAGTTTGACTTGTGGATATGCAGCAGTCCCATCAAGGCGAGCTCCAATATCGCCTTTTATGCCAGACAGAGGCCACCTCTGAGGAATCTGTATGAAAAGAGTAGAGGGATAGGGATTTTAGCCTGTGTATGGTAGATTTTTGAGGCCCTAGATTCTCCTGGTAAGGAACCTCTGTGGTCTCTCCAGCTGCTGCATGTGCTTTGCGAGGTACATGCCGAATGGGGCGTTGTACTCAATAATGGAGCTTATAAGGGAAGAATACAGGGATGTTATGACCTCCTTGTCCCTGGATGAGATACCCTTACTTATGAGGTGGGCCATGTAGAAAGCTTTCTATACAATAGAAGCAAATGGCGGTCAAAAGTCAGTTTGCTGTCAATCTGGGTGCCCAAATCCCTCATGACTGACTGAGTGCTTAGGATGTTGTTATTAATGTGATAATTTGTGGGGACATCACTCTCCCCAAAGGGGATGATGATGCATTTTTTGTACTTATAGGTTATATTGAGATTACATTCAGTCACATAACTTACTCTGCTCATGTAGGGTGCATGTGGTTTTCTGAATTAATGAGTCGTAATCATTCACAATCTGCATGACATTGAATCACATTAATAACTGATTTACATGAATGAGAATAGCTCATCTGGTCAATTTAAACAACTTCTAAGCTGAATGCTCTACCATCCTGCACAAGCAAACAGTAAAGGAACTGGCAAGGAAACACACAGGCACCAGCCCCCTCCCCGACCTACACACAGACATGTGTATGTGTTCACATGATGACACACAGATGTATCCTGTATACAACTGTTTACTCAAGTGGCCGTCTGACAAGGGAGGCTGAGGACAGAAGTAGCATAGAGCTGCTACATGCTGCCCTGTCAGGTAGTATAGGTGAATGGTTGGACAGACAGACTTGCACATTAGAGCATACACACAGACAGGCACGCGCATACAGACATACACACACTGCACTGCACTACTCTTTTCTGCGTTGTTCTACAAAGATCTCACTTAATATAGAAACCTGGGAATAGCACTACCATGGAAGAATCTTTGCAAAGCAGTGTGTTGAGTTGTGGAAAGACCTAATTTCTGTAGACCATGCCCTCAGACAGTCTCAGTTGCATGCAACAGCAAAAAGACCCTGCTGCCCAACACAACAGTGCTGCACTACTCAGGTGATTTGGAATCCCCCTTGAGTACTCTGCAGAACCAGCAAAGGAGCCATACTGGAGGTTCCACCAGAAAAAAAGGAGGTAAGATATTTTTCCATATTCTTATCAGTACCCCAAAAACTAAGGACCTCAGGCCTTTTCTGGAGTTTGGCAGCCTAAAAATATTTGTCCCCAAAGAGTCCTTTCATGATGTCATAGTGCAGTCCATTCTACTGTGTGTCTGCAGGGGAGGAGGGTGTTTATGCTGCATTGACTTTCAAGATGCTTATCTCTACATCAGTATGGCAGAGGAATGAAGGAGGTTCTTGTGCCCCTGGATAAGGGAACAGTTTCTACCAGTTTCAGATGTTTGTCTTTAAGCACTCCCCGCCCCCCATTTGTTCACTCTGTGTTGTGTGGTCTTTGTGGCTGCTTATCTCAGGCTCCAGGAAGCTGCTATTTTCTCCATCTGGATGACTGCCTTCTTTCCATTCCATGCAGGATTGTCTTATTTGGCTGGAAAGTCTGCTCAGTCTGTCCCCCCCCCCCCCCCGATAGTTACAGTGAACTTTGCAAAGTCCGGCCTCCCTCCTCCACCTCATTGAAATCATAGTGTTTATTGAGTGCTCCCATAATACCAGGATTTGTTGGGACAATTTTGCATCTAGATGGGCTGCTGTCAGTCATCCAGGCAGCCTCTTATTGTGTCCTGCAAAATATTGCCAGCAGAGTTCTGCTTCAGGGCTATTGGGTTAATAGCAGATTCAGTCCACCTGAGTTACCATGCCAATAGTTAACATTCTTTTTCAGACTGTTTATTGGACCAGGAAGCATTCCTGTTTAACCTAACTGGGTAACACCAAATTCCATTTGGGGAACCCATTCCAAATTCAGACTCCTCAGGTACCAGTGACCATAGACACATCTGCCTTAGGTTGTATAGAAGGCATTAAATGGGCAGACAGTACAAAGAACTTAGTCTGGTAACCTCAGGAGTCCATCTTCTTTATTAGTGTTCTTTTGTCATTTGTAGTCTTTCAGAAATCTTTCCTAGAGGAGTCCTTGATCGATTCTGACAATGGAGTGGCAGTCTTGTACATCCAACAAGAAGAGGACTCACTCTTACCTGTTGCACTATGAGGCTAAGCAGATCTGACAATGGACAATTTAGTTGGACTTGGAATGATGTTCCTAGGAAGGCCAATTCACTACTGGACAGGCTACACTACTGGCTGCTTATTATAAATTAGTCCAAGAATGGACCAAGAAAACCTTTCACCATTGGGAGCTTTTTGATGTGTGATTACATTGCCTCTCCAACCAAAACAAAGTGATGCTCATCACAATATTGCTGTGCAATTGTTTAAACTGCAGTCCTAACAGTGAACACTACAGCAGGAGTGGTACATATTGAGACAAATATGTATAGGTGTTAACTAATTAAAATGGAGAAGCCAGCAAAGGCTGTATGTAAACTAAAATTACTAATTTAGAGGGCAGAGTAATACACTAGTCATGTCAGCATGGTTTATTTGTTTACTGAGATAGAGCACTGATCTTCATGGACCTTTTTCAGACTCAGCCCAGGAGTGGTGTCTTGTTAAATGACATGCTCAGAGTCACACAGTTTAGGCAATGGATGCTGGGGGAATCAAACCTTGCACCACTGGACCAAAGGAAATAGCTCATTAACAGCTCCTTAATCTTCTAAGTCAACTGCTAGATTTCTGAGTAGCCCTGCCAAAAAAAAAAAAAAAAAAAACACTGTAGCTTCATAAACAAAATCAAGTTTCATATTTAGAAGTATGTTAATAAAATCTGTTTTAACAACTGTGCAGATAAAAAGAGCACAGCAGTTGGCCGGACTTTAGTCATAAAGTATTCAAAATCAAAAGAGGCAGTGATAATTTGAGCTATGTGCAGCAGCTGGAGAAAACTGGGTTGTCCACCAAGGCAGTAATAGAGAAGTAAGCAGCCATGCCTAACCAGATAACTGAAATTTCAGCTTTCAGGTTGTCTCTAGATAACAGTATTTGACAAAACACAAGACCAGGTTCATAGTACTTTTGATACAAAGTATGTTCTTGGATTCCAGTCTGATAGTTGGGCATCTTCTCTCTTGTTAAGCTAAAACACTAGATAAATAATCTCAGTGCGCACACATCTTGGAAGCCAACATCAGGCATACTCCCAAAGTTGGACGTCAACCATACTCCCAGAGTTGGACCCCAACCAATAAAAATGCTTGTTGGAAGCAATAATGGCAGCTTTCCAGCTTTTACCTCATTTCAGCGATAGGCAAAATGCAAGTAGTCAGTATTGCTCAAACTGGTTCTGATAACCAGCCTGTGACCTAGAGAAACAAGTCATAAAAAGAGTACCAAAGTTTAAGCCCAGAATATATTATTTAGCTCTTAAATCTAGGAGAATGCTTCTAATTCTCTCCCAGCAGGAGGAATAAGACACCTTCTAGAAGTTTTTTTTTTTTTTTTTAATTATTCAAGCCAGTAAAGTGAGCTGATGGGCAAGCGTTCTTGTTCTCATGTTGTACCAGTTACAGTTCTGATATTGAAAGTCATTCTGAGACTGTAGAGGGTCCAAAGGTGCTGACTGGTGGAAAAGGAATAGGTGGTGATGTATGTGGATCACTCCCAGGGCTTGGGGTTGAGTCCTTTATTTAAATATTCCAAAGCAATCCTACCCCATCTCCTCAAGCATGGGCAGTAGATTCTCCAGCCACCACCGGAGAAATCACACTTCCATATGTTCACCAAAACACCCACTCGTGAATCCTCTCATTATGTTTACCAACTAAGCCTCTCGTGAATCCTCTCATTAAGTTTACAACACATCAGGTGTTTGTTTAGATAAAAAGGCATATATTTACTACACTCTGTGCTTATATATACTAAACTTCACATTGCATTATGAGGCAGGAAGACAACACAGGTCTAGGTTAGGTTGTAGTAATTATGTCCACGCGCACACGCACACACACACACACACACACACACACTCACGCGCACGCGCAAATTTGAAGTGACCAGTCCACCTACCACAGGTCTTCAGGATGTGGGAAGAAGTTGGAACTCCGGGAGAAACCCCATATGAACACAGAGAGGCCACACGCAGACTCTGCAAAGAAATCCATGAACCAAACTTTATGAACCTTTTGCTGTTTTCGATAGCTGTACTCACAGCAGCAGTGCGCTATCCTGACTTCCTCACTATTTTACCTTTAATGCCTGACATTTAGGTAATTCAAGTTTATTTGTTAAGAGCTGTGATAGAAATGATGGAATATGTTACTGTCTAAACTGTAAGGTATAAATTGATCCAACTCCAGCAATTCTATGTAGGGCTGATGTAGGTTTCCCTGGCAACCTAGATTTGAAAACCATTTGACAAGACACACTGAAAGGAGAAGCTTGTTCTGTCTAACATTTTTCTTTTTTTTTTGCTGAGGAGTTTGATTATAGGACAGCTTACTGTCATACAGAAATACAAAAAGCTGTCCATTGTTTCTTTTCCTTCATCCTTTGCTGAGATTTTTTTCTTGGCATCTATAAAATGAATATGCTGACAGAAAAAAAATCCACACATACTGCCCAAAATAAAATTTGCTGTTAAAACAGTATACCTAAATGCTTTTTCTTAAGATTTCCTCAAACTTACTATTTGTTATGTGGTCCTGAAATCTGTCCAAATAAACATATTGCATTTTCATAATATAGGTATACAGAAATTCACAACTAGGAAGACATGCATACATACGGTGTATAATAAAGAAGGTTCCATGGTGAATTGATTCTCTATTATCTTTTATCTGAAAGGAAGATGACACATTTAAGAAATTAACCATTGCTATTAAATGGATTGGTTATTCTGCAAAATGTGTTATTTGCTTGGCATTCTGTTTTGAATCTGGCTGCCATGTGTAGAGAATTGGCATTCTGTTTTGAATCTGGCTCCCATGTGTAGAGAATGACAGAATTTATTGCATTCCACAGATGCTTCATTGAGTAAAGAAAAAAATAATGAGGCATTTGTAATTGGTATTCAGCCACGTTCTGGTTGCGATTACCATTCTCAGTGTTAATTTTTGTGTTGTATTGTATTGCTGAAGGTTTCAATGACAATATCCTGCTGCAGACCTGTAGCAACAGCAGCTGAATTATTTCAGCAATGGAATTATTTGGTCACTGTCTTATCTCATTTACTTCTCAATTATCATGCAAAAAAAATTAGTTTCATTCCCTTTTTTTTACAGGCAGGATGCTAATCAGACCTGTGGTGTGAGAGTCATAATCAGGCAGTATCCCTGTTCAACAACTGGAGCAGGTAGACACAACAGTTTAATGATCATTTCTAATGGCACGAAGCAAACTTTTCTTTTCACACACAAAAGTGTTTGCATTCATCTTTATTATGTTAGTTATGTAATTACCAAACTGTTAACAGTTTGGGAAAAAAATAAAAAATAAGGGGTAGTTTTGCTAATTACAAGGTGAATAAATAATTTTACCCATTTCCTTTCTATCTGTCCCTCAGGACACCTGAAACTAGCTCACCTCCAGCCAGTCACACAAGACCAAGTCCTAAAAGTGCTATCAGAAGCTAAAAGCAATGCATCAGTGGGTCCTGACAATATCCCTGGGTGCTTCTTAAGTAGCATAAAACAGGATTTAGCCACCCCCTTAAAAACAATGTTCAGTGTTAGCCTCCAAACAGGTTTTGTACCAAGCAATTGGAGAACAGCTACAATCACTCCATTGCATAAAGAAGAACCTTTCACAGACCCATAATTCTAACCAGCCTTGTATGCAAAGCTATTGAAAGACTTACCAAGGGATTAATCAGTTAGGACATAGGGAGCCTCCAAACGCTAGACCTGTCTTAGTTTGGATTCATCAAGGGCAGTCATGCTTACTCAGCCTGGTGGATGTTTTTGAAAAGGTTGCCAAAGCAATGGGTGAAGGCAAAATACTACACCACAGACCTTGACCTGGCCAAAGCCTTTGACACAGTTCCCCACTCAGGTATTGTAGAAAAGCTAAATAAACCAGAAATTAATCTCTCTGTCACTCACTGGATTGCCAACTGGCTCACAGATAGGATGCAGATAATCCAAACAGGGACAGTTACCTCCACAAAGAGACCAGTCACCAGTGGAGTCTACCAGGTTCTGTGCTGGGACTGCTCCCGTTTGTCATATACTTTTCTGAAAGAAAAGCCATTACCAAAGGGCTCTGTCTGACCAAGTTTGCAGATGACTGTAAGCTAGGAGCAGTCATTAAACCCCCAAATGAATTAGCCATCCTGCATGAAGGATTGTCTACAATAAATAACTAGTGTCAAAATTGTGGTCTGAAACTAAATACCAAACAATGCATTACTGTATTCTTTGAGAAGTTATCTTTCCCAGGGAACTACCACATTGACAATACTCCCCTAAGAGTTGACCCAGTTGTTTAGGATTTGGAAACTTTATGTGGGCAATGACCTAACTTTTCACCAGCATGTCTATTGTAAGAAATTCCTCCTATATTGCACAGTCTATAAACAAAGTGATTGTCTAGATCAGGCGTCTGCAACCTTCACTATCAAAAGTGCCATTTTGGCCTTTCTCCTACCAAATAAAATTCATCTGGAGCCACAGAACATATTTGAGCTGTAGAATGAAGATAACATAGCATATTAAGTTTTCTATATAGTTATTATACTATATAGAAAAGTACTAAGTTTATAAGAGCAATATTTAAAATCCGTCCCTATTTTTGTTCCTTTGTTGCGATTTTTATTGGGATCGCTCGATTGCTGTCAGTTTGTGTGTGTGTGAGAGATACCTTTCATGCTCTTAGTGCAAGAAATCTGGACAAAGCCATAAATAATGCGGAGACAAAGGCCAAGAAATAGGGACTCGTTTTTTAAATATTGCTCTTAAAAATTAGAAAGTTGATAGAAGAGATTTTGCATTAGCATTAATTTTCTGAAGGGTATGAAGTTTGAAGCTCAGATGTATGTCTATATGTTCTGATTTCAGCCCTAAATAATTTGCCAGTGATTTGCCAGAAAATCACAATTTTATTAGAAACATACCAAAAATCAGGATATTCTGCGAAAATCTGTACAGTTGACAGGTAACTGTGTGCGTGTGTGTTTGGAAAATGCATGTTAACAGACACAGCGTTATTCAAGCAAGTTTCTGAGTTTATAAGAGCAATATTTAAAATCTGTCCTTATTTTTCTTCCTTTTTCCCCCTTTATTTGTGGCTCTGTCTAGATTTCTTGTGGTTGAGAGTTTCAGAGGTATAGTGGAGAGGTATGGAAACCTTTCAGGAGATGCTGCTGCTGCCAAGGAATTGCTTGATCACTGTGTGTGTGTGTGGGAATGCATGGTAAAAGAAACCATGTTATTCTAGCAAGTTTATAGTAGCAATATTTAAATCTGTCACATGTGTGTTGTGCGGCAGAATGGCCATTATTTTTTCAAAGTTACAGGGAGCCACTGCGGAGGGCTAGAAAAGCCGCATGTGTCTCCAGAGCCACAGGTTACAGAGCCTTGAGTCTTGATCTAAGGATGTCCCTGCCCCACTTTACTCAGCCCTCATTAGGCCAGTCATTGAATATAATGCCCCCTTTGGCATGTATCTGTCTAGACACATGCAATAACTGGAATGCCCACAAGAGATACATTACTAAAAGGATACAAGACGTAACTAACATGTCCATGGACCATCTGAAAGCCCTGACACTATATTTTGTATCTTACAGACTGCTAAGAGGTGACCTGTGTCTGGCATGCAGGATATCCTTCAACCCATTACTGATGGCTTTACTGCACATCAGCAAGTCAGATGGCATCAGAACTACTCTTAAGGATCTAAACCTTTTCTGCACAATCAAAAGAACGATTTAAAGGGACAGATATATTTCGCAGAGGATACCACTGCTGTGGAACAGATTCCACATCCACATAAAGCAAAGTTCATCCCTGTCTGTTTTCAAGAACAGCTTAGATCTGTGGTTGGGAAATGAAAAATGTACACCAGGACTGTCCCCTGTACTACTAATGGACAGATGCAGCTCCTATATGCTTTATCCCATGCATCGGTCCCCTCAAATTATCTACGGTAGGATCCCAGTTATTCTCATTAGGGCTAATATATAATTATTGACCTTGGGATGGTTAAGGCCAGTCTCTAACCAAATGGGATAGGTTATTTTGAGCACAAAAAGGGAAACTGGCTAGGCTTCAAATGGTCCACAAGGGCAGCTAGCCTAGTACTTACCTGTGAACCTATAAATAAGTTAAGGCATGGCACATTTGCAGAGGACTGAGTGCTGCTAAGGCTAAGCACATGTGAATGTCATAGGCTCATAGGTTGATATGAGGCTATCGATCCAGAGGAATAGGTACAGCCTAGCCACAAGATCCCAAATCAAGGTTACAGACAGACATGAATAGTTAACAGTTACAACCCACTTCAGTGAGGGTGTGAGAGACTGACCTATGGTGTATTTAATACCCATCTTTGACCTGTTTTAGTGAGGACTTGAAGAGCCAGACCCAGGGAATATTTAAGATTGCCCATCCATTCAGATTAATAGAGGTCAGGAAGCTACTTTGTTTTACATCAAAGAGAAGCTTATTACATAAATGAGGGATTCTCTGGGAGTGAATTCTGTCTCGCCAGCAGGCCCTATTTATGTTGCAGTTGTAATTCTGGATTGGATCCCTTGAGGCTGTGTAGAACAGATAGTGGTCCCCCTCTCAAGAGAGTGTAGGAAACAGAAGAGAGGCAGATGTTTTGAGAATTAGTGTAGTTCAAGGAAGACTTGCCCATGGTGGGTTTGTGAGGAAATATGCTGCCGTATCTCAAGTTGAGTCACGTGTTGAGACATAGTAGGTGAATGTGTGCTCTTGTTTGCCAAAGGACACAATATCTCATTTCTTGGCCTTTAGTTTAAGATCATGGTCCAGCCAGCATATGTTGGTGTATCTTAGGCTCTTTTGGAGAAACTGGAAGTCAGATGAGGAGTTTATGCCACTATGAGTTTGCAGTCATCCACTTATTGTCAGCCAGAGGCCTTTGGTCTCAGCTATGACATCAGATAAGTAGCAAAGAAGTGGTACTAGGACCAGTTCTCCCGGAACACCTCTGTTGAATACTCTTTTTGATGTGTGTGAGGTACGAACCCTAATAAATTGGGTTCTGTCAGTAATCCAGTTTGCTCTCCAACAGGTAGCATAAGGATATGCATTTAGTTTGATTAGCTTATCCATACTGTAAGAATGTGGAGTTATATCAAAGGATTTTGCCAGGTCCAGGTAATCAGTGTGAACTGATTTGACTTTGATAATGCTTCGGTGACTTCAAAGAAGGCCACCAAGTTCAGGAGGAACTTTTGCCTTGAAAAAAAAAAATAGCTTAGGTCCAGTGCTTGTAAACTGCCTGTGTCCGAGTTAATAAGTTCCATAGTGTTATGTTCCATTACTTTACAGATAAGGCTGGTGGACTTTCAAGTTTGTAGTTCCCAGGGTTAGTAGTAGGTTTCCCATGATAGAGTGGGATGACTGCAGAAGTTCTCCATAACTTGGCTAAAAATCCAGTGGAGAGGCTGAGATTAAATGGGTGCAGCAGTGGGTCTGAGACAGTGTCTGGTACTTACAAGATAGTATCCATGGAGCTAGCATTTTTTTTAACTTGTTTGGAGGTGATCAGAGGTGGTGACATGGGTATTCTGATTTTTTGTGGAAATTGAGGGGGATGAAGGAGTTAAATCTGAACTAAATTTGTTAGCCAGTATGTTGGCTATGTCTTGCAGTGGAGTATGTGTTATGTGTTGGCTCTGTGAAGTGCTGGGCATTAATTCTAAAGTCTGTGATATAGCTAATGAAGACTTTGTGGATGTCCTTAGCATGGGTGACAGTTTTCAGTTCATACTTACTTTCGGAAGATTTAATTTTGCTTTTGATTTCTTGATCTTTTTTATTTATTATATAGATGACTGGGTATTTAAATTTACACATATGGGTCAAGAGATTTTTCGTCTTATTGTGTAAGTTGTTTATATTAGGGCTCCACTGTTGAGGTTTATTCCTGAACTACTGGGCATTGTATTATCTTATGTGGACTGTTAATTTCTATGCCCACCTCACAGCTTGTATTGTCTGCAGCTGTAGAAGCATACGTGATGGCAGCCATCAAGATGAGGAAGGAGCTGACATTTCATTAAGTCCTCAGTTACTGTAGCTGGAGTAGATCTGCCTTAGATAAGTCCCTAAAGACAACAGGGTTTTAAGGTAGATCTGGTTTTACCCTAGTAATGAACGTTACTGAGCAGTGCTCAGATTTTTTCCAGTGATGTGATAACTGAATATGTTGAGTACAGGAGGGCTGTTTTGGTGAGAATACAATATTTTTGGAACCCTAGTTGGGGCTAGAATAAGTTGGTCCATGGAGCTGGCTATTAATGAAGTCCAAGAATCTCTGTGCATACATATTAGTTGTGCTGGTTTATTTTTTTTTCAGTTAACGGACAGATATTCAAAGTCTTCTAAGAAACTAGCGTTGGGTTCAGTCGGGAAGGCTACCAGTTGTATGTGCACTGTGGGCACCACTTGAGATGGAGAGGGTTCACTGGTTTGGTGTGATGTAATATGTGAGAAGGATATGGAGGAGTTCAAGGTCATTGTCTTGTCTTATATGTCCAGACTTGAACTGACTTCTTAGGAAGACAAGACAAGCCCCTGGGCTTGAAAAGTGTGGTAGGATTTGAAAACCCTGTACTGCAGAAGGTATGATCAGTGTTATTAAACCATGTTTCAGTAACTTTGTCTGTATTTTCAAGAGTTAGGACTGACTATAAGGAGTGCATGTGTGTGCCACTGTCATTTTTGTTCTTTTCTCTTGGCATCCACGTGTATGTCGATAGTCCATATTTAACTAACATAGTTTTGTTTTTATCTACACTTTCTCTCCTCACTTTTGCTACAGCCTTCTTCCTATTTCAAACTTCCTGTGGTATTTTTCTCCAAGCATCCCATAGTGACTCTCACCTTAAGATACCTTCATAATAGCTCCTACACCGCAAGCATTCTTGACAGCCAGCAAATGTCTTCCTCAACTGAGGTCATGGTATACATGTAGGAACTTTCCATCCCCACGGTTCACATATTTTAGTTTTCATTTTCACCTACTTGTACTTGACCTCACCTAGGATCCCACTGCCAATTACAAGCTGTGTTAGTTTGTAAACACACGGCTATAACCCTGTTATATTTTAAATGCTAGTAGAAAGGAAAGTGAATGACTTAATTTCTGCATGATCAACAAGCTGTACTGTAACATGGTTTTAAACTGAAAAAGTGGACAGCATTAGGGTTTGACTGTTGAACTTGGATTTGTGGAAGCTTGTTGGGTTTCACAAACTCTTGAGTTGCAAGACTCGTATCCCTGCCATTCCTGCTAATACTAGCTCCTTCTTTGCTTGGAATTTCTAAAAGAAATAAAAATATTTAGTCTGCTAAACATGTACTACTGCTGCAGTTTGTTTAAATAGTTGCCCCCCCAAGCATGCTGTGTATATGTTTTTAAATGTGGTGTGAAAAGTCACAGGTTGTGACAACATAATTTTTTTTTATTTCAGTAGTGATGCAGGGATGCTGCTTAAATTAAGGCTGTTACACCTTGACAAGCTATTCTTATTTTGTTTTCTATAAGGGGTGACTTGTACTAAAAGGAATTCCATCTCAGTGTTTCGCCCACACATGTAGCTCTGTTTTTGGAGTGTTGGCAGTGGTCTTGACAGCAAAGACCTCATCCAGCATTCATTAATGGAGGACATAAGTACCGTTCCCAATCTAAGAAAGAATCCTTTTAACACCTTTATTGTTTTCTTTTCATTTGTACCCCATCTCAACAAATAGTGCCCCATGATGGAGCAGACTGATGTGTAATTGTGTTGGTATAAAGGCAAAATAAAAAAGAATGCTGATAAATGCATATTATGTGTTATAATGTATATATATATATATATATATATATATATATATATATATATATATATATATATGTTATATGTGTGGGTGTATAATGTATGCATATGTGTTTGTGTATACTTAATCTATATATAAAATATGTATACACACAGATATGTACATGCAGACACTTTTCTTCCTGTGCTGCAGCAATTTCCTTGAGGCATCAGTAGCATGCTAAAGATTATAAGCATAGAGATTCCTCTAAAAAGGGAAAGATGTACAGGACAGCTGTCTGAAAGGCTGCATGCATTTGTCACATGGAACAGTTTTGTGCAGTCCCTGCGAAGTACAGCTGTAATGAACCACTAAGGAAGAGAAACTAACCGATTACTGCAGTAATTGCGGGCAAGCACAGATAATTCCCTTCCCCTGCAATTAACTGTATTTTATCTTTCTGCAGATGTTAAGCAATTCTTTTAAGGTGATTAGTACCTGAGTACATGCCAGCTACTGTGTAATAAACAAGTTTGTTTGGTTACATCAAGGCAGTAATCGGGTACTAATTAACTCTATTGCTCCCAACACATATTTAGTGCTTTTTGAGTGGGAAGTGTGTATCTTGACTTTTACGTTTTTCTTTATGCATGTTGGTGGGAGGTAATTTGATTAACCAAGAAGATTAATCATGACTCTAGTGGGATGGTTGGGCTAGAGCCTGTGTGAAAATGTCGAAGGAGCATTGGCATGCATCAGGATGGACACGAGAAACAGTATTGTAAAGTTTCCAGAAAACAGATCAGCAGCATAAACCAGCACACTTCACAAATAGGCTTCTCTCAGAAGCTGTTGTAATGTGGTGTACTAACTGAGTTATTGTCAAAACCACTATTTATCTAACTGCTCTGTACCAAGAGGGTGGAAAAAATATATATATGTGTGTGTGTGTGTGTGTGTGTGTGTGTGTGTGTGTGTGTGTATATATATATATATATATATATATATATATATATATATACATATATATATATATATATTTATTTTTTTTTTGGCATGACAAATGTTTTGCAAAACCTCTGTTCTGTATACCAGCTTACTAATGTGTGGCTGCTTTTGCTTTTCTTGTCTAGTTAGATTTGTGTTTTACCGAAGCCCACTTACTACTCCCAGTATCTCAGGCAACCAGGTGCACTCCTGCTGCACAGCCCCCCCCCACCAACTGCATGCATTGTTCAGTGACTGGTGCAGCTGGCATTTAGTACCCCACTTAATTCCTCTGCAAAAATATGTAAAAATAAAAATAGCTGTTGCAACTAACACCTTTTAGCTGCCCCATCTGTTTCTACCTGTATTTTATTTATCCCCCACTTTCTTGTATTTGTATTGGTTTGCTCTTCACCATGTTTGCTTCTCTCTTCTTTCCGTCTAGACTGTGTTTCCAGTGTATCCATTCTCTTGCAAAGTGTGTTCTTTTGCTTCCCCCTTATCATTCTTTTAGTCTTCTTCTGCCCTCTCCCTTAATAGTTGCACTTCACCTTCCCTTTATGATCATGAGAAATAGTTTTCCAGCTGTGGTTTTACTGATGTCCAGAATGGTGACGTTACTTTCTTGTTTCTGTAGCTCAAAGTTCAGTATCCTTTTTGCATTAACAATTATTTTTTATGCTCCTGATAGTTAATCCTAGCTGTATTATTATTACATTTCCTCCCAGCAGTCTTTATTTCTGATCAGTTATTTTCAGATGGAACTCCACAAACTTTATTGTATACAGATTATTAATACTAAGCTGCAGGACCTTCCACTTGTCACTTTCAAATCATAGCTGCCACCTTTTAGCTTTTTAAGTCCCTAGTTAAGCTGATTCCTGAATGGTTAATCCTGTTCTTTATGCCCATATTTTTGCCATGAATGAAGACAGTCACTAAGAAGAACTA
Organism: Protopterus annectens; assembly: GCF_019279795.1. NCBI lineage: Eukaryota > Metazoa > Chordata > Ceratodontiformes > Protopteridae > Protopterus > Protopterus annectens. The sequence continues at coordinate 10,539,912 of NC_056737.1, forward strand.
AGAGTTTTAGTAAAGGAGAAAGGAAAGACCTTATTACAGTAAACACTGATCACAGGCCTAGACTTATTAGGATGTTTTCCAAAGGGAAGGATGGTTGAACACTTGTTGTGGTGCATATTGCCACCAATGACTTAGCAGAAAAGACAGCTGTGCTGATAGCAAGTAGGGGCAAAGATGTAGCAGGGAGCTTTCAGGATGAGCTTTGGGGGAAGCATTCTCAGACGTATCAGATGTGCCAACACTCTGCACACTGAATAAGGAAAATATGAGAAAGTGTAATGCCTGCTTATGACAATGGACAACACTGTGGAAGAGTTTCAGGCTGGAAAGCATTCTGAGGCAGTGTAGCAACTGCCTCATTTACACAGACAACCCTCTCCTCTTACCTTCCAACACTCAGACTTGTGAGAGATGTACTTATATCTCCAAATTAGAAACCATGCATTCTGCAGCCAAGACCGGAATATCTGATCAGGAGGAGAAGGTCAACACCTGAACCACACCACATGGAACACATAGCCCTCCAGAACACCCACCATCACAGCCTTCACATAAAAAAAAAAACACACACACACCTACCTTTGCGGAGGCTCTCCATAGAAATCTAGCCCAACAGCAGAGACTTCCAAGGCAGAAATGCACTTGACCACCACAACACAGCACAAACCACAAGATACACAGCTCACCTACACAGTGTGCCCCTCAACCTAAGCCAAAACAGCTTGCCCAGTACAGTAATCATAGGTGACTCAATAGTGAGGCACACTGATGGCCACTCACTAGGTTGAATAAGGAGAAGGTAACAGTCAGCTGTCTGTCAGGTGCAAGAATCTGACACATAACACATGCACTCAGGTCACTCCACAACAAGTACAAGTATGACTCTGTCATTGTCCATGTGGGTGTGAATGACCTGAGAATGCACCACCCTGGACTACATGAAAAGAGACTTGGTGGAGCTCTCAGATTATGTGGCCAAAGCAAGTATGAGCCTAGCCCTGAGCAGCATCCTACCATCACCTAGAATGATACCGCAGTACAAACAGAAAATGATTGACTTCAGCAATTGGCTAAGTTTCTGGTATCATTCTAGATCCATTATCTGCTTGGGATGACATGATTGACAGACCTCTATGCTTTGCCAGAGATGGACTGCATCTGTCACCCCTGGGTTTCCGGGTACTGGCTAAGGCTCTTGCCACCCCTATTGTGCCTCTTTTAGGCGGTGTTCCAAAGACAAAATTACCACCGTAACAGTTATAAATAAATGCAATCTGAGGGTCATGCTGCTCAATGCTAGAAGTCTAAATCTTAAGATGCACTTGCTCGAAGTGCTCCTCAAAATGGAGAATATTGACATTTGTGCCGTAACGGAGACCTGGTTTAAAGCAGCAGAAAGCACCCCTGCATTACCAGGCTATAACACATTCCACACCTTTCGGCCCCAGAACGTGGACCAAAGCTCCAAAGGTGGTGGCATCGTCTCCATATTCATAAAGGATATCCACACCTGTAGACTAGTAGCCCAGCATGACGCATCTGAGATACTCCAGGTATAACTAACTTTGGATAAGATGGCGATTCAGGTCATAGCCTGCTATAGGTCCCCAACCATGTCCCAAGACTCTCACTCCACATTCCTAAGTACCCTGGAAACTATTAAGTTCCAACCCAACACTCTCATACTAGGTGACTTCAACTACCCCTCCATCAACTAGGAAAACTACTCATGCACCAATGCACTGGCCCAACGCTTCCTGGAATTTATCAGTTCCAGTGCCCTGAACTAGCTCATTCTTACCCCCACTAGAGGAAACAACATCCTTGACCTGGTTATTACTAACATGGGCAACCATTGTTCTACTCCAATAGTCAATTCCTCCCTGGTTAGATCTGACCACAAACTAATCACCATGGAAATCCACATCTCACCCATACCCCCCCCCCACAAAGGTATCCACTATTTGGACTCCTAAAAACAGAGGTGGCTAACTTCTCGGCACCCATGCCAATGGAAAATAGATGCATGACTGCCGAATCATACACCAATGCACCGTACAAACATGTACATAAATGCATAGAACTAGCCATACCCAACAGAACCAAGACACTCTTCTCCAAAAAAAAAGGAAGCCAATCTGGTGGTCACCTGCCATTAGTAAACTGTACAACAAAAGGAAGAAACTGTTGCAGAAAAAGGTGAAGTCCCAAGACTGGAAAAATTCCCTTATTAGCCTCATCAAAAAGTTGAGATCCCTCATCAAAACCTCCAAAGCCAGCTATGAAGGCAGAATTGCGGCAGACACTAAAAACAACTACAAAGCCTTCTATAGTTATATCAATAATCTCCACGGCAATACCCAGATTTGCTCTGAGTTACTGCACAATGGTACCTCCTATACTGAGCCAACAGGTATACCCATCATACTGGCCGACAGATTCAGTGCCACCTTTACCCGTCTCTACCCTGTAAAGGACCAATCTCAATACTAGAAGAATGCCAGGCACCCAGCATTACTGCAGCACAGGTTAAAGCTGCATTGTCCAAGGCCAAGAATACAGCTTCCATGGGACCCAACAATATCCCTGGCTGTGTTCTACATGAATTACAAAGTGAACTGCCACCACATCTGTGTGCCCTGTTCACTCACAGCCTCACCTCAAGCTTTGCCCCCTCCGAATGGCACACTGCTACAGTCATCCTTCTCCATAAAGGAGGAGTGACTACAGACCCTGGAAATTATCGCCCCATTAGCCAGACGAGTCTGATATGTAAGGCTGTGGAGTGCATCATCATGGACCTAATTAACAAAGATATAGGGATTCAACAAACTGTAGATCCCACACAATTTGGTTCTGTGATCATGCCTGCTCAACCTGGTTGACTTCTTTGAGTCAGTCACCAGAGCTGTGGATGAGGGACAGTTCATACAGCCTACCTCGATCTGGCCAAGGCCTTTGATACCATTCCTCACTCAGGAATTATTGATAAACTCACCAAACTAGGCATTAACCCCTATATTGTTAGGTGGGTTGCAAATTGGCTCACAGATAGAACCCACAGTGTGAAAGTAGTGGACTCCAAGTCAGACTGCCGACCAGTCACGAGTGGAATTCCACAGGGATCGGTCCTGGGTCCTCTCCTGTTTGGCATCTACTTCTCAGAAGTCCAGCCCAACATGGAGAGACTGTGGCTGATCAAGTTCACACATGACTGCAAGCTGGGAGCCATTATTAACTGCCCAAGTGATGCAGACATCCTACAGAAAGGCCTCACTTGAGACCAATGACTGGTGTCAAAAACATGGCCTTAAGCTTAATGCCAAAAAATGCATTGTCATCCCCTTTGGGAAAAACTCAGTTCCCACTAATTACCACATTGATGGGAGCCCACTGAACACTGAAGGAGTTATAAGAGATCTGGGGACACAGGTTGGCAGCATCCTCTCCTTCAACCACCACATTGCCACTGGGGTTAGAAAGTCCTTCTATGTGACACATTTCATTACAAAGGGTTTCGCATTCAGGAAGAAAGAGGTCATCATTGCTCTCTACTCTTCCCTCATTAGACTAATAGAGTATAATGGCCCATGTGGCATGTACCTCACTAGACACCTGCAACAGCTGGAGAGGCCACAAAAGTACCTCATGAAGAGGATCCTAGGCCTTAAACACATGTCCTACATGGACAGACTCAAAAAACTCCAGCTATTCTCTGTCTCATATCATCTACTAAGAGGCGATCTCTGCTTGACTTACAAAGCCATGTCTGACCCAGCTCTGTTAGAAATGCTACATCTAAAGAAATCCCAATCACTCCACACCACACACTCCAGAGACTTCATTCTTATTACCACAATCAACAGAACATGCTGGAGGGACAGGTTCATAACCCAGGGACTGCCCATGCTCTGGAATAGACTTCCCATACATGTCAAGCAGAGCACCTCACTGGCCCTCTTCAAGAGAAATCTTGATGAGTGGATGGGAAATAGAAAGTTCGCCCCGGGGATCACTCTGGTGGCTCTACTTGATAGAGGCACTGGGAACTGATGTCGGATGCCAGGGCACTGCTATGGGTTAGGCGTGTAAAGGCTCCTGGGCCATTAGCCTAGTACACACCTATGAACCTAAGAAGTATGGGGAAAAGTCCTGACGGAGAAACAGAATCTTAACCTAGAATCAACAGTGCTCATACCAGGATTGGAAAAAACATCTCTGTGATTATACCTTTACGTTTCAATGGAGAAATGGCCAGTGGCAAAGTCTTATGAGGGGGGGGATGATTCTGGCAGCCACCTGGGGCCAATGACGTCAAGAGGACCACTAGAATAGTGAACACTATGATATAGACTTGAGCAACTCATTAACAAGGCTTATAGTTATTTTTCTGTTCCACATTGCTTACTCATTTTAGTTAGTGTACTGAATGTTAGAATCACTAACTTTTTAAATAAACTTTTTTAAATAAAAAATGTCAAATGAGTGATAGCACCAAGCAGTGGTTTATACTGGAGTTCAATATATACTGGAGATACTGAATCAGCAAGTATTTCATGCAGGGTAAATAAAGATCATAGTAATTTTTTATTCCATCACTTATTTCTGTTTTTGTGTAAGAACAAGCAGTGACGTAGCTTAACACGAGTGAGCGCATGCATGCACATACACAAAAAATGTTTATTATCTGTTGACATACTGTGTAAGGGTCCTGTGGGTTAAAAAGCAGACCCGCATTAGAAATCGTTTACTGTGCTTCTGTGGTTAACATATTGCTTTTAGCTGTCCCCAATTTCACAGAAAGTCCCCAATTTTACTTCACGTTCTTGGTCTTTTCTTCATAAAATTTGTGGTTTTCTGACAAATTGTTGATTGCAGATACTAAATAATGACAGATGTTTGAGTTTCAGAAACCTGTTATAGCATCTAAGTATATAGGAGGAATGTTCAAAATCTGTCCATGATTTTGGGCTTTTGTTTTACATTGTTTTTTGGTTTTATCCCTGATTTTTGTTTTCTAACACCTTAAATTATCACTTAAAACACAGGCACACATACATTAACAGAAGAGAAAATAAACCTTAAAAACATTTTTCATGCAGTATACATTGCATATATGTTTTCTTTCTATCTTTATGTAATGTTGGCGTGTATGAAGATTATATTTTGCCAATATCTGTCTTCCCTTAAACCTCACTCCTCCAGCTCCTCCTCCTCAACATCATTCTGCATGTATTGGTACCACAGTTTCCATCTATTTTCTATGTAGTTTGCTTCTTCCCTTTTCCAAAGATCTCACTTCCGTTTCTTTTATCTCATTAACAGTGTTCACTGCCTCAATTACAGTTGGTTTAGATTTTGATTTCTGTAGTAAGAATCTTTGTGTTCAACATCTTTGTATCCTGTATAGGAAGGGTTAAAATGTGAAACTGCATTGCGTGCAAAGAAATAAGCTAAAATGAGTTGTTTTTCTTGTAAGGAATTTGCTGACCAGAAAGGAATGCACAGATGCTACTTTGGTCCAGGCACAGGCCTATCTTGGGACTGACCTCTGACCAAGGAGGAGTGCATAGATGTTACCTTGATGTAGGCACCAACTTATCTTGTGTCTGACTTTTTACCATCTAAGGCTCCACTGAGTGAATTTATAGCCTTGACTGAAATTCCTTGTCTAGTAACCAGCTGCTGAGTATGCACGAAAGAGGGTATAAAACCCATGTAAAGTGTGTAGAAATTAGACTGCTGACAACCAAGAACTTTTGTGGCAGATCTCCATGCATGTTAAATAAACTCTTTTGGCCTACCTTCTTTGCTGCGTGATTCTTCCAGTATATGTTAAGAGTATTAAAAATCTTTTGACATTTCTAGAATAAATCCCTTCACGGTATTTAATCGCATAAGAGGGACTGAAAAACTAACTGGGCCCCTTGAATGGAAAGAGAAGATCCGCAGTAAGGTAAGCTTTTTGTTTTTGTAAAAGTTTTTAAGGGACTAGTCATAAAGGAATTTCTTTTGTTTAAATTTTACAAATAGAGATCTCAGGAAAGGAAACAGTTTTCTTTAAATAAGAAAATGGGAATAGGAAGCAGTTGTTGTGTTAGGAAGGGCTGCTTAAATAAAAGGACTGAGGATGAGGAATATATGTTTAAATTACATCCAAAAACTTGAAATATATAAAAATGGAAGAAAGACTATGGGTTTAGTGGTACCTTGAATAAATCAGAATGTCAAAATCTAGTGAGAGACCCGCGAGGGACACAGGAAGTAAGGTTAAGAAACAAAAAGGTAGGATTTCCTCAAGCACAGAAATGGTTAGAAGAAGCTAATAAGAGACATAGGAACAATTTTCAAATAAGGGAAGTAGTGGCTCGAGTGCAAAAGGTGCATTTTTGTCCACAAAGAAGATGATTAAACATCTATTGTCTGTGTATTCTGATGTCACTAAAGACAGGGTTAGTCCACCCCAGTATCAAAAAGAAAGAAGCAGAAAATCAAGAAAAGGTGTCCTTCATAGTCTTACAGGAGGCAGAGAAGCAGGAAAATACCCTCCATAGTTTTACAAAAACAAGCAGAGGAGACTCTGGAGCTACGTAACCATAGTATAGACAAATCAGAGTAAAACAAAAGAAGCTAAGGTACATACCCTGTCCACACACTCGTATCCCTTTACATGCAGATAAATATCTTGAGAAAAGAAAAGAAAACAGGCTCAAACCTTTATGGTGAGCGGATAAAACACTTATGTTGATGTAAGTCTGGCCCAACAGAGGTAGAGGAAGGAACAGGGTAGAGGCAGAGGGAGAAGGAATGTAGGACATTTTGAAGATTACAGGCAGACAAAAGAGGGGAATGTTGGAAATCCACTGCTGCCCAAATCATAGTTCAGCATGACTATATAATGGCAGCACGACGAAACGGACCCAGATGCTGAGGTCGACTGGCAAGAGTCAGTAATACAAAATGAGAATGATTTTGAGAATGTGAATAAAGAAGGTAAAAGGAATGTGCAGGATGGGAGAATGAAGTGACTGATTTTTCAGACGAGGCTTAATATCAGGTTATTAATTTAACAGCGCTGGCTGTAACTATGCAGCTAGAGGCACAACCGATTATCACACTTCAAGTGGAAGGATGTAGAATTTTTGTGTGATTCAGGGGCCTCCAGGACCCTGCTAAAACCTCTGCAGTGCCATCTGATGTAACTTCTGATGACTATGTATTAGTCAAGGCAGCCAATGGCATTTATAAAGAACCACTATCTAAACCCTTATGGTTCACGGACCCTGAAACTAACCAAACTATCAGGTTTCGAGTCATTGTCTCTAAAATTTGCCCTGTAAACTTATTAGGAAGAGATTTAATGCACGTGTTTGGCATAGCAGCTGTGCCGACTGCATCTAGAAATTCAAGATGTTATGTTGCAGGTGGGGCAGGGTGATTTACACTACTGGTACAGTAATGATCTTGTCGAAACTGGACCACAAAATGTAGTAAATGAGCTAACTAATTTGGCCTTCACCCGCCAAGACAGGCTACACCCACGGGGGAGGGCCATTCTGACTATATCTCCTAACCGGAAGAATTAAAGTTACAATCAGTGCCAGACTGCAACATGACATTGGGCTAATAAGAACAGCAGGACAGGTTAAAATAACTCCAAAATCCGACTTTAGACCTCAAAAAGGCAGAAGAAGGCATTCTACCAGTGATCACGGCTCTATTACAAGCTGGGGTTTTAATTCCATGCACAGATTCAGTAACACACCCTTGTTCCCAGTAAGGAAACCGGATGGGACCTGGAGAATGGTACAGGATCTGCAGGCTGTGAGTGGTGCTGTGGTACCAAGGGCTCCTATGGTCCCAGATCCATCTGCTTTGTTAAATGATATCCTTCCCACAGATAAGTATTTTTCTGTCATTGATTTCAGTAACGCATTTTTTTCCCTCTACAGGAAACTAGTAGGTTTTACACCTACACAAGGCTGCGCGAGGGATATTGTGAAAGCACAATTTTTCGCAAGAAATGTCAACAAACCTGGCACAGTTTCAACCGGCATGGCTGTCATCTACTGTTATGACATCTTACTGGCTGCACCCACGGAGGCTGTCTGTGAGTCGAAACTATTCGGTTATTGCATTTCTGGCGAAAAGAGGGAGATAAGGTAAACAAATCTAAAATACAATTTTGTAAAACTGAAGTAGGAAATCTAGGCTAAACCATTTCAAATGCTGGAAGACAACTGGATAGCTGTAGAAAAGAAGCTATTTTACAGGCACGATGCCCAGTACAAAAAAGAAATGATGTCATTTTAGGAATAACTAACTTTAGTTGGATTCCCAATTATGCAGAGGAAGTGAGTCCACTTTCAGAACTTATTTTTGCACTTCCCATGGCAGCACATGACGCGCTGAAATGGACAGATAAGGCAATACAGGCATTTACTAGGGTAAAGCAACTGATAGCAGGATCTGCAACACTTAGCTTCCCTGACTATACAAAACCTTTTGTTCAGACAGTAGATTGTAAGCAGGGTTTTATGACATCGGTTCTTTTACAAATTTATGGGGATAAGTTGAGGCCATTAGCTTTTTATTCCAGTAAACTGGACACAGTGGCACGATCATTGCCACACTGTGTACAAGCAGTAGTCGCAGCTGCACTGGCCGTGGGGCGTCTGCAACCCTAGTTTTGTTTCATGACTAATACTTCTACAGGATAAAGTTACCTTTCTCTCCTAGCAGACACTTGTCCTGCATGACAACATTACTATCACAACCACACATGACCATTGAGCGATGCACCACTCTTAATCCAGCCACGCTGTTACCTACAGCTGATGACGGTGCCCCTCACGTGTTTAGACTTAATACACTCTAATGTCTTGCCAAGACCAGACCTTAAGGATCAGCCTTTGGCAAATTCAGATTGGACCCTGTTCGTAGATGGGTCAGCACGTAAGAATGAGGCAGGTATTACACAAGTGGGTTATGCAGTCACAACTGAGACTAAGGTACTAGAGGCAAAACCTCTCCCCAGGAATCGGTCCGGACAAGCCGCTGAATTGATTGCTTTGACCAGAGCATGTACCATTTCCAAGGATAAGGCAGTTACTATCTACACAGATAGTCAGTATGCTTTTTCCACGGTCCATGTCTTTGCACAGCAATGGAAAAATAGGGAATGGTTACTGCCTCAGGAAAGGAAATAACCCACAAGGATTTAATTCTTAACCTCTTACAAGCTGTCCAACTGCCACGGGATTGGCCATCTGCACAAATGCCAAGGATCCAGTATCACTTGGAAATGCACTAGCTGACAAAACTGCAAAAAGTGTAGCCTTAACCTCTACTTTTGCACTCGAGACCACACAAAAAGAACTTCACCCTACAGATAAATTTGATCTACAAACTTTACAAGTAATGCAGGAACTTGGTACAGTTCAGGAAAAACAGCGATGGGTTAAATATGGGGCTATTCAAAAGCAGGGAGTTTTTGTAGGTCCAAATAATAAGTATGTCTTGCCAACAAACCTTTTTAGGTATGCCTCATTAATGACGCATGGCCCATCTCATCTGGGCCCTGCTGCTATGTTTCAGATGACCCAGCAAATTTTCTGGACCAAGGGCTTTATAGCATATGCTAAACGATTTTGTTTGTCGTGCCTGCTTTGTGCACGATACCATGGTGGTGTGCGGATCACCCAGCAGCTTTCCGCTGCCTCCGTATCCAGTTCACACAATCTGTATGGATTTTATTGAACTAACTCCTGTTCAACAAAAGCGATTTGTGTTAGTCATTATTGATGCTTTTACAAAATGGGTAGAAGCTTTCTCAGATGCACTGTCAGTAGCCAAGGCTCTTACAAATAACATTATCTCTCATTTTGGGCTACCTACATGCATCTATTCTGATAATGGCACACATGTTATTCAAAAGCTGGCCCGTTTTTCAGATCAAGTTAAAACATCACTGTGCCTACCACCCACAGTCAGCAGGGTTGGTTGAACGCCATAATGGCATTCTCAAAGGCAAGTTACATAAACTCATACATCAGTCTTGGATAAACTGCTTACCTCTGGCACTCCTGTCAACGTGCCTTATTACGCCCGCAGTGGCAAGGTCTTTTGCTCTTGGAACGAGGGGGTGAAGAGATAGCAGATTACATGAGGAAAATGCTGACAAAAACTAACACTTCTTTAACGAATTATTATTTTTCAGATCAGAAGAACAACAGGATCCTGAAAGTGGAACCAGGAAACTGAGGAACACTAATTAGTAGTAATCTTGTTTTGTATGAATATCTGACTATTGTAGCAATGCAAATACCGCAAGGATTTAGTCTTTCCCACAAAAGCATTCCAAACTAATTTTGTTGCTAATAAGTGTCATTGTTACTTTTCTGTTTTGGCCGCTTTTATTTTCAAATGAAACTAGCCAAGTGAAGAGATGAAAATACAGCTTGGCATCCACCCTTTAATACCCAAGCTATTAAATATGCATATGCTTTGTCTTTTAATGTTTCAAATTGTTGGATATGCACAGCTATCCCTACTGTACATGGTGGCCTGATGTTAGGTACAGTCCCTTTGGGGCAAATGATACATGGACTAATTTACTGTTTGAAACTTCAAACGTAGCCTTAAAGGACAAAATAGCACTACCCCTCATGGGTCGTCAGAATGGAACTGTATGTTTCAGAGATCTGGAAAAATTAAGGTTGGATGGAGTCAATGTAATGTAACCATAATTCATAACTGTACATTAGATGGGCACTGTGCAACAAGTTTCAAGCCTATAAGAGTGCTTATTAATAGTACAGGGCTTATTAATGTCACAAGTTTTGTTGAAAAATGTTATCTGTGTATGATCCTTTGTTTAAAGGGATACAAGACAAAGGAAATCATTCTATTCCAGTAAATATCACTCTTAAAGTGAATGACTGTTATTTTGTCTGTGGTAAAAAGCATACAAATGGTTACCAAGGAATTGGTCAGGCAGTTTGTTTTGGGTTATTTGGCACCAGCTATAAGACATTCATTTACTCTTCCCCAAGGTAAAATACTAAATGTGCTGTGAATAAACCTGTTAATCCCGTAGGTAACATTGATGCATCCTGAATCTATCATCACGATTTGGCCCACAGTAGCAGCAAGGGACTGTCACACATGGACTTGGGCGATGATGTCATTTCTTGGGCTGGTATTCTTCCAGCTTATGGGACAGTAAAATCTATTTGGGAGCTCAGAAAACTGTCAAAACTGTTAGAAACTCTGAGCAATGCAACTTTTTCTGTGCTAGGATTGGTGACGGATGAGTTAACTGCAATAAGGACTGTAGTGTTGCAGAATCGTATGGCGCTCGAATTCACCCTAGCGGCGAAAGGAGGTACTTGCAAGTGTTGTCCGTTCATTACAGACAACTGATATGACATTAACAGTCATCTGGAGATCCTACAGCAAGTTTCTGAACTTACAAAACCAGGACAGAATCCATTGACTGACTTTTTCCAAAATTGGTTTGGGAATTGAGGAACAGTATTTATGAATGTCTTAATTGCTGTATGTATTGGTGCCATTATATTCCTACTGTTGGGTTGTTGCTGCATTCCTTGCATCCGAATGATAATATCGAGTGTATTGTCTGCCAATGCAACTAAAGCTTATTATTTTGAATATACAGGAAATGAACTGTGTTAAAACCTGTATGAATAAAATGTATTACTGGGGATACAAAGTGTTGTGAGAAATGTAGTAAGAATCTTTGTGTTCAACATCTTTGTATCCTGTATAGGAAGGGTTAAAATGTGAAACTGCATTGCAAAAGAAATAAGCTAAAATGAGTTGTTTTTCTTGTAAGGAATTTGCTGACCAGAAAGGAATGCACAGATGCTACTTTGGTCCAGGCACAGGCCTATCTTGGGACTGACCTCTGACCAAGGAGGAGTGCATAGATGTTACCTTGATGTAGGCACCAACTTATCTTGTGTCTGACTTTTTTACCATCTAAGGCTCCACTGAGTGAATTTATAGCCTTGACTGAAATTCCTTGTCTAGTAACCAGCTGCTGAGTATGCACGAAAGAGGGTATAAAAACCCATGTAAAGTGTGTAGAAATTAGACTGCTGACAACCAAGAACTTTTTGTGGCAGATCTCCATGCATGTTAAATAAACTCTTTTTTGGCCTACCTTCTTTTGCTGCGTGATTCTTCCAGTATATGTTAAGAGTATTAAAAATCTTTTGACAATTTCCATTTTCTAGTGATTGCTTTTTGACGGCCAGTAGCATTAAACTTAATAAGGCTGTATGATGTCTATGCAATTCAAATCCTGCTTTCCAGCCCAAAAGAATCATTTCCTTTGTTACAGCAATTTGATCCCCCAATGTTTCTGGCAGAATACTCTGTAGCGTAGTTTTAAAATCTGCCAATGAACTCATCAGACTCCCAAAAAACATTTCTGGTTACTTTTCTCTTTCCCATTACACCACCAGCATTTGCTATCTACCCAAGAAAAAATTATTTGACGTCTACTTGGGGTCTGTCCTACCTATGCAAATATTTCCAAGCAGAAATCTTAAACCTTCTTAACTTTGCATACTTGGGAGCTGTACATATGTCCTTCCATTGTTCCTTTTTAAATTGCTTTTCCAGTCTCTCTTCTTAATCGTTTCTAACCTCCTGTGATTGATTCTTATAGTTATCATGCAATGTTTCATATATCTTACTAATTATCCCCTTTTAACAGCAGCTTCTGTTCTAGGCTTGACGATAAATCTCTACTAGAGATCTTTTTTCACTTTAGTTTCCCCTATCCATTTCTCTTTGCCTATAATCTGTCAATCACTAGTGGAGAAGACAGACTCTAACCTTGCAGTGCAAACTTCTGGTTACCCTCATCCCACTCTGTGGCTTTTCCCCATCTAATTATTTGCTCCCAATGTCTTGGTTCCTTTGCCAGTTTTCTCCGATGAATTCTAGCCCCATATTTCCTATTTTCTACACCACTACTTTCAGTCGTCCTTAGTGGCAAAATCTTGTTCTCCATTTTTGTGTTCACTTAGTTATTAGAAGTTGACCAAGTTAAGCAGGCATGATCTACCCTTCAAAAAACCAAACTGTGTGGGATCCAGAGTTTGGAGATTCCCTATATCCTTGTTTATTAGGTCCATGATGTTGCATTCCATAGCTTTGCATATCAGACTTGTTAGGCTAATGGGGCGATAGTTCCCAGAGTCTATAGTCGCTCCTCATTTGTGGAGAGGGATGACTGTAGCAGTGTACCATTCGATAGGGACAAAGCGTGAGGTGAGGCTGTGATTGAACAGGGCACACAGGTGAGGTGCCAGTTCATTCTGTAGTTCATGTAGAACACAGTCAGGTATGGTGGCTTCTGCCACCTCACTTTTCATGTCTGTATAAATTACGATGGTTACATATTGTTTCTCATGTGCTTGCGCTCACTTGTCCCCATTTTACCTGATTTATTTGCCTTTATCACAAGTATCAGTCTGTCAGACTGTTATGATAAACTCATACCATCCTTTGAGGGACAAGTTTGAAGTCAGCTGCTCATTTGCTTCTTTCCCTGCTTGCTATTTAGATTTCAGGTCTCTAATGAAGCCCAGGAAACCAGCTTTAGAGATAGGAATGGCCCTTTTTTGCTATCAGGCTGTTTTTGTCTCCCCATGGTTAGAAAAAAAAAGCCTGATAAAAGGGCCATTCCTGTCTCTGATGCTGGTTTCCTGAGCTCTCTGGATTCAGTAGCTTTTGTCGACATCAGTATGGGAGACTTTGTGTGGTTTCATTTACATGTCCCATTGCAAAGCCTGTTCATCCTCACTCTTTAGTCAGCTTGGCTGCTTGTAAAGGTATCCCACAGGAGGCTGTTAGGCATCATGGAAAACCTGACTGTGTTCCCATGACCCCTGTTCCATCATGCACCTTTCTTATCTGCACACCATTCAGGTCACTGAAATCAAGTAGGAGCCCTTTCGTCTACTCCAGTGGGCTCATATCTTTCAACCTCTTAGCTCAAGAAATCTGGACAAAGCCTAAAATTGAGGGACAAAGGCTCAAAAATGGAGACAAGTTTTAAATATTGCTCTTATAAACTTAGAAAGTTAATAGAATAACAGGGTTTGTGTTAGCACGCATTTTCTGAAGGGTATGAAGCCTGTAGTTCAAATGTATGCCATTTAGTGACCTCAATCTTTAGTGATTTGCCAGAAAATCACACATTTTATGATGGAGACCAAAAATGTGAGGCAAAAATATGGAGTCACTGTGAAAATCTGGACAGTTGAGAGGTACGAATGGGCTGACCCTTGAAATGCAATATTATTCAGTTACATTATTACTTTCTTCATGTTGTTTTAGCTACCTCAGATATCATGATGTACTGCAGTATTTGCCTTACTCATAGTTTCATAGTTTCATAGTATAGTACTAGGCTATCTGCCCTGGGGCATTTGTAAGCCTAGCCATAGTGATGTGGCTTTTGCCACCCCATGAAATGGTACAAAAATGTACAGAATAAATCTAGAATACTGTGCCTCTGTCTAGTAGTGACACAATGAAGGTCCCCTTGTATAATAGAATTAGTTTACTGTGCCCCTGTCTAGCAGTGACACAGATGTGACCCCTGGGGTAAACTTACGATCTCCGATCCACTCATCAAGATTTCTCTTGAAGAGAGTCAGTGAGGGGCTCTGCCTAATACAAACTGGGATCCTGTTCCAAAGCATGGGAAGCCTCTGGGTTATGAATCTATCCCTCCAGCATGTCCTATTCGTACTTGTGCCGAGGTTTAAGTCTTCTTCTGAAAAGTGGATGAGATTAAGCATGTTCAGCCATGCCACAGCCTCAGAGAGTTAAAAATTGTTGTACTGACCTGTAAAAAGTCATAACAGAGGGTTAGAGAGAGGAACATGTATAACAGCCTTAGTTATGGGTACAGCTGTTGCTTGGCAGAAACTGTATGTACATAGACAGCAGGTAAACTAACTGCTGTGCGGGTATGTGATACACTTCCCCGTCTGACTGTAGAAGGCACATGTTCAGGATTACTGTCTCACCTGTACAGTATCTAATTCATGTTGGTAATGGTGCAGCACAGCTATTTTCCTGGTTCCTGATGACTGCCTGCTGAGTTGCAGATGTCCTTCAAGGATGCATCTGCAGTCCTAACATATGGGTTGTCCTGCCTCAGGCAGCCCTTCGGTCAGCCGGATTCCAAAGTCTGGGTCTGGCCTCGGCTGATGTCGCACTTCACCTGACATCATAGCTGCTGTTTATTGGGTATAAAGGCATCAGACGACGCCATTTTCCTCAGTCTTTCTTGCCGCGTGGTGCCCGAAGCAGAAGCTGTTCGCAAGTGCCGGTCGGTCAGATCCAGAGATTTCTACTACCGAAGACTTCTAAAAAGCTAAGTACCATGTTGGGGACTCTTTCTTGCCTCAGCCGAGGTCAGACAAAGTAAATAATTGTTTAACTTGTGGGAAACAAATACCTCATAAGGATTTCCACTCGTACTGCCTTCCTTGCTTAGGCCCAGACCACGACGTATCAGCTTGTCTAGCCTGTGCTTCCTTCAACCGACGGACTCTTAGACGTCAGTCGGAGTTTGCAGAGGAGTTTTTTGGTCCCGCTTTTGCATACAAAATGCCGTCGGAGACTCCGACTACTCAATTAGCTAAAAAACTCAAGGAAAAGGACCAACACTCGCGGTCCGCGGTTTCGGCAGAAACCACGGTTAGGCCAACCGCGAGTGTCTCGGTTTCGGCTGAAACCGATCCCCCGGTTCTTCCTTCGGCCGAAAGCATGCCTCCGATAGCCGAGGCCTCACAGAGCATGGCTGAATCTGCTACTGAATTTACTGCTACAGTAGCAGGCTCCCAGGATTTGTCAGACACTATTCCTTTAGACATATCTACTCCTGCACATGGGGCTGCTAGACCCCCTGCTTCTATGTCTATCAAGGCTTTTGCCAGGGCTAAAGCAGCTAAATCTTCTAAGGCCTTACCTACTAAAACTCCTTCACGTAGGCCTTCCTCTAGTTCACAAATGCTCAGCCTGGCTGAGGATCTCATTTCTTTGATCAGGGGATCCCAACCTCATCCAGACAGGGCCTCTCAGCCCCCTCCAGACAAGAGGCCTAGGACTGAACCCCCGGAACCTGTCTCTACAGATTTCTCCTCGGATGACTCAGACATTTCAGACCCTCACGAAGGCCCATATTCTCCTTATGAGGATTCTGATGCAGAAGACTCCATTCCTTCTGCTTCTCCTCCTGAAGAATTTTCCTTTGGGGAAACTTTGCATGCTATGAGGGAACACTTCCAATGGCAGGGCCAGGATTTTTCAGATTCAAGGAAAAGGCTTAGGACCTTTTTACACTTACCACAGCATAGGCCTTTAGCCATTCCGCCAGTACTAACAGTTGTTGATTATGCATATAATGATGTCTGTACTGCCCCTGATTCTCTTCCTCCGGCCCCTGCCAAACCAGACAGATATTACAGGGTCCCGAACACACATTACCATTTGTATAAGGCTCCTGTTGCAGACCCTGAAACCATTTCACAGGGCCCTAAAGGTGTGGCAGCTGCCTCTGCCAAAAACCCTCTTCCCTCTGAAAGGGAATCTAGAGCATTAGAGAGATGGGGTAAAAAGGTTTATACTTCTGCTGCTCTTTCGGCCAGGGCCTTGAACTGTCAATTTCACATGATTCAGTACCAGAAATTTTTGTTAGATCAGATAAACAAAAAACTGTCTTCTCCTGAACCTTTAGATCGCAAGTCCCTTCAGGATTTGGTCCATAACTCTCAGCAGGTCAGTAACCATTCCTTAAAATGTGGCTATGATGCACTGGAGGCTTCCTTTAGATCAGCTATGACTGGAACAGTGATTCGAAGGCATGCCTGGTTAAAAGAACAATCCTTACCAGACCATGTTAAGTCAAAACTCCTAGATGCTCCCATGGAGAAACAAAGTTTGTTTGGCTCCCTGCACAGGAGGTTCTAAAGAAGGTGGAAGAAAAGCAAAATCTGTCCAAACAGTCAAGGATTTCTTACAGGTCCAACCTCCGAGGTTTAGCCGAAATTGGCCTTCGAAGAATTGGTCCTTTCCAGACAACTCCAGAACCCAGAGAGGCAGAAATAGACGCCCCAGAGGCAGAGGTCAATCTAGGGGTGCCTACAGGGGACGTCAGTGGCAACCTACCAACCAGAGAAATACTGCCACAGATTCAACTACAACCACTTCCACAGGGCAGACACAATGACTTGGCTCTAGTTCCGCCTACTAGGGAACAACTGGAAGCACCCTTGGGCGGAAAGCTACCCTTATTCTACGACAACTGGCATTACATTACAGGAGACAAATGGACTTTACAAACAATAGACAAGGGCTACAGGTTTCACTTCCACACTTTACCAAAAAAGAGAGGAATGCCAAACCTACCACCAAGCCAAAAAACAGACGCTCTAAGACAAGCCAACAACTTACTAAGGATGAGAGCTATAGAAGAGGTACCACCTATGGAACAAGGCCAAGGATTTTACTCCAGGCTTTTCCTTGTACCAAGAAAAGAAAATCAATGGAGACCTATTTTAGACTTGTCCACACTGAACACATACCTCATTGTACCAAAATTCAAAATGCTGACCCTCCAGCAGCTTCTTCCCATGCTGGGCAAGGAGTCTTGGCTGGTGACTCTAGATCTCAAGGAGGCATACCTGCACGTCCCTATACGACCAGATTGCAGAAGACACCTCAGATTTCTTGCAGGATCAGAGCATTATCAATTGTCAGCATTGCCTTTTGGCTTATCTACTGCGCCCAGAGTATTCACGAAATGCCTGGCATCAGTAATTGCTCATTGCAGGCTTCAGGGAATTCAAATTTACCCATACCTGGACGACTGCCTAATACAAGCGGACAACAAGGCAAAATTAACAAAAGATTTGGAAAATGTCCTACAACTGTTGCAAGCCTTGGGATACACAGTCAACATGCAAAAGTCAAGACTAGTACCATCCCAAAGGATAACATTCTTGGGTGCAGAACTGGATACATCAATTCAGATGGCTTTTCTCACAGAAGAAAAACAAAAGCAACTACCAGCCTACTTCATGACATTAACAACACAAACTCTGCTTACTGCAAGGAAAGTCCTGCAAGCCCTGGGCTACATGGCATCATGCATACTATTGGTTCTACATGCCAGGCTGCATATGAGAAAGCTACAATGGTACCTAAGGAATGTATGGTCTCAACACAAGCACAGTCTAGAAGCCCAGATTCCAATAATTCCATGCCTGAAGCAAGAATTCCTGTGGTGGGCTCAGGCCTGTCAGTGGAACAGAGGCTTGCCTTTCCACAAACCTCATCCAAGCCAGACCATCACCATGGACGCCTCAGACCTAGGATGGGGGGCACACATGGTGGACAAGTGTATTCAAGGCCTATGGACCCAAGACCAGCTGAATCTGCACATAAATCTAAAGGAGATGTTGGCAGTGAAAAATGCGATCCAGGCATTCAGACCACTCCTTCAACGGGGTCAACTGCTGATAAGGACCGACAATTCCACAGTCATGTGGTACATCAACAAACGGGGAGGTACACATTCATACCCTCTATGCCAGATGGCAATGGACCTGTGGAATGTGGCCCTGAATCTCAACATTCAACTTCAGGCCAGATTTGTACCAGGAAAAGAAAATTTTCTAGCAGACACCTTAAGCAGAACTACCACGGATGCTCACGAATGGATGCTGCATCCAGATATCTTCAAAGCCATAACAAAGAAATGGGGACTACCAGACTTAGACCTGTTCGCCTCCCCACACAACCACCAATTGAAGAAATTCTGCACAAGAGCATACCACCCACTTGCTTGGAGGGTGGACTCCCTTTCCTTCAGCTGGAAAACCTGACAGCATATGCATTTCCACCTCTTCCCTTGATGTACAAAGTTCTACTGAAGATCAGAGAGGATCAGCCAAGGGTAATCCTGATAGCTCCAGACTGGCCGAGGCAACATTGGTACCCACTACTGAGAAGCATGTCTCGGACACACGCATGGCCTCTTCCTCTATGTCCCTTACTTCTAACACAGGACAACTACAAGATCCTACATCCAAACTTGAAAACACTGCAGCTAGCTGCTTGGAATATTGCATAAAACAAAATAACCCAGGTTTATCCCAGAGGGTTAAGGACATTATCCTGGAGGCACGCAGACCTTCCACAAGGAAGACTTATTCAGCCAAGTGGAAAAGATACCTCATTTGGAGTACAGCAAAGGGAGAAAATGTCTCATTGGCAAACATAGCACACATCCTGGAATATTTAGCAGAACTGTTCCACAATGGCCTGTCTTACTCCTCCATTAAGATTCATGCATCAGCAATTTCAGCAGAATACAACATGGATCCTCCTGTCTTCTCTCATCCTCTACTCAGGCAGTTTTTGAGAGGAATCAAAAATGTAAAACCTCCAAGGAAACCACCTTTACCTACATGGGATCTCAACTTTGTGCTCGAAAAGTTAACACTTCCTCCTTTTGAACCAGCAGCAACAGCAGAATTACAGTTCTTGTCTTGGAAAACTGCTTTCCTGCTAGCAATCACTTCAGCAAGAAGGGTATCTGAGTTACAGGCGTTAATGGCAGTACAACCCTTCCTTATCTTCCATCAGGACAGAGTCTCTCTGAGAACTAACCCTACCTTTATGCCAAAAGTGGTCTCCAGAGTATCATTGAACCAAGCGATTCATTTACCTACATTTTTCCCCAACCCACAAAACAGGGGGGAAAGACTACTACATACCTTGGATGTGCACAGACAATTACGCTACTATCTGGACAGAACTAAGACCAGCAGAAAAACTGACCAGCTTCTGGTAGCATATGCAACAGGAATGCAAGGAAAAGCAATTTCAAAACAGACAATCTCAAAATGGATAGGAAATTGCATTCGATTTTGCTACTCTTTTCATGGAAAGACAACTCCTGAAAATATCAGACCTCATTCCACAAGAGCTACAGCCACCACTACAGCTTTCCTACGAGGAGTGGCTACCAAAGACATTTTAGAAGCTGCTACTTGGAGCTCCGTGCATACATTTGCCAAGCATTATAATCTTCCTTATATTCTAGATCCCGAGCAGGTTTTGCAACTGCTGTTTTGCAAGGGATCTTAACTACACCATCTTTATCTTAGTGCCTCCTCCCCCAGTTTGGCTATGGTATTCTACCCATATGTTAGGACTGCAGATGCATCCTTGAAGGACATAGTACAGTTTTGTACCTACCATAAATGTAGATGACCGATAGGTATGCATCTGCAGTCAGGTTTACCCACCCTCCTTCCCTCTGTGGTATTCCTAGGGTGTTTACCCCTCTTTTAGCTAGCTGGGGGAATCTATTATGGTGTATTTGTTTGTATATATGTATATATATATATATATATATATATATATATATATATATATATATTTTTATATTGTTTGCTCTCTACTGTTTGGAATTATTTGCATTTATCCAAATTTAGCCTTCCTAGAGGGCACCTGGCATCTGGGGCAAGAAACACTGAGGAAAATGGCGTTGGCTGATGCCTTTATACCCAATAAACAGCAGCTATGACGTCGGGTGAAGTGCGACATCAGCCGAGGCCAGACCCAGACTTTGGAATCCGGCCGACCGAAGGGCTGCCTGAGGCAGGACAAACCCATATGTTAGGACTGCAGATGCATACCTATCGGACATCTACATTTATGGTAGGTACAAAACTGTACTTTTTCCATCTCCTGCTGTGCCCCATTATTAATTGTGGGGGGGGGGATCTCTAATATAAGCATTTTTGTTCTGGACATTTATTAAAAGCTTGATTAAATAAGCAAATCCTTTGGATAAAATCATCTCTTCTACTGATGGCATAAGTATATGTAGTAGAAATGACACTTTTTTTCTGTGTTTTTCTTGAATTATTTCAAGAAATTACAGTTGTTTTGCTGTAGATTGAGGGTCTGATTAATTTGCTAACAAGTTAGTATTGCTTAGTGGTGCAATATAATGTTGCTGCTTCAATAAGAATAACCTTTTATTTTTTTCGGCATGCGTTTTGTAATAATGAATACAATCTTTGCATTAATTTGCATTAATTCTTGTGATCTACATAGAAAATGATAACAGTGAAGGGTAGTGAATTTATTACCTTGACAGCCACGGTGGTACGGCGGTAGCGTTGTTACCTCACAGCAAGAGGTTCTCCCGTTCGATTCTCGGCTGGGCTTGGGAGTGCCTTCTGTGTGAAGTCTACTTGTCCTCCCCACGGTTAGGTAGCGTTCGAAAGACATGCGTACGTAAATGGACGTGCCTTCGTTGAAGGTTGGGCGTCGAGCTGGCACCTCGGGGTTTCGTAAAAAATCTACTGCCAGTCATTAGCGGACCGGAGTTCTGCTGTGGCAACCCCTTACCGGGAAAAGCCGAAAGGCAAACAACAACATAAGTTGGAAACAGAGTCCCAGCTGTCTCTGGTGTCTACCTTATACTAGTGCAGGGGTCTGCAACCTGCAGCTCTTCCACCCCTCTGCAGTGGCTCCCTGTAGATTTGAAAAATAATGGCGACTCTGCAGCATGACACATACAGTTGCGCGCGCACACACACACACACACACTCAGTGAGAGCGATCAAGTGATAGATTTTAAATATTGCTCTTATAAATTTAGAAACTTGCCAGAATAACACGGTTTCTGTTAACATGCATTCCACAGACACTGAGGGAAATCAAGTGATCCCCTGGCAGCAGCAGCATCTCCTGAAAGGTTTCTGTACCTCTCATACCTCTCATACTCTTACTACAAGAAATCTGGACAGACCCACAAATAAAGGGGAGCAAAGGAAGAAAATAGGGATGGATTTTAAATATTGCTTTTATAAACTTAGTTTTTTTATATTTAGTATAATAACTATATATAAAATGTTATATACTGTATTATCTTCAGGGGTCAAATAGGTTTTGTGGCTCCAGATGAATTTTATTTGGTGGGAGAGGGGCCACAAATGGCTCTTTTGAGAGTGAAGGTTGCAGACCCCTGTGCAGTGCATTGAAGCAGCTGATCTCAGAGCTGATGGGAGTTGTGGGAGGATGTTTTCATGTACATCTGGGTAAAGCAACAATATTAATACTAAGGAACAGAAAGATAACATCGATGGGTTTGGAAAGCAGTCTGAGCAGTAGGTGAACTAAATAGAAAATGAAGGCCACCGATTAGTGTCCATTGGCTGGTCAGTGCAGCTTTTTAGGTTGCATAGTACATACTTTGGTTCTTTGTGCTTGTGTGTTTGTACACTGGTTTGTTTTTTGCAATTCTTGTTTTCTGGTCATTCTCCAAAATAAAACATTTTTTTCCATGACACTCATAACCATACCATAACAATAGACTTTACTTCTCCTTTCCACTACATCTGTTAGCATGTACAGGTGAGACTTGGAGACCTGTTGCATCGTTACTTAGGCTAACACTGATGCCTTTTAAGAGTGGATACATACACCTGAGCCATCTGATCAAGCTGTCCTAGTCAGAGCACAGTTTAATTTTATTTATCCTGTTTGCCAACCATTAGGTCTGGCTAGTAATACCATGCTCTCATCTTAAAATTATACCTGAGGTATGTGTAGGTCTGCAGACACTTGGGTTAGAGTGGAGGCATAGTACTGGTTGTCTTATGCCTTGGGTTGTGTGCCTTGCAGGACATCTGAATCACGTTCAGTATACCATTATACTGTTCATCTGTGCCTTGGGATGCAAAAATTCTGACCCCAGAACTGAGTCTCCAGCTTGATTCCTACAAACAGGGCATAGCATCTCAGGACATCAGCATCATCATTTTAGTTAGGAGTCAGTCTGCGGGATGTGGGTGTATAGGACAGTGCATTCTGTCCAAATTTATCAGTTTGGTTACCTCACAGCTGGGCATGAAACAGCAAAGTGAGAAGTAAAGACATAGGAACATGAATTTGCATTAGTTAGATGTTGTGCTTGTTAGTCTATTATGATATTATTAATTAGTTACTATGTTTACAATATTTATGCAGTAACCAGTTTTGCATTTAAGCCATTTCCCAGATCTTATACTTTAAAAAAATATTGTTAATTAAGAATAACACACTCCATTGCTTTTACTCATAGTAGAGTACTCCATTAATGTCAGTTTCAGGTTTTTGCCATCAAAATGAATCATTCCTGATTCTAAGCATTGCTTTTTCATTTTTTTAATTAGTTGGAAATTCAGTTCACTGTGGACATTTATTATGATTCTGTATGCTAATAAACATGGTGCCAGATCTGTAGCTGATGCTGTGAATACTTCCAGGAATACCAGCTTTGGAGATGTTACAGTATTTCTGCACTTGCTTTATATTAAGTATTAGAGTTTGAACTAATTGGATGGGATTGGTGGGTTTCAGCTTTGCTTTACCACAACCACGTTCCTTAGGACTTAGGTTCTTGCTTCATTTTCAGATGTTTCTGCTGGTGTTTCTTGGAATAATATTCTATGTTTGTATAGGTAAAATGTATAAAAACTGCATCTTCAGTGGAATTTTTTAAATTCTGGCTGTCTTGCAGTCAGACTTCCTCAGGGACTCTCTCAGGCTTTTAAATCTGCTTAGTCTATAAATTCTTAATTTGTGCAGTTTCTTTCTTTACTTTCTCCCAAGAGGCCCAGTGTGCATGACGTATTGCAGGAAGGAAATGTTGTGCGAGCCCGCACCTGTTACTACATGTAATGTGACACTGTCATGCTCTTAGCAAGGTTTGAGGCAGAATTGTTGGTTCAGCTTTCAGTCTTTCTGCTAATTTTCCAAACTTTTACCTGATTAACATTCCACAACGCCAAAGCTTTTCATATATTTAAATGCACAGTGTCTATTTACTACTGGTAAAATGCAGCTAGGTGACTGTTTTAAATCAACTAATTTGCTTAAAGTTCGAGTCCTGTAGTCTGTGCTAAGTTGTCATTATACCGTTAAGTACTTCATGTTGTCATTTACAAACGTGCAGTACCTCGATTATCTTGTTAAATTAAGGAGGTATCCAACACCTGGCATTGTCCGCTTTCCTACAATATCCTGCACTGTTCAGTTACCTGTACAATCTTTCTGGATACAAAATATATCCCTGTTCCCCATCTAACTGAATTCTTCCTAAACTGCATATAATCTCTACGCTGGTTTCTCGTGCTCCCCTTTTTAAACATTCTAAACAGGCTAGCTCTTCACTTGAACCTTTTTTTTCACCTTCACACTCGCTGATCTCTTAGCAGGTGATACTGAATCAAACTCCGCATGCCGCTGTACCTTTCCTGTTGCCTGTTCTATGACCTTTTTTACCCCTCTGTCATCAATGCCTAAAAGCTGTCTGCCTCTGTTATAGAAGTATTAACAGGAAAATGGAATCACTTGAAGACCGGATCAATAGTTGAAATCTGGTTGTAAGAAGGACACCACCCCAGTCACGCCTTTAAGACATTTTTTCTAGATCACATAGAATATGCAGCTCTGGAACTAAAATTGTTTTTTTTTGTTTTGTTTTTTTTTTTTACGTTTCAATTTTGTTTAAACCAGGAAGCATAAAAATCCTTCCAAAAAGTCCATGCATACATAAATAGTTGTTTAAAAGCAAGTACAACAAAACCTATGTAAACACTCACTTTAACATTTAAAATTCAGACACTGGGAACAATTTCCGAGAGTTCCTTTTGGGATCTGAACACTTGTATAAACAAACAATGAAAATGTAATGTTCTTGCATCTACTGAAGAGTCCAAAACAGCTCGTATCTTCTTATTGTTTATATTACTGTGACTAAATGTCTAAAGTGTAGTTGTAGTTATATTTTTAAATATCTTGTAAAGAAACTTAGCAGTTTTAAGGAAAATAATGTCAAAGGCAATTCATTTGACATGCAACAGACAATGACATTTTGTCAGAATTTGTCACAAAATGTACAGTAGCATTGTAAGTCACTTGTAACTTTTTAAATGCAGCCTCTGAGCAAGTAGAAGGAATAATCAAATACAGATAGTGTTTGTTTAAAGCTGTAGCCAAGCCTATCAGCATAGAACTTGGTTGTATTCACGTGGCAGGTAGAGGTTTAATTTCTGTCAAGCTCACCCCCAAGGTAAGATGTAATGGAAATCCATTCAATTTTCTTGCTCCTAAACTTTCCAGACAATCCTGAGGTGGTTATTGTTTGTCTTTTCGGCTTTTCCCGGTTAGGGGTCGCCACAGCGAAACTCAGGTCCGCTAATGATTGGCAGTAGATTTTTATGGTGCCGAGTTGCCAGCCCGACGCCCAACCTTCAACAAAGGCACACCCATTCATGCATGTCTTTCGAACACCACTCGACCGTGGGGAGGACATGCAGACTCCACACAGAAGGCACTCCAGCCGAGAATCGAACAGGAGAACCACTTGCTGCGAGGCAACAATGCTCCAGACAATCCTGAGATTAATAATAATTATATATATATATATATATATATATATATATATATATGTATATGTATGTATATATATATATATATATATATATATATATATGTATGTGTGTATATATATATATATATATATATATATATATATATATATATATATTTACCAGGGTAGTGCAGTGATCTCAATGGACCATTTGCAGGCACAGCCTGGATGAATAGCTCATGTAAGAAATGAGCAAAACATATTTACCAATGCAAGGATATGTTCAAAAACATATACCTATTTACAGATGCAAGAATATGCTGCATTTAGTTCAAGAAGCAGTTTATAATGTCAAAACATGGATGGAAAATAGAATTATGCTTAGTATAGTTTTTTTAGATGAGATTTGGCCATAATGACAGGTGGTTTATGCTACAGGAATAACAGCAATCATAAAACATTAAACCATTTTGTTTTTATTGGGTGCATTTCTAAGCTATGCACACATGTCCATCTTTGAGTAACACCAAAACCTTATTTGTAAATTGTCTGTGGCCACTTCTGTTTTCATGTTCTTACTGTATGAAAACGGTGTAAACTGTGCAGACAGGCATCTGAGAATACAAACCTAGGGATTCATTAACAGCCCCAGCAATAGTTGTGTGACTTGCACTAAAAAGACAATGCTTTCACGGCGGAGAATTTTGTGATTCAGAGACAAATTATCCGCAATAAGAAAAGACCTCGTTATGGACTAATTTGCATATCTCTGAATCACATTACCTACTATGAACTGCAGATTAGCACTTCCTGCATTGGTAACTTTGTTGGCAGCCACATCATAGACAATGAGAAAACCCCCCAGTCATTCTTCTACAGACAAACAGTATGAAACACGTGCCATGTACCCTGCACCTGTTCGTGTTGTCAGATCTCCTACATCATCTCCTTTTCCCTTGCCCTGGTAACTTATGAGTATAGTTCAGTCATTAATGCCAGTCATTACAGTTTTACCCTTCATATCCTTCAGTAATTGCATTCTAGAGGCCAAAATAATGAGGTGGGAGGTATGAATAATGTGCCATCCCTCTCCCCCTCATTCAGCACGACATGTTGCAGGTATTGCATAATGCTCAAAATCCTTACTATGTTAAAAAAAATATTGCATAATGCTCAAAATCCTTACTATGTTAAAAAAAAAAAATACCTGATAATGCAGGGGGCTCTTATATCAAGGGTGCACAGTTAAAACCCCTTTCCCCCCTCTTCATTATTTATTTATTTTTCAAGTACAGTCCCTAGTGATTAATGGTTATTGCACCTTTTACTTAATATGTCATTTCTTTGACTCTGATTGGCCACTGGAACAGCAAGACTGGATTCCTTTTTCTTTTTTTTTTTTTTTATAAAAGTTTTTATAATTTTTACAAGCAAAACAAAGATTCATGTGCATTTAAACAAATTGAAAAAAACAGAACTATATTACAACACAACTATTTACAATGCCCATAACATACAACCTATATATTACATCTTGTCTAATAAATTATTTAGTTTTATCCAAGATAATTTCTTATGAGTTACTTTTGTTGATCTTAAATCAAGGGTTAACAGTTCTCTTTTACATACAGTTCTGGCCAGTAAAATAAACTCAGAAAAAGAGAGGATGTTTCTACTTTTCCAGTTTGATGTGATAATTTTCCTTGCGACTGCAAAAGAGACCAGAGAAAATGCACTTGTGTATTTGGGATATGTACTGGTATTGGTGTATTAAATAATAACAATGAATCTGAGATGTCACATTTGTCAGACCACAAAGCCTTAGAAAAGGACTTAAATTCCTGCAAAAAGTTGTAACTGTTTTACATTCAAGAAACATATGTGCCCAGTCAGCGCATAAAGTTTCATCACATCTCCAACATTTATGGGTGCTAGTATGTGAAATCAATGCCAGTTTATGAGTGGTAATGTAGCTTCTATGGATAAACTTCCAAGTGAAAATTTTCCAGAAAGATGATGAGGTTGTGTTATTAACTGAGTTTAATGTCAAGGCTCTGTCAGAGTCTGAAAATTTAGCTTTATTTAATTTTTCAATATAAATCCATAAAGAATCTTCTGCTATTTGTAAGTCTGCTCTTAGTGTTTTGTAAATCCTAGCTCATGAAAATGTTGTGGTTAGTCATATTCAGTTCACAGAAAAGAGATATTACTTTTGGATGTATTGAAACATCAAGCACTTGATTTGATTTGAGCTCATTTAGTAGATTTTCTCTAAAAATCTGGATATTTACCAGATATTTTGATTGGTATTATTCCTTGCCGTAAGCCTATTTGTGTCATATATACCATTGTTACCAAGGAATTGGTGCCAGAATATTAGACAGTTTTCCTTCATCACCATTAATTTCCTTATATTAAATGAATCTAGACATTTTCTTTTCAATGCTACTGGAAACATTAAAAATAAGAGATGCCTTGTCTTGTAGTCACTGTTATTATCTTTTTTAAGTTGTTTAATATGTAGCTTTTACAATGAGGATATCTTTCAATTCTGTTTTCTTTAAAGATTACGTCTTTAACAACCAAAAACATCTTATCTGTAAACATGTCATTATTTATTGTCTCATCAAGGTTAGAAACAAATATAGTTTCATGCAATTTCTTCCAGTTTGATGTATAGTTATTACTTAACCACTGGCTCATTATATAAAGTATAGCTGCTTCAGTATACAGTTCTAGATTCGGAAATGCAACGTCTCCCTTTTCCTATTCCCTAAAATGCCAATCATATCTTCTTCTTGGTTTCTGCGGATGCAATAACAATTTAAACAGAAGTGAGTTGAGTTGTTTTATTAATTTTTTAGGAGGTCCAACTATTACAGTCTGAAATAGAAATATTTTTTTTGGTAAAATGCACATTTTTATTAAAGATAATTTTTCTTCTATAGAGAAAAACATTTTCCCCACTTGCTTAAATGTTCTTTGACCACAGTTAGGTTATTATATATTCGTATGTATAATGTCTTTCCAATTTGTTTTTATCTGTACACCTAGATATTTGAAGGTGCCATTTTCCAGTTGAAATTACTGTGTTTTTCTTATATGGTACTGATTTTTTTATTTAACAATATAGTTTTCGTTTTGTTAGTATTAAATTTTAAGCCTGAAATTTCTTCAGAATTTTTTTAGAGATTTTATAATATGGTCTATTGAATAATCTATATTTCCAATACTTAACAAAATGTCATCTGTGAAGAGTTGTATTTTGGAAGAGTAGTAAGACTTAATATCAAAGCTAACAATATTAGTGTTGTTTCTAATGTAGTTAGCTAATGGTTCCACTGCTAAGGCAAATAATAGGAGTGAGAGTGGGCAGCCTTGTTTGGTTCCTTTTAATATTTTGATTTGGGTGGATAGGAAAGCCTCAATTTTGATATAAGACACCGAATTTTCATATAGATTGTTTATTAATTTTATAAAGGCAGGATAAAAATTAAATTATTCTAGTACTTTATATAAATAAGGCCACATTATAGAGATGAAAGCTTTATCCAGATCTAAGCTAATAATGGATGATTTTTTTTCTTTTTCTTATTCGCTCGATCTTTTAAAGATAGGATTTTGATGACATTGTTTTGAACTTTCCTGTTCGATATGAAGCCTGTTTGATCTTCTGCTATTAATTTTGGCATGAATTGATGTAGTCTTTTAACGAGAATTGAAGTGGAAATTTTATAATCATCATTCAATAAAGATATAGGGTAATATGATGTTACTAGTTTGGGATCTTTGTCCTGCTTTAAAATGGGAGAGATTATGGCATATTTCCATGAGGGGAAACAATTTTCATACTTTCTAAATTCCTCAAAAGCTGCTACTAGAATTTTTAGAGTCTCATCAGGAAGAAGTTTGTAAAATTCACCAATAATGCCATCTATTCCTGGAGCCTTATTGCTTTTAATATTTTTAATATTTTCCTTAACTTCTATTAGTGAGATTGGTTTAATCAATTTGATGTTTTGGTCATTGCTTACTTTTTTAGTAACATTTTCAATCAAAAACTTTTCTTTTAGAGTGTTAATAGAATCTGAATTAGTATTGTTTAATGATTCATGATGAGATCTAAACATTTCTAAGATTTCCTTTAAGTCTGTCACTTGCCTATGTTTGTTCCTTGTGTTATCAGTAAGTTCTTTTATATAGCTTACATTAGCTGAATTTTTTGATTTAACTGCCAATCTATGCATATTTTTTTGGATTTGCAGAGTATGATTGTAATTTAAGCCTCTCTAGATTTATAGCCACTTTATGATTCAAGATTTCTACATACTTTGCATTTAATGTTTTTAGTTCAGAGTTTGTATTTGTGTATTTACTATTTAAATTCTTTTTTAGTGTATCAATTTTTGTTTGTAATGTTATTAGTTCATCGTCCTAGTGTTTCTTTTTATTTAAATACCAGTTTTTTATTTTACCATAACTATATGATTTTAACGAATCCCAAACAATAGTCTTAGAAGTCTCATTATTATCAATGATATCGAGGAATGACTTAGTTTCATTTAAGGACCAGTCTTTAAACCCACTGAGTTTCACAATGTAAGCAGGTAATCTTGGCCAAGCTATCACATCTTTAGCACTGATGTTAACCTTGAATAAAAGAGCATTGTGAACTGACAAAGGGCAAGAACTAATTAAAACGTCATGAGTTTTAGAAATTAGACTATTAGAAATTAATACTTTGTCAATAGTTGTCTGTGTTCCATATCTGTACGAGTAGTGTGTGTAGTTTAATGATTATTGTTCTTTTATATCATATATGTCTCTAAGATTTAAAGAATTAATAACATTTTTCAGTTTTTTTGCTGGAGCAGACAATTTGAAGTTATCATTTTTGGTGGTATCCTTTTTAGTAAGAATACAATTAAAATCTCCACCATAAACAATGTCTCCTTTGGCTTTAATAGATATTAATTCTAAATATTTATTAGCAGTTCCCGCACCGATACCAGGGATCCAATATGTGTTCGCTAGAGTGATATATCTTTTATACAACTCTAGCACTACTAAACATAACATACCATTCTTCTCTGAAAAAGCATATACTATTTTGGGCATCGGTAAAGATCTGTTCCACAGTATCATAGTGCCTCTTCTCTTAGCCTGGAAATGAGATTCAACAAGTGTTGTGTAACCACTGAAAGATATTCTAAGTCCTTTTTAATAAAGCGTGTTTCTTGTAGAAATGCTATGTCTACTTTATTCATTTTCAAATATTTTGATAGATTTCCTCATTTTATGGGATTGTTAAGGCCATTAACCTTTAAGGATAAACATTTATATGAATGTATTCTTAAAGAAACAACTGTCTTTCTTAAAATTTGTTATGGGCTCAAATTTAAAACAAAACATATCTAATGAAACAAGTAACTATACACAATCCTAAATATGGAAAATTAGATTTCTGGTTTGATGACTGCATCATCCAAACCACCATCTTCACACCCTAGGACTCTCGTCAATATCCATCAAATGTTTCTACCTTTATTTAAATACTTATACAGATTAAATATGAAAACAAACCTTTTAATGATATAAAATGTGATTTGAATCACAAAAACTGTCATGTAATAAAAATATAGCATAACCCCATAAAGCATGTATGAAAGTGATATATACTAAATTCTAACAAACAAAAGAACTTTGTGTTGATTAATCTGAAGTCACTAGTTGTGATATCTCAGTTCCTAATAAAAGATATAAAATATAAAGAGATAAAGAAAATAAATAATAATAATAGTTTATCATGAAACTAAAACCTATTATAGTTACGAAAACTATCTGTATTTGTCAGAAAGTAAGTGTAAAAAATAAGTGTCTGATACTATATCTAAAACTCTCATCCTTCCCTCCTCTTCTTCCCCTTCTTCTGTACAATATTAAAGTATCAGATTTATGTTATTGTATAATCCTGTGTTTTATTGATCCTAAATGACTTTAAGAATATCTCATTAATTTTCCCATCCCTCCCCCCTCCCACTCAAAATTATCCTAATCCACTGATCTAGATGTTTGAATAAGGATTATATATACCAAAATATACCATTTAGTAGATCAGTAGACATTCTGATTAACTGTAGTCTAATATAACTTCCACTATAGATTAATGTCATATTAGATATCAAAGAACATCTATTAGCTTATATACATTACAACATAAAAGAATATGAGGTGTTTGGCATATCATGTTTGATCAGTGTCAAGTATACTTAGTGAATTTTGTTTTATACATTCCAGTCATTAAAACTGTACATACAACTAGTTGGAGATGAAATATAATTGCCCTTACAACAGAATTATAAACTTCTACCTGAACTTTTATATGTATCTTTAAAATGTCATCATAAATATGAGAAGTACAGTACCATTCATGTGTAAAGTATTTTGCTTAAAAAACATATCTTCTATTGAAGCAAGGTACCTTAGATATGTAACTGATGTCCTTCAAGGATGCATCTGCAGTCTTTACAAATGAGTTGTCCTGTCGTCAGGCAGCCCTTCGGTCGGCCGGATTCCAAAGTCTGGGTCTGGCTTCGGCTGGTGTCGCACTTCACCCGACGTCATTGCGGCAGTCATTCGGGTATAAAGGCATCAGCCGACACCATTTTCCTCCGTCTTTCTTGCCGCGTGGCGCCCGAAGCAGAAGCTGTTCGCAAGTGCCGGTCGGTCAGATCCAGAGATTACTACTACCGAATACTACTTCGAAGACTTCTATAAAGCTAACTACCCCGTTGGGGACTCTTTCTTGCCTCAGCCGATGTCAGAGAAAGTTAATAACTGTTTATCTTGTGGGAAACAAATACCTCATAAAGATTTCCACTCCTATTGCATACATTGTTTAGGCCCAGACCACGACGTAGCAGCTTGTCTAGCCTGTGCTTCTTTTAACCGACAGACGCTTAGACGTCGCTCGGACTTTGCTGAACAGATTTTCGGCTCCGATTTTGCCTACATTATGCCGTCAGATCCTCCGACTACGCAAATAACCAAAAAACGCAAAGAAAAGGACCGACACTCGCGGTCCGCGGTTTCGGCCGAAACCGCGGTTAAGCAAACCACGAGTGTCTCGGTTTCGGCTGAAACCAAGCAAGCAGTTCTTTCTTCAGCCGATAACTTGCCTTCTACCGAGGCCTCTACTAACCTGGTAGAAACGGCTTCTGAAATCCAACCTTCTGTTGCGATTTCACAGGATTTATCAGACACCATTCCCCTAGATATTTCTACCCCTGCACGTGGAGCTGCTAGGCCTCCTCCAGCTATGTCTATTAAGGCCTTTGCCAGGGCTAAAGCAGCCAAAGCATCAAAACCTGTGCCTGCCAAGCCCCCTCTCACAGGCCCAGCACCAGCTCCCATATGCTTTCTTTGGCAGAGGATCTCATCTCTTTAATTCGTGGAGCCCAGCCTCATCCTGACAGGGCCTCTCTCCCTCCTCCAGAAAAGAGGCCTAGAGCAGAGCCCCCTGAGCCAGTAGCCACAGATGATTCCTCTGATGACTCAGATCATACAGACCCTCCTGAGGCTTCTTATTCTCCTTACGAAGACTCTGATGCTGAGGAGTCCATCCCTTCAGCCTCTCCTCCTGAGGAATTTTCCTTTGGGAAACCTTGCATGCTATGAGGGAACAATTTCAGTGGCAGGGCCAAGATTTCTCAGATTCTAGAAAAAGGCTTAGGACCTTTCTACACTTGCCACAGCATAGGCCTTTAGCTATACCTCCAGTTCTATCTGTTGTTGATGATGCATTTAATGATGCTTGCACTGCTCCTGATACTTTGCCTCCGGCTCCTGCTAAGCCCGATAGGTACTACAGGGTCCCGGACACTCATCACCACTTATATAAGGCTCCTTTTGCAGATCCAGAGACTATCTCCCAGGGCCCTAAAGCTGTAGCAGCTACTTCTTCTAAAAACCCCCTCCCCTCTGAAAGGGAATCCAGGTCCTTAGAGATGGGGTAAAAAGTTTACACCTCTGCTACTTTGTCAGCTAGAGCTTTGAACTGCCAATTTCATATGATTCAATATCAAGAGTTTATGCTTGACCAGTTGACTAAAAGCTGTCCTCAGAAGAATCTATAGATAAAAAGTATGTTCAAGAAATGTTACATAACATACAGCAGGTTAGTAACCATTCATTAAAATGTGGCTATGATGCACTGGAGGCTTCCTTTAGATCAGCCATGACTGGCACAGTTATCAGGAGGCATGCATGGTTGAAAGAACAGGCATTACCAGACCATGTCAAATCTAAGCTTTTGGATGCACCTATGGACAAGGTCAATTTATTTGGTGCCCCGCACAGCAGGTACTAAAAAAGATGGAAGAGAAAGCAAAATCTGTGCAAACAGTGAAAGATTTCTTACAAGTTCAACCTCCAAGGTTTAGCAGGAACTGGCCCTCCAAGAATTGGTCCTTTCCGGACTCCTCTAAGGCTCAAAGAGGCAGGAATAGGTGCTCTAGAGGCAGAAACCAATCCAGGGGTGCCTACAGGGGTCGCCAGTGGCAGGGTAACAACCAACGAGGCACGGATACAGCCACCACCACTACAACAACTCAATCACAGTGACTTGGCGGTGGCACCGCCTACCAGGGAACAACTAGAAGCACCCTTAGGCGGAAAGCTAACATTATTTTCAAGAAACTGGCACTGCATTACAAGAGAAAATGGATTTTGCAGACTATAGACAAAGGTTACAGGTTCCATTTCCATACACTACCAGGAAAGAGAGGAATGCCAAACCTACCACCTTCTCAAAGGGCAGAAGCTCTAAAACAAATATCTCAATTATTAAGAATGAGAGCTGTGGAAAAGGTACCATTTATGGAGCAAGGGAAGGGATTTTACTCCAGGCTCTTCCTGGTACCAAGAAAAGAAAACAAATGGAGACCTATTCTAGACCTGTCCGCTTTAAACACATTCCTCATTGTTCCAAAATTCAAAATGCTGACCCTACAGCAGCTTCTTCCCATGCTGGGCAAGGAGTCTTGGCTGGTAACTCTAGATCTCAAGGAGGCATACCTGCACGTCCCCATAAGACCAATTTGCAGAAGATACCTCAGATTTCTTGCAGGATCAGAGCATTATCAATTCTCAGCATTGCCCTTTGGCTTATCTACTGCACCCAGAGTGTTCACGAAATGCCTGGCATCAGTAATCGCTCATTGCAGACTTCAGGGAATTCAAATCTATCCCTACCTGGACGACTGCCTGATACAAGCGGACAACAAAACAAACTAACAGAAGACTTACAAAGAGTCATCTACCTGCTGCAAGCCCTGGGACACACAGTCAATACAAAAAGTCAAGGCTGATTCCATCCCAAAGAATAACCTTTCTGGGTGCAGAACTGGACACATCAAAACAAATGGCATTTCTAACTGCAGAAAAGAAAGAGCAACTTCCTCTCTACTTCTTGGCATTAACAAAGCAGAGCCATCTAACTGCAAGAAAAGTGCTACAAGCTCTAGGCTTCATGGCATCCTGCATAATACTGGTACCTCATGCCAGGCTGCATATGAGAAAGCTACAGTGGTACCTAAAGAATTTGTGGTCTCAGCACAAGCACAGCCTGGAAACCAAAATTCCAATGATCCCATGCCTGAAGCAAGAGTTCTTATGGTGGGCTCAGGCCTGTCAATCAAACACAGGACTGCCCTTCTGCAAAAGTCAACCAAGACAAACCATCACGACAGATGCCTCAGACCTCGGTTGGGGGCACACATGATGGGCAAGTGCTTTCAAGGCCTATGGACTCAAGACCAGCTGCATCTGCACATAAATCTAAAAGAAATGATGGCAGTAAAATTGGCAATCCAGGCATTCAGACCTTTTCTCCAAGAAGGCCAGTTGATGATAAGGACAGACAACACCACAGTTATGTGGTACATCAACAAACAGGGAGGCACACACTCATACCCTCTATGCCGGTTGGCACTGGACCTATGGGATGTGGCTCTGAGCTACAACATTCAGTTACAGGCAATTTATGTACCAGGGAAGGAAAACATTCTAGCGGACATATTAAGCAGAACTACAACAGATGCCCACGAATGGATGCTGCATCCGGACATCTTCAAAACCATCACAAGAGAATGGGGATTACCACAAATAGACTTGTTTGCATCCCCTTTCAATCACCAGTTGAAGAAATTCTGCACAAGGACTTACCACCCACTTGCTTGGAAGGTGGACTCCCTATCCTTCAGTTGGAAAAGCCTGACAGCATATGCATTCCCACCACTTCCTTTGATGCACAAGGTGCTTCTCAAGATCAAAGAGGAACGTCCGAGGATCATCCTGATAGCTCCAGACTGGCCAAGACAACATTGGTATCCACTGCTGAGGAGCATGTCCCGGGAACAAATATGGACACTGCCCCTGATCCCATTACTGCTGACACAGAACAACTACAACATTCTGCATCCAAACCTAAAAACTCTGCAGTTAACTGCCTGGAACATTACATAACAGCAATTAACCCAAATTTATCCCAAAGGGTTAAAGACATAATCCTGGAGGCTCGTAGACCTTCAACAAGAAAGAATTATGCAGCAAAATGGAAAAGATATCTCATCTGGAGTACTGCAAAGGGGCAAGATGTGACACTGGTGAACATAGCCAACATCCTGGAGTACTGGGCGGAGCTCTTCCATACAGGCCTGTCCTATTCCTCCATCAAGATACATGCATCAGCTATTTCAGCAGAGTACAGCTTGGATCCTCCTGTCTTCTCATCCTCTGCTCAGACAGTTTCTGAGAGGAATTAAAATGTAAAACCTCCCAGGAAACCTCCATTGCCAGCATGGGACTTGAACTTTGTGCTAGAAAAACTGACTCTACCGCCTTTTGAACCAGCAGCTACAGCAGAATTGCAATACTTATCCTGGAAGACTGCTTTCCTGCTGGCAATAACTTCAGCAAGAAGGGTCTCTGAACTACAAGCATTAATGGCAGTACAACCCTTCCTGATCTTCCATCAAGATAGAGTGTCCATGAGAACAAATCCTACATTTATGCCTAAGGTGGTATCCCGAGTCTCTTTAAATTAGGCTATCCACCTTCCTACATTCTTCCCAATCCACAGAACAGGGAGAAAAGCTCTTACATACCCTGGATGTACACAGACAATTATGCTACTACCTGGACAGGACAAAAAACAATAGAAAAACTGACCAGCTTCTGGTAGCATATGCAACAGGAAAAGAAGGAAAACCAATTTCTAAACAGACAATCTCCAAATGGATAGGAAATTGCATTAGATTTTGTTACTCCTACCATGGAAAGAAAACTCCAGAGAACATCAGGCCTCACTCCACAAGGGCTACAGCCACTACCACAGCTTTCTTACGAGGAGTGGCTACCAAGGACATTATAGAGGCTGCTACTTGGACCTCCGTGCATACATTTGCCAAGCATTATAATTTACCTCTATACTCTAGATCCCGTGCTGGTTTTGCCACTGCTGTTCTGCAAGGGATCCTGACTACACCATAATTTATTCTCATTTCCTCCTCCCCTAGTTTAGCTATGGTATTCTACCCATTTGTAAAGACTGCAGATGCATCCTTGAAGGACATAGTACAGTTTTGTACCTACCATAAATGTAGATGTCGAGAGGAATGCATCTGCAGTCAGGATTACCCACCCTCCTTCCCTCTGAGGTACTCCTAGGGTACTTACCAATCTTCAGCTAGCTTGGGGGGGATCTATTATGGTGTATTTGTTTGTATATATGTACATACATGCTTATTTTGTGTGTTTGCTCTCTACTATTTGGAAACTTTGGCATTTATCCAAATTTAGCCATCCAAGAGGGCAACTGGCATCTGGGGCAAGAAACACTGAGGAAAATGGCGTCGGCTGATGCCTTTATACCCGAATGACTGCCGCAATGACGTTGGGTGAAGTGCGACACCAGCCGAAGCCAGACCCAGACTTTGGAATCTGGCCGACCGAAGGGCTGCCTGACGACAGGACAACCCATTTGTAAAGACTGCAGATGCATTCCTCTCGGACATCTACATTTATGGTAGGTACAAAACTGTACTTTTCTTATACTCCTTCCAAAAAAATGTGGGGGTGGTTTCTCATGTATTAATTATTCAAAACCTGCCTGAACTCTAGGAAAACCAAATCTTATTCAGAAACTAACATTCAAAACTCTAACTAATGCATAATGCATTTGACATCTAAAGAAGCTTTCTTATTAAATGAGTAGTACAGTTAATATAATGTGTGGTAAGCTATGCATGCATTGTGAAGAAGAAGGCAGGTAAATATAAAAATGTAACATAAATAGTATAACTGAATAAATCACATTACTGGCTATATAAAAAAAACTTCTTATCAAAAACTGCATTAAAGAGAAACTACTATGCATACAAAGTTATGGGAGAATCAGAGCTATTATTTACTAACAACAAGTGTTGTGTTTGCCCTAGTTCAGCAGTATAATGTATTGATTCATTTCTCTCATGACATGTGAAACGCATCCCTGAAAACAAAATGCTATGTGGTTAATACAAGCCAGTATTTCTGTGATTAAACAGGGATCTGATTATTTAAATGCAAAAACATCATTAAAATAGTAAAATACAGCTTTGTTTTAAGTTCTAAGCAGTAACTTAGTTTTAGTGTTTTAATGAGCTGAAATCTTCATAAAAACGGCTATACAACAATGAGACACCGTTTTCCTTCGTTGCAGATGTTAAACAGTGTGCACCGCGAGTTCAAAGGTCATCTGATTCAGTCTTTCAGTTCCCAAGCTCATACAGTGACTTCAGGGCTTGGGAAAGCTGTAAAAATGCTCCAGGAATAGATCTAGTGACGCTTTTCATCTTGTAATATATTTGCTGATTTCTTATGTTTTAAAAGAAATATGTCCATTGCAAGCAGTAAAGGGAAAGATGAGTTAACTTATTTCCTTTTAAGTTTCTTACTAGTTTTATCACTTGTTATTGTTTTTCCATTAGTAGCTTGTCTTTTTAAACTTGGTAAAGAGAGGTCCATGTCTTCTAGTTTATCTAATAGATTGTTTCTTCTGACAAAATCAGTAGCTTCTTCCAGATTGTTAAAGATTTTCTGCCCATCTGCTAAGGTAATCCTTATTCTAGCTGGAAAAAGGATCTGAGCTTTTATGTTAGCTTTTTTAAGATCTTTGATTAGAGGAGTGCATGCTTTCCTTTTTGTTATAGTGGTAGATGTATAATCATTGTCAAATCTAATGTTCCTTCCATTGTCTTGGATGGGGTTCCCTGCCCAAGCAGCTCTCAGAACTAAATCTTTATCTCGAGTAGATAAGAATTTGACAATAATAGATCTCACTAAGGAAGAATTGTTTGAGAAAGATGGATCAGATAGACCTCTGAGCTCTCTCGATTCCGAATGACAGTGATTCAGGAAGGTTTAATATCTTAGGTAGCCAGTTATTCAAAAAAAGAATCATGTTGTTACCTTCTGACTTTTCAGCGACCCCATAAATTCTAATGTTGTTTTTTCTTGATCTTGATTCCAGGTCTTCTATTTTTTTCTGTTAGGGAATTATTTTGCTTCAGAAGAAAGTTGATTTGAGTATCATTCTCCATTTGTCTTCCAGCTAATTCATTGACAGATTCCTCTATGCTGGCAATTTGGTCTGAGTGTTTTGTGATTATTTATTTCACATCTTCGGTTTGTTTCCTGCTTTCTTTCTTCATGAGGAACTGTCTAAGTACCTTTGACCTTCAAGTTCAAATAAGCTTCGATGCTCAGTCTTTACTGTCGCAGGAGTTCAGGCAGAAGCAATACCGTATAAGCCAAATTTAGGCTACCCATTTCAACTACACGAATACTGATTCGGCAGTTACTGGAGCCTGTTCTACAAACCCTCTTTCAACCTGAAACCGAGCACAGAGAAAAATGAAACATTTGTTTTTCGGTCGGTAAAAAAACCGTTTAATCAAATCTTTTCCTAACTCTATTTAATCTAACTGGCGCCAAAGATCCTGTAGCTAACTGTGATCCCTCCCCCTCTTCAAACCAACGACGAGGGCCGGAACTGTATCTCGGGTTTGGCTTTAACGAGAAACCCCACCCCTGTAATCTGTGCGACCTCTCCGACTTTGAGCTTGGCAGCCAAGTCTTGTCCATTGCTCAGAACTTCAACCCACTCAAAAGGGTTGGAACTACCAGCCATACAGCAAAAATGATCTCTGGGGCCGGCCTTCTAGCCATCCCTTCCCAGCAGCTCTCCTTGTAATCTCACCATCACTCTTTTCCCAGCAGCCAAACTCTTGAATTTGTGTAGGGAGGACCCCCCCAGAGAGCTTATCACTGGCTGATTCATGCTTTCTAGACCCTGGGACTGGCTGTTCAGCCTCTAGGAGCCTGCCAGATTAAGACCTTCGGCAATTCAGGGATCTCCATGAAGAAGGCACCATTCTCCTGCTCTCCCCCCACTTGAGCTTCCTAATAGGATCTCATCAGCTTTGTGGTGCATGATGCTTCTCCAGTTTTGAAGAATGGCACTGGATAGGAAGACAGACTCTTCACCTTGAAGAGGGACCAGACAGCAGATCCTTGCAGCCAGTCTCCTCTACCACCCAATATTCTGAACCAGATTGTTTGCCCCAATAGAGGACCCTTCTACGCCCAGATCTTTTCCTAGCCACAGAGGGTACAGACCACCTTTCCCACTGCCCCATAGCAATGACACTTAAGACAGATTTGCCAGTCTCCCAGATACTTCCCCCCAGCCCCTCAGCCTCCAGACAAAAGACTTTAAATGCCCCCAAAGCATCACCACCAAGCAGATGGGGTAAACACCAAAACTAAAGAGCTATAATGATGGCAACTCCCATTAGCAGCTTTACCCCCTATACCCCCCAAACCTACAACACCAAAGCAAGGTCCTCTTAACTAAAATGAACCTTCCATCAGATGTTCAGCTACGAAACACAGTAGAGAGCCTAAACCATACAGAAGGCATGTTAGCCAACCAAACAAAAATGTGGCTATAATAGTAAGGTTGCACACCTTAGATGAAATGTCTACCAGGCAATATGTAAGGCTGATGGTAAATAGCAGACTACAAGGCATGATACCATATGTTAAGTTAAAGCTAATTTGCTAGATGCTGTTCAAGCCAATCAACCAGGACTTGGTACCACCATTTTAAGGATGATATGAGCAAAATGGGAAGTTTTAATTCCTTAAAAAACAAAAGAAGTTAAATGATGCTGGTTGGGCTCTCAAAGTGCAGAAAACTTGATAAGAAGGGTGGGCCTTTGAAATGGAAGAGAAGGCAAATCTGTTCAGTTGTGTA
Organism: Protopterus annectens; assembly: GCF_019279795.1. Taxonomy (NCBI): domain Eukaryota; kingdom Metazoa; phylum Chordata; order Ceratodontiformes; family Protopteridae; genus Protopterus; species Protopterus annectens. The sequence goes on from NC_056737.1 coordinate 10,580,759, forward strand.
GAGATTTCTTGGGCAAGAAACCCCAATCAGAGGACTGACAGAGTGAGAAAATTATAGCAAGAAAACAAAACACAACAACAAAGGGCACATGCACTGCCACTGCCACAGTTTTAACAACAACACAGCTGAAGTGCTTGGCAGGACGGACTGCCCAACCAGGGAACAAAGGCACAGACACACTAGGCACACTTGGAACCTCCAACCACAGTGACTTAATCACTAAATCCAAAACCATAGTGGAAAGGTTAGCAGCAGACACAGCCACTGGGTTTCAATTTCCATTGCCAAACCTACAATCTACCAAAACAAAGCAAAGTGGATTGCCAGATCCTCTAGTAAAAAGGTTAACCTTTGGAACACTTGCAGTCAAAAGAGGAAAAAAGCCAAGTTAATCCACAAAAAAAACAGAGGGGTTCTAGAACTATAGAGTTAGAGTCAAGAGAGCTAAATCTACCTCCAAATCAAAATACTGTCCTCTCATAAAATACAAAATACATTCATAGATTCAACCTTCCCATGCTACTGCAGCAACTTTCTCGAGGGTAAGATCCAGGCTATTCACATCATCAAAAGAAGGAAAAAGTTGGAGACCAATTCTCACGCCATCACTCAGCCACACTCTCAGGAATACTCTGGTATCTGCATCACCAGGCATACTTGCTTTGTCGACCAATCTACAGAAAATGGTAACTCTTACTCAAAGGCCAGGAGAACTATCAAGCATCAGCAATGCCCATTTAAACTATCTACTCTTAAATTTACCCATACCTGGGCGACCACCTGCTTTACAATTTGAAATTTACAATTTACAAATTACAGGATACCTGGAGCATCATTTGGGTCCCGGTTACGATACACACTGACACAATTACAAACAAGGGCATTTTTGGGCTTCCTAAACAAGGACATTCTTGTGCAAGAATTGGACACAGTACAGCAAATGGAACTCAAAATCAGACAAAAGGCAAACCAAACAGCAACTACTTGGAAACAGGACACAGACTACAGCAGGCACAAAAGTTCTTGGCTCCATTTGCCTCTTGCATGCTGCAAACTAGAACAAGTTAACAGCAAAGAAAAGATCCTAAGGAATTGGGCTGGACAACTAATCCTAAAGACAGAAATCCATTTGCCAGACCACATAACATATGAGGAAACTATTCTGGGCTTAAACATGCCAACACAGACAGACTAAAGCAGAAATCCCCCAACACAACTGTCTCAACAGAACAGGAGGACCTATGGTGGCTCCATTGTGCCAACAGGGACAAGCTAGCCTAGGCATGTCAACCAAGCCAGGACACACAACTGCGGATCAAGTTAACACAAGTGAAAATTCAAAACAAGCAATGAAAGTTGAGGATCAAGACTTGGCAATCAAAAGTTTCGTGACACACTCACAAAATGGAGTTGATGATCAACAAACACAAAATCACACATTTGTGGTACACCAGCCCCAACATTGACAGACCAGCACCACAGTCACATGGCTCATCAATAACAAACAGGAACTACAGTACTCATTTACAGTAAATAAGCCAAACAGACTGTAGGACCTGCACTCAAAGGAAATGACAGTGGAGCACAAACCCGCTGCACCAAAAGACAATCCAAATGCAATGGAAGCTAGCAAGACCACTTCAAGAGACCAGATGGATGCCTGCGAATGCCACCCAATCACCTCTCAAAGTAGGGACCAAAAACCACAGACCCATTCATATCACCTCCTAACACCCAGACAGATGGAAAGGCTGATCCATTCCAAGGACCTAGCATGGAAAGCACATGGCCTCTCCATCCTCTACAAGAAAGGGAAAGCCAAAACCCATCAAGATTCCCTTTGATTCAACCACTACTACAACACGGACAAGCGTCCCACTACTAAAGAATAGCCTGATAACAATATGTGGTGTACAGAACTGAAGCCTAATCTCGGAACCAAACAACTACAACATCCACTACAACAAAAAAAACTCCAAATGCAACTGGGCTCATGGAACACAGCAACCTGCATTAAAACAGAACAACATGCAAAGACCACCAGACATTATTCTGAGAGGCCAAGCAGAAGGACAAATGCTGGGAAGGTTGAAGACAGAAGGAACTATGCAACGGAGTGGGAAAAGAGGAGTCATTAATGAAAATGGAAGAAAGAACTGTTTTGGAGTATCTGGCCGAACTTTCTCACTTATCATATAATACTCCCATTCCTCCATCAAGATACATGCATTAAAGCCAGATGCACAGAACTACTCCTCATGTTTGCAGTTTCTCAGCACCAGGCAGTTTGTCAGACTTTGCAGGAAACCAACCTCACAGGAATCAGAAGCAACCAGCTTGGGATTCAAAATTAAAACCTCAAAGCAGGATTTAGCAGCTTTGCAGAAAACCTGCAACAAACTCAAGAACACACTACAGCAAGCAGAACCAGCAGCTGAACTGCTTTCGAACTTTCCTTCTAGCAAGGGCTTCAGCAAGGACTTCTTAACTTCAGAGAGGCCTTAATCATTCACCCACCAAGATAATCTTCCAGGACCCTACCGAGTGTCCGCCCCAACTAATTTATCCCCATCCTTTTATCCCAGGCACCATTAAACCCACCTCAGCAAGGGGCCCAAATACATCCACCTACCTTCTTCTGCATACTGAAAATGATACTGAACAGCTGTGTACCTATAGACAGCGACAGAACTATTTGGACAGAGTAGAAACAAACAACTTGTTTGTGACCAACTTTTGTAGGAAGGAAGGAAAGGGAATTCAAAAAAAAAATTATTTCCAAACAGACAATCTCCAATGGAGGAAATTGCATATTACGATACTGTTACTTTCCATGGAAAAAAAAATATTCCACACATACTACCTCGATACAGGGCAGCACCACAACCACAGCACCAAAAACTAGCACGAGAGGTGGCTACTGGCAGTATTACTTTGACATGCTATACACATGTTTGCATACATTATTCAACATCCCGAATTTGCTTCTCAGGTCAGATCCCTGAGCACTGCTAAAACTGCAAGGGAATCTAAACACACCATAATCTACTTTATCCTCCCTAGTCCCCTCCCTAGTTCTATGACACTTGATATGACTGCAGATGACTGCATGAAGGCATCAGTTACCCTTTTACAGTACAGTTTTTACCTCTACCATAAATGTAGATCTGAATGTATCTGATCTCATCTCCTCCCTCCTTCCCTCTGTGGTACTCCTAGGGTGTTTACCTCTAATGCTCCTAATAGCTAAGCTTGGGGGAGTGTTTATGGTGTTGTTTTGTATATATGTACATACATGCTTATGGGTTGTGTTACCCTTCTATCTATTTGGAAACATTGGCATCTATTTAGCCTAGCCTGCCTGCACTGGCATCTGGGGCAAGAAAAAAAACACTGAACAAATGAAGAAATGCGTCGATATAACCAAGACCAACAGAGATGACGATCGGGTGTGTCGGGTATCATCACAAAAGCGACCCCCGACTTTTGAATCGGCCGACTGCAGGGGCTGCCTGGCCGGGACACAACCCACTTGTTATGACTGCAGATGCTATCCAGTTCGGACATCTACATTTATGGTGGGTACAAAACTGTACTTTTTACATTATGCGTTCCTAGTTGTCTATTTTTGTCGAGAAGTCTTGAATACTACTAATTATAGTTTGGAATTCTTTTTTCATGAGACTATCTTGAACTGAAGATTTTGAGTGGCTCATGGCTTCAGCAATCTGTATACAGCTTTAGAAGTTCTGACAGTAAATTGTGAGGAAAATTCAATAAAAGTCTGAATTTTTTCCCAGTAAATAATCCACAATAGTATAAGGAACAGCTATGATGTGTAATCTTCGAAGTTTTTTAAATAAAATTATAAAAATCCTGTCAGAAACATTACTTCACAGGCAGAGCAGCAAGAAAGTGCTGTTCTAACTCTAGCATCTTGGCCACTCCCCGCCTTTTGCTTTTTCTGATGGCAGTGAGTTCTGCAGAAGGTCGAGCTCATCCCTACTCATAATCCCCCCTTGGTGTAACTCTTCCAGATCTCAATGCTATCTGTAAAAGACAGTTATCTCCTGACAGAGTGTAAGCAAGGGTTTATCGGAAAGTGTTTTTTGTAGTGTTTTGACTCCCAGATTAGTTATTTTGCTTTAATTTAGTGTCATTACTATTGTAGTCTCTTCTGGACTTCTTGTTAGGCAATTTCAACTTTTCTTGTAGTTAAATTCCTTTCCTCCCTGCCAGTTTTCTTTTATGCCTACACCCTTTCCCTTCTGCTAAAATTTCCAGCTTATAGGATTTTTGTAATTACATAGATTTAAAAAAAGTAATAATAATAACTTTCTTTACTTTTGTAGTTTTGGAGGAGTTGCTGAACATGGAAATGGAAGCTGAACAATGGTTCTGCAAGTGCACTCTGTGTGGGCACAAGTTGACTGCTCAGGATTTCCACAGTTTTTGTCTAGTGTGCTTGGGGGCACCACATTGGGATATATACTGCTCTTTCTGCAAGGGGTTTACTACAAGGGCCCTATTGATAGGAGTAATAAAAATATGTTTAAAGAAATGTTCCTTGCCAAGGCTGTGCCAACAGGTTCATTGGAACACAGTGCTAGGAAAAAGAGAAATGAAAACTAGAGAAATCTTTAGTGTTGGATAAGCATTCTCCAGCCAAGACACCTAGGATAGCTACTCTTCTGTTGGCCGAGACCCCCCCCCCCACCTTGTCATCTCCCAGGCCTAGGATCTCCTCTCCTAGGTTTTCACTCCACAAACCCAGGCTGTTGTCGCTGAGGTTGTCTCCTCCTTGACACCAGGATTCATCTGTTGTAAAAGATGGCCCAACTCTTCAGCATCGAATGGAATATTTTGCTTCTGAAAAAGAGTTGGCTAGGTTAGTCTCTTCTAGGCGTCTCTCCACTGCTTCTCTTCCATCCCAGAAGTCTTTGAGGGGGCCCTGCATTGCTGGATTTGGGAGCAGATTGAATTTGTCTCATGAAAAACGGAGACAGTGTGGTGTTATCCCATCCCCAACAGGTCCTTTTGCTGGCCATGGATCAACCCAGGTCCATCAGTATACCTTTCCTCCTCTAGACCTAGTTCCAGCACCAACAATTTTTGGATCTGAGCATTGGTTAGGGCTGACCTTGTATCTCTGCAGATTACTTCTGCATCACTTGCCTCTACTCTGATTCTTTCAGTACCTATGGTTACCAGGTCCTTTGGAATCATCACTGAGACTTTGGCAGCAAAACTGTCAAGGTTCTTCTTGGTGCCTGAGAGCTCGGCTTTCAGTTGCTGAGAACTGAAGGTCTCTTGATTGGCTTTGGCCATTAAGGTTTCAGCACAGATGATGGGAACCGGTTTTACTTCTTTGGTTCCAGTCCAGCTGCTCTCTGCACTAGTTCTAGTGGGTCCAGGTATTCTAGTAGTTTCATTGATGCGGAAAGGTATTACTCCATGTACATTTGTGCCTATTGCTGCAGCAGCAATGATGATGCCTTTAAACACTGATTCTGGTTGCTTGAGCAGAATATCTCCATTACTCCTACAGGACAAGAGGATGTGTAGGCCTGTACTAGTGAGATCCATGGTTTCCTGTTACTCTGATAGTTCTGAGGAAGCTTGGCAGCCCAGCCCTCCACAGAAGAGAAAAGTGCAAGCGGAAGAACTTTGACTCCCTTTTAAAGATTCCCATCTTAGCTGCAGGTCTGGATGAATGAGATGTTACTCTCAAATCCCCTCTAGTAGATCCTTCCTTTAGCAAAAGTTTAGACATTATGAGACAGAGAGGCTCATGGCCAGCTGACCTCACCTCTCCTGAGGAACAAGTCTTACAGGAAGCCTATAACTCCAGTCCCCCTACTGCATGGGTAGTTCCTCCAGCATATAAACTTGTTAGCTGAGCCCAGCTCCATGAAACAAGATAGGCTTTTGTGCACCCTCAAGGACAAACCATTTTGAAATAAAGGACCTCTGTGGACTACCTTGCTGTGGCTGTGCAGCTGCCAAAAAAAGATATCCCTCAGGATGCTGAGTCCCTTCATCCTCCCAATAAGGACTTCATGATGGTGGACTGGTTAGGGAAGCATGTCTATACAGCAAGTATGTTTTCAGTTAGAGCATTAAGTTGCATGGTACATATGCAGACATGCCCATCTTTGAATAACACCTAAACATTATTTGTAAATTATTTGTGACCACTTTTGATTTCATGTCCTTACTGTATAAAATCAGTGTAAACTTTGCAGATAGTAATTCTGAGAATACAAACCTAGGGATTCGTTAACAGCCCCAGCTTTGGCCATACAACTCGAGCTAAAAATGCCCTGCTTCCACAATGTGGTATTTTGTATTTCAGAGACAAATTAGTTACAGTGAGAAAAGACATCATTATGGGCTAATTTGCATGTGTTTGAATCACGTTACCTACCATGAAGTGCTGAGCACACTCTCCTGTACACACAGACTCACACATACCATGTACCTGATACCTGTTGCTATTGTCAGATAGTCCATACATTTTCTCTTTCCACCTGCTCTGGTAATTTACATAAGATTATAGTTAGCCATTAATGCCAGACATTCGAGTTTTACCCTTCATATTCTTCAGTAATTGCATTCTAGAAAACAAGCATATGAGACTGGGAGTTATCAGTGCAGTGAGCTAATTCAAGGGCACAGTTCATATCCTATTCCGCTTCCTCTTTATTTATTTTTACGTACAGTCTGTGGTGTGGTGTCTAGTGGTTCCCCACACCTTTTATTTAATTTGTCTTTATGGTACTCCATACAGAGTATCCCTGGTGGCTAGTGTTCTTCCCATCCCCCCTCAGTCCCCATAGTGATTGTATTTATGGCTTGAGTGTTACAAGATTATCTTTATTGGTTAGTGTTTTACCCCATCCCCATAATGCAGTTATCCCTGGTAGCTAGTGGTCTCCCACCCAATTTTGTAGACTATGGTTAGTTAACTTAAGGGTTTGTGGAGAGCCACCCCCGCCACACTCACATGCACACACACACACCCCTAACTCATCCTCCCTCAACCCCTCTTACACTCTTTATCAGGCAGGGATACACACACTTGCATCCTTTTGTGCACACCTACATCATCACCGCACAGCCCCTCTTACACTATCTCCTGGGCAGAAAAGCGCACGTATACTCACTCGCATGCTGCCACTGGCATACACTTGGCCACACATCTCCCACCCTACCCTGCTACCAAACTCCCCAGTACCTGTCACCCTACCCTGGTACCAAACTCCCCAGTACCTGTCACCCTACCCTGGTACCAAACTCCCCAGTACCTCCCACCCTACCTTCCTACCAAACTCTCCAGTACTTAACCTCTTATGCAGTGCCTAATCATAACTTTTTGGCTGTCTTCACTGCTGTGATTTTTGTAGGAGCTACAAAGCAATCTCTCTGCATGTAGATGCCTTCCTGGAGGTGGTTCGGGGGGGGCGACACATGGCTTATTAGCTTATGCTTCTTGCACAGACTGCCTCATTAGCACGTAGTGTGGTCACAGACACAACTCAGCATAGTGCTGCATGTCTTTGTGCAAGAGCAGTGTGTTAAGGTTGTTTCTGAATTCCAGAAGGTTAGCACAAGGTGTACAAGAGAGTGTATACCTTGCAGCAACCTGTATGAACTTCTGCCAAAGTCTTGTATGGAGCAAATGGTCGACGATATTGTGGAATTTCTTTTAAAATTGAGGAGCCCCCTTTAGTTCCTACTGTACCACCGTGTCAAGTAAGAGATATTGATAAGATAAATATTTGTCAGGGCTGATAACCTAAGCTGTTCAGTATTTTTAATGTTATTGTTATTGTTAATGTTATTTTTAATGTTATTTCACAGTGTCTAATGCTTTCACCAAATCAGTGAATAAAGCAATGTCATCTGCTTCTTATGAATCATATATTTGAAAAAAAGATCAAGTCTAAGTCAGTATTACAAAGTGCTGAATCAGTCCTAAGTTAAGTCAGTATAATGAATGTTGAATCAGTCCTAAACCTTGTCTTGATCCCATGCTATAATAACTCTTTAATAATGATCTTTCTTCTAATTGGAGTTTATTAGTTTCTCAGAAATTTTGGATAGTGGAGGCAGGAGAACTGTGGATCTACAATGTGACATCTGTTTATATACTTTTTTCTTATAGATGGGAATCAAAGTTGACATTTAAACACTATGAAGTATTTTGTAAATAGATGGCTAAGAGAAAATCCAAACTCAAATTAATGAATTTTATAGCCAGATCATCAAGTGTCAGAATGGGTCTTGCTATTCCACACTGCTTCAGGGACCATCTTGTTCACTGATAGTGGAAAGGTGCTTCAGGGGCCATCTTGTTCACTAATCACGGAGAAGGAAAATCCGCTATTGTCTCCACAGTGAAAAATGGCTGATGTTTTTTTGTTTAAAATATACTTTAAATTGTTCAGCTTTTCTCTAGGTTGCAGTTATACTTGCTTCAGTTTCCATGTTTAAAAGTATGAAATCATCCTGATAAACCTCATTAAGTAATTTCCAGATTTTACTTTCACTGTCATTAAATATATAGTTGAGAATACCAGTATTCTTTTTGACAGCATTTATATTTGCTAAGATTCCTTTCCATTAGAAATTTCTCAGTCTTCTCCAGACTTAGTTTTAGTAAACTTAAATATTATTTTTTTTTTTGTTTTAATTAGTTCCCTATCTTCAGACTCTATCTGGCATAACTGTATTTCTGTAACATCATTTTCTTTAAAGAGGCAGGCTCACCCATTAATTTTATTACACATTAATAGGCAAGTCTATTTTATTTAGCTCATCATCAATATAACCTGTAGGTCAGTTAAGGTCAGGTCATCTAATGCATATATATTGAATATATGGGGTTTTAAAGCAACGCATTTTTGAACATATTGTCTCCTTTTTCATTAGTTTTATTCTGCTTGTTATGCTGAAAATAATTTTTAGAGACATCTATTAATGTTAACAGGAAAGCAAAAATCCAGTTTGTTATAGCAGCATGACTCTGAGAGACTCCTACTTTGTAGTTTGATGGACTTGCTGAGCTAATCACATATTAACCATTTTTGTCTAACGCAGTTGCTTTGGGTAAAATATACTTTTTTGTTAAATTCTTCCCACTCATTGTATTATAGCTTTGATCATGTTTTAATTTGCCCAGATATTCTACACTTAACATCAAAGTCTTTACAAGCAAATACAGTGCTGGTAAAACCTTCACTTAGTGTTCTGTCATAATGAGAGCATTTAAATGATCTCTTTTTAAACAGTTTAATTCACTAATGGAATGTATTGTAATTATCTAAAACATCAACCTCTTCATCCATTGGTCACCATAAATTGTTTTACATAGGGTATACAACCATTTTCTTGGGTGGGCTGTTGATGAAATACAATCCTTTTTGCAAATAAACTTTGCAGATTTAATATGGCCAATGTAAAATATTCTGTCATAAAATCTGTAATATGTTATGTTACATTATTTTGCTTGTACAGGCTGTGTTCCTTAATGAATGGTACAAACATGACTTGCACACACTGATGTACTTACTACTCCTTTAGGCAAACAGGCCAAAAGTGGCCATTCAGAGCACAGCTCCAGATATTTACAGAAGTTGGAGAGTCTCTTCAGATTTTCAAGAGCAGAAATAAAACACCTGCCACCCTTATTATATGGCAGACAGTTTGTTTTTCATTAAAAAAAAGTTTTTGCATAAGAATTCAGCTTCAGTTTCTTTGTTTACAAGTCTCACTTTGGCATGCTGACTATGTGTTTAGACAACATGTTGCGTTTTTAGTTAAGAAAGAATTGCAGTCCATTTCTTTATCCCAGTTTTGGTCAAACAAGGGCTTAAACCCAAACTGGGCAATTATCATACTTACCCATAGAAGACATACCTCTGCATCATGACAGCATACCAACCTTTCATCCTCCTCATTACTACTCAGTAGCTTTTTTGATGATCTTCCTCACCTTCCTTAAAAGAAGTCTTGTATCCTTTGGGAGTGTAGCTCTAAACTGTCATGGCTTTATCCACAATATCTATAATCACATATTTTTACAGTTTACCACAGCTAATTGCTATCAAAAAATAACCCAACCCAACTAACAATAATGGTGTTTGATATCCTGCTAACCAACTTTAGTTGCATCACAGATTCATTCTTTCTTAGCTTCCTTAGTGACCACAACCCATATTTTTTATTGTCTTTACAAAACAAAAATTCCCACGATATTCAACAAATGTCACAAATTTTCTCCGCACAAAGGAATTTTGTTTTGTGAAGAGCTAAAATCAATTAACTGATACCCTGTTTATACTAAAGAATATCTCAATGAATCTATATCCTTTTTCTCTGATATTCTTTGTAAGCTCCAGACTTGGTCCTAACAGAAATGTTTTTTTTTTTGGAAATGACTGTACTTGGGTCTCTATTGACATTAAACAAAATCTTTAATCTAGAGGTAACTTGAGCAGTCTATGGAACATCTGAAACAGCTTACTGTGCTAATCAATGGCTTAACTTAAGGTGAAGTACTACAGTACAGAGTATCACTACAGTACGCATAAACAGCTATTACAGCTAGGTAGTGCAAAGTGATATTTTGTGTTAAATCAGAAACATTCTTTAACAATTCAGAAATAAATAAATCAAAGCACTGTGGTTAAGCACTCAAAATAAACTAGTAAACCAAGCAAAAGAGTGCTAAGGAAAAGCTGATACTCGAACAAGGTATATATAGTTCCTTTATTCAATCCACACCATGCAGAAAATACACTCCATAATTGCCTTTACACACCAAATTTGCGTTTTCGTATCTATAGATAAGACTTCATCAGATGACCAGTGTTTAAAACAATTAATCATTTATACTTCAATTAATTGATGAAGAACCAATGAAATTGCATAAATACATTTAAAAAAAAACAATAAATGTTTAGTCAAAGCTCATAAATATTAAAACTTTCTTTAAAACCACATTGACATAAAATATACATTCCCATAGAATGTTGTACATTCAATAAATAGATCTCAATAAGCAATAAATATAAATGTTGATCATAAAAGTTATTTAAAAAATATATATGTGTATAAATATAAGTTAAAAATATATAGAACTGATAATTTTACATAGCTTTGTAAGCTGTGCAAAAAGAACAAGGGAACAGTGCCATCTCCTGGCTAAACATGTTATTACACACCAAGTTTTTCAAAGTTTGGCAGACCTTAATTTCAAAAGTGGCAATGTTGGGTCTTTCGGCTTTTCCCGATTAGGGGTCGCCACAGCGGAACTCCGGTCCGCTAATGATTGATAGTTGATTTTTACGTGCCAAGTTACCAGCCCCGATGCACAACCTTCAACGAAGGTGCGCCCATTCACGCACGTGTCCATGCAGAAGACGGTCTAGCTGAGAATCGAACTGGACAGCGTCTTACTGTGAGACGACAATGCTACCGCAGCACAAAAGTGGCAATATTGAAACATAATCATTTAAACCAGGAAAATTTCCTGCTTCAAGGGTGACTTGCCACGATAATTCCCTAAATTCTATCTTCTCTTCCCATGGGCCTCCCCTAATGTCATTTTTAATTTGTTCCAGCACAAGGAAAGAGAATTTAGGTTTAGTGCATACCTTGGAATGTTTAAACAAAGCACTAGTTTCCTTGCCAACTGCCATATCATGAATATGTTCATAGATCCTTCTTTTCAACATTCTTTCTGTTTTCCCCACATAGAAGGAACTACAAACTAGGCAGGTGGCTAAATAAACTATTCCTTTTGTTTCACAGTTAAAATAATCAGTGCTATTAATCCATTTTTCCCTACTCTCTAAATAAAACATGTCCGTATTCATGATATAAGTACATTGGGAACAGTGTCCACATTTATATGTACCTAACCTTTTTCTGTTGGTGTTAAACTTCCTATTCTTATTTTCCAAAATACTTCTTATACTCTGCAAATTTTATATACCACCTTAAGTGAAAAACCAAAAATACAATCTAAATCAGTAAGGGATACAAATGTATCCCATTCTTTTTGAAAAATTCTTCTGGTGTTGTCATTCAGGGTATTGTATTCCAAGATCATTGCTTGATGATAGTTGTTACTAGTATTTACTTTAATATTATCCATATGTCTGTCTCCTTTCTCTTTATCTTTCATATACCCCTGAATAGGCTTAAATCTGCTTTTTCTTCCTTCTTCAACCTCAGATCTAATGTTCTTAATAAATTCCAGGGGGTAACTTCTTTCAATGAACATTTCTTCCAGCAAATTACACTCTAGTAAAAAATCTGCATCAAGGCTAGTCATGCGGCATCCCCTTACAAATTGTTCCTTAACTATATTTTTCTTACAATGTAGGGGGTGTGCACTCTGGTAGTGAAGGAATGAATTACAAAAGGTAGGTTTTCTATATATCTTAGTTTCTAATTTATTATCTACCTTATATATTTCTAAATCTGAATACTGTAAATAAAATAAACTCAGTTCAGTAACTGACCACTTGTAACCCTTTCTGTGACTCTATTTGTGTCTACATCTTCAGCCACTTCATAAGTCTTGTGTCCTATCCTTGTTCTTCCTTTGCATTTGAAGTCTTCCCCATATTCATGCTGTTTACCTGTATACTCTTACAATTAGTTCCAGTTTTGTCAGTATTCATCCAGTCTTTCTAATAAAAAGGCATCATCTTAAATCTTCAGACCTCTTAGATGCATACATTTCTCTTACCACTGTAATTTTGTTCAGCAAAGGTGTAGCCTCACTTATTGCACTCCACAATGTGTTCAGCTCTGTACAGCAAAGATACCTCAGGCCTATTGCAAACCAATTCTTCCCAACAGAAATGTACAGAAATATGTATATAATCAAAAATATAATGTACATACAAGACTATAAACTACTTTGTACATGATTAAATTACATCACCACCATAGTCCTCATCCAAGGCACTGACTTAATTTAAAAACAAATGTATAGATGAATGGCATCTCCGATGGAGTAATCTTTGTTGATGTCAAACGATGTAGCTGATCACCATCGACTACATCAAAAACTTTATAGTAAAGGCTTTTCAAAAGGTCTCCACAGCAATTTATTCTCTGGTCCAGTTTCTAATTAAATCAGGGGTCCGTCCTACACAGCTCTTGTTATCTGGGCTGTTTCCTTCCTCAACCTCCTCATTTACTTACCATAAATTAAAATGATCCTTTATGCAGTCTCCTCATTCTTACCCAATAAAAGTATTCAGACTGTACAAATGTTTGTAGAATGTCATGTCCAAAATATCTGTCCATTTTTTATTTTTGCAGAAAATCTCAGTTGACCTCTAAGACAAAAACACTGTGATATTGGGAAATGATCAATAACTCATCTGTACTTCATTATCTATCCTCTTTTCCCCATGCTTTCTACATGAGGTTTGGGTGTTGCCAACTATTGATACATCTCTTAATTCAGTGCTACTTTACAAACTTCATCAGTCATGCCTGCCTGTCTTTTGCATGTCTTTTCTTGTGCTATCCATCCATCTTTTCCTTCCTTGTGACTGGTGTATTTTATCTCTAGGTGTAAGGCCCATTTATGCAAGCCAGTATCATGATGTGATTTAAAAAAGGCCTTGACTTCAACTGACAATGTTTAGAAATGTATGCATTTGTCTATATTATCTTCTTGTTCATTCGACCAGCAGTAAATTCAGTCTATAAAACAGAGGAAAAGCATGGCTATATCCCTTTCTCACCTCTTAAAGAAATTGTGTTTACAGCTTACCTCACAGTTGGTAGAGAATTATATTTTCTATGATAATTTAACCATGCATGAACAATAGTCTTACTATACAGATGGCCATGTTTTAGTAACCTCTCCAGGCGTTCATTTATGACAAGCAAAGTAAAAGCAGATAAGGGGCATAATATCCTATCTTCTCTAGAAATTGAACAAAAATAAGGATCACTTCCACAAACAACTGACTCTTCTATTATGAAAGCAATTTTCCTGTCACTGTTTTTCCTCAAGGTGCAAACTAGTACTCAGTGTAATTCCAAGGTTAGCTAAATTTTCTTAACTAGTGTTGGGCTGCAGGTTACTTTTAACGTCCTCGTGTCTCACCCTCAATTATAACTTTTGGTAAGTTTTAAAAATTAGATTTCCTCCTAATGTATACTCCTTGTTTATTACCCAATTCTACCTTTTTGATTCAAAATTACGTGGTATTTTGAAATAATGACGTAGTTGCGCTAGTTTTGTTTATTTCTCTGACCTTTCCTTTCTCAGACTGCATTTAGGAACTCTTCCTCACTAATCAGTACTCTTTTTATGTTGTGCTCACATTCTCTGTACCATTTGTCACTGTCCTGTCCTGCTGTGCCATTGCTGCTGCTTTAAATGCAACTGTCATTTGAGAATTCTCTAACTCCATTCTTACAGTTGTTTGTATTCAATATCTATTATCTCCGTGATTTCATTAGAGTAACATATTTATTAAATGTAATTTTGTAGTTTTCAAGCTTTCCTTTAACCTTCCAGATTTCCTTCAGATGGATTTTTCTTATTTTTCATTACTCCTTCATTTTCTAGGGTGCCTTCTCTAGAATAATTACTTTTCTGTGTTTTCTGTTTCCTCCACATTTTGCTCGTTATTACTTATCCTCTGGTTTGATTTATCCCGTGAAACATTATGAACCTCTACATTCAGTTGAATTATTTTTCCTCTGTGTATCAGAATAAAATTTGAAATGTATTTACAAAAATGATCAGGTTAGAGATTAATAATGTCATCATGAATAACATGAACTTTCTAATTAACTGCTGAAGTCTTTTTATCCACATTACTAGTAAATCTTCTGTGGAGTCCTCCCTTTTCTTTAAGCAATTACTCTTATAAACATCTGCTGCTATTCTTTTTACTTCTGTCCTGATTTTCTGCTGTGTTAGACACCTTTTGTAAGAGCATTTGTTCCAAGAATGTCAATTGACTTCCTTAATCCACTTATTAATATAATTCATTTTCAATTTTAATGCAAGGACATTTCATTGTTTGCACTTGACATTGAACACTATGTTGCCCTCTCAGATTGCATGTATATGCATCTGCAATGTATATGTACAGTACTAATGTTCCATATATCTTGCCAAAAATGCTTATCACCCAATTAATTTGTTTCTTGTAGATCATTTAAACCAAATGTATTGAAATTATTCATAAGCATATAAAACACATTTATTATAAAATAGCAAGTATAACAAGACAGAAACAGTAAAAAAAACTGTCAATAAATAGGCAACACAAAGTGACTAAATAATGCTAAACCATCTCTCTGTAGTGCATCTCTGTTAAAAAAGCTAAAATCCAAAATTTAGCATATAAATATCTTTTTAATAAAATAAAGCAAGATGGTCTCAAGTGTACCACGACCAGGGACTTCCAAGATGGTTGTGCACTGATCAATAGATTAACTTCAGCTATCCAAGTTTGAAAACAGAAACTGAGAAAATGGAATGCCGTTGAGGCTTTTCCTTTCTTTTTTTTTTTGGGGGGGGGGGGGTTAAAATTCAGTTACTGCCTAGAAAGTACACTACTTGGTTGCCAGCAAAGAAAACATTTGACAAATCTGAAATAAAATTAACCAGAAAAAGTGAAGAGAAAACATTGCCTGGAAAAGCTTCTGCAGGTGTTAAGTAAAAGACAGTTCAAGGTTTACCTTTGTTTTAGGAGATGTCTTCCAGTAATTTAGAGGTATTACATAGAGGTGATTAAAATAAAGGAAATTCTGAATGAGTATATAAACTCAAATAACAAAAGGATAAAAAACTGAAGAAGCTTTAACTAGCTGTTCAGATGAACTGATAAAACTGCAAAAATCAGAAGATTAAATGAAAAAGATGACAGAATCTGAAGCTTTTCAAGAAAAAAACTGTTTCAAAAAAATAGTACAGGTAGAAGACAGAGCACACAGGGATTTTCTGCTATACCAGAGAAACTGGAAGGAACAGACTGTATTAATTTTATGAAAACACAAATACACTTTGTACTAGTGTTCTACAGCAGAATTTATTAATTGAACCTGACCATGAGAAATCATTCAAGACCTGCATTAATAAAAATGCAGTCATATCAGCAGAAAGACTTGATCCTGACAAAACTGTGGCAGAAGGGCAAAGTGTTAAAAATTGGCAATAGCTGAGTGTTGTAGAAAATTATTGTTCTCCGGGCTGAGGAGAAGGAAATTTATCTCAGAAATCAGGGAATGTCGAGAGGCATGTGTAAGTTTCAAGCTGCTGTATCCAGCTGACTTTAAAGTATGTTTTCCTGGAGGATTAAAGTCTATTTTGATGCAGAACAGGTTAATAAGGAATTACAAATGTTATTCAAAAAAGTGAGCCAGCAAGAAGAAGGGGACATTGCTTCTCATTCTTCTGACAGTAATGTCCATAGAGAGACAGTGCCAATCAAACCTTTTTGAGTGTAGTGTTCCAAATGAAAATGCTTGAGAGTGAGAGAGAGAGAAGCACAGAAGATGACTAGAAGACTCTGGAGTACCTTGAACGTGAAACTGACTCTGGTGTTTGGAGATGGAGATGAATAGGAAAATGCCCAGCAACACTAAAGTTAGTGAATAAATGGGAGACTGTAAAGCATCAGTCAAATTTTTGAAATATGGCTTTGCAAGAAAAAGTGGTTGAAAGACTGGAATTTTGTTGACAATGTTAAACTTGTTGGTGAACTGTAAAGCATATAATTTGTGTTTTTCATAGTGTTTTCATTTGTGTTTTCAAACAAAAAAAAGTAAAGCATATACCTGACTTTGTCATTAATGTTTAGAAGGACACTAAAAATGGGAAAAATAACTGTAAGTAAAACAGTTTTTATTCTAATTAGTATTTGTATAAAACGGCATGATATAAACTGCATGTTATGTATAATAAAGCAGTTTTGTGTAGTGTGTAGTCAGGGATATTTTAAATGTGGAGAGAATCTTTTCACTGACTGTGGTTTGTGGTTAAGAAAGTAAGTACTTTTTTTGCTGTAAGAAATATAGACTTTAAAGTATAACAACAGAAGAAAGGCTGGACAAAAGCAAGTTAACTGTTAATATGTTGTGATGTTGAGCTGCTGGGATGGTTGTTGGGTGTAAAAGTGTGCTAATTACATCCAGAATTAGGATAATTTCCTTATTTTTACAAGGGTGAATGTCTAGAGTAATGTCTTTGGCTTAAAGTAGAAGTAAGAGTTTTTATGTAAGTCGATCTTAAACATAAGGCAAAATGAAAGCCATGAAAAAATGCTAAGCTTCTTACAACTACAAGGTTATTAATTTTTTTTCCCCATTAGCAAATGTTCGGTGGGAGTCCAGAAATCTACAGCTGAAGATTGCTGTTTATTCTGTTTTGAGTGAAATGTACAAAGATTCATTACTTTCTTCCATGGAGATGAGCTGTCTGCAGGTGTAAGCAATTAGTTGCGAGAGTTCTCAGCATTTTTTGCTGAGGGAAAGGCAAAATTTAAAGATAGCAAGCAGTTCAGTGAAAAATATAGTTTGAAGTTATGGGAAGTGAGTAAGAGGTAGCAGCTTTAAAGAACATCATACAATTTATTTTATTTCAAGATAGACAGTGTACCTTTATTATGACTAAAAGTTAATTTTCTGAAAGCATACAAACTGTTTTTCACATTTGGGAGGGGAATAGAGATAAGAAAAGAACAGACCGCAGTCAGCATAAGTGGGAACATAGGCTGTAGCCTGCACATTAGCATGGGTAACCTTAATTTTAGTTTAGGTAATGCATGTGGATGCAGCTGTTGATATGGGTCAATTGTTCCTACCTGGAGGGTTAAACTTCATTTTTTGAAGCTGTACATAGTTGTGTATGTTTGTTCTAAGTAGGTAATGGAGGGTATTTTGAAAAATGTAGTTAGGTTTTTTGTTTGGGGGTTTTCATTAAAACAGGGTCTTGAAAAATGTGATCCAGGTTCAAATACAGATAAGAATAAATAAGTGTATAAAAGATCAGCCTGCCAAACATTAGTGTGAGCATGTAACACAAAACTTGGAAATAAAAACAACTTTCATGTATATAGGTGGGAACAATAGCTTTCTATCTTAATGGCCATGCTATCTACATTATCTTAGAAAGTAAATGGCCTTATATTTATAAAGAAAAATAAACATAATTAAATTGTAATTTAGTTGTATTAAGAAATGCAGAGTATAAATAGTAATGCTGCAGGAGATGCATTTGGAAAGAAATGAGCATGTGAATTTGACAAAGAAAGGATTTCAGGATGGATGTTCAGCAGAGTACCAGGGACAAAGGAAAAAAGAGAGTAATTATAGTAATTGCTTGATGGGCTCCAATAGTGATTGACAAGGAAAAAAACAGGTGATAATGGTAGGTATGTGGTAGTAAGGGGCTATTGGCAAGGGAGGAGGATTGTGCTGGCTTTTAGTTATGATCCAGTAAGAACTGCTGTTATAGAGTTTGAGAAAATTTGGGGAGAAAATTTTGACATTCAGCAGGGAGTATTACTTGTAGGTGGGGACTGGAACTTGATTTGCAATAGTTAGGCTGTATCAGGTGGACTTGGATGAGAAAATATAGTAAAGAGGGTAGATTTTTGAAGAAATTTTTGAAACTATTTAGTATGGAATATGTGAATTTAGTAATATGAATTCTGACACAATTTGCATATTATTGCCCAAGGTACAATAACTGGGATGGACTAGATAAAAAATTATATTTGACAGGAACACGTACATTTAAGTGAAAGCCTCAACACATATCCAGTAACTATTTCAGATCATGCACCAATAAAAACTAAGATAAAAATGCAAGTAATGAAATAAAGATAAGACAGTGGTGCTTTCTCACCTACCTGTTAAAAATGGATAGTGGAAATTATTCAAGAGTTATTTACGAGTTTAGAAATATCTTCAGAACATATAGCTAGTGAATGGGATAAAATGAAAACAGAGTTTAAAGACTGTGTAGAAATAAAAGAGAAAGAGGTATGGTTAAAAGTAATGGGAATTAGAGGGGCTGACAATGGTTAAAGCATTGCAGAATTCAGGGAATCTCACAGAACAAGAAGATCCGCAACTACAGAGTGCAAAAGAGAAAAGAGAGTATCTGGATAATTTGCATGAGTATAGAAATGTTGATTTAAAGCAGCTATTTTTTGATAACTCCACAGCACAAGAACTTTTAGCACAACGAATTGGGCAACAGAAGGTAGAAAGGGTTGTCAAACTTAGGGTGCCTAAAACAAGAAAAATAACCAGAGATCCTATATTGAGATATTTCAGAAATTTTATTAAAATATGTATAAAAAAAATGTGACAATCATGAAAGAACACAAGTGGAAATATTTATAGGAGACTTAATTATTTCAAGATTAGAGGTAGATGATGGTCAACAAATAACAGTTGAGATAGGAGGGGATGAGATAACATAATGACAGAAAATCAGTAGTCCAGAAAGTATAGGTGGCATTCCTGTGGAGGTTTGGATGTAAGCAGGGAAGAAAGTGATAAAGGTCTGGAAGATTTTGTTTCAATCTCAAATTGTTACTTTAAGTCTGTAATTGTTGCAAATTGTTTCTGTAGGCTACACACTAAAGTGCGCTAGCCGATTTATAGCATTTATAAGCATCTACTGTCTGTTTTTTCTTGTTTCTGAAAAAAAAAAAAAACAACAAAAAATATCTCTTGTTTTCCCTCCTTATTGAGCGAGAGTAGTCCAGTTTCCGAGTTGCTGATCCCTGGACTTTTGTTGTAGTTCCTGTTACTGATTCATTGCCTAATTTGGAAGGGAGGAAGTTTCCTTGCTTACCAGTGGGAGTGGGAAGCACTGAGCTACCTGTTGGTCCAGTTTGGTGAGGTTTCAGCCAGTAACTTGTAGTCCATTGGTCGTTTTGGGCCAGTTCCTAGCTTTTTTCAGCCCCCTGATATAAAACACGCTAAACGCGCATTAGCGCGGAGTTGCCACTGTTGCACACAAGAGCAGCGGCGGTTAAACAAGGTTAAACTATTCGGGCTACCTAAATTCCACTCTTCAAATTTTCCCTTAAAACTACCTTCCTCGAACTGTACTGCTGATCTAACCAGCGTATCCTATAACTAAAAAGTTAATCTCTACTTGACTCCCAAGTAGACTATTCTCTATCTGTAAAAGCCTAGCACTTGCTCCTACAGTACTTTCACCTTGATAAAGCACTTTTATTATAGATAGTACTCCACCAGCCTAGGACCCACATCCCCCGGAGTCTTTTGTAAGTTTTTTTTATCTATTCCTTCTAGCATGTCGAGGGATCAGTTGCTAGTGTCCTCTCCTGCTCAGCTGGTGAACCTGGGAATATTGAGGCAATGTTACAATTGCCTCATGTACACAGACAACCCTCTCCTTCTCCCACAAAACACAAATACATGCGAGAGATGCAACTATACGGCCAAACTGGAGGCTGAGCTCTCTCAACATAGGACTGGCAAGACCAGACAGGAGGAGAAGGTAACCACACACACTACATACCCAGTCACACATAGTACCATCACAACTTCAAATCACACACATAATCACACAAAGACATACTCGGAGGCTCTGATCAAAAATCTACCAAAACAGCAGAGGCCACCAAAGCAGACACCCAAACAACTACCACCTCAGGACTCAACACATGCAACACATAAACCACACAGTCAGAGTGTCAAACAGTCACAGCCCTTAAGGCCAAACACAATGCCAGACACACTCGTCATTGGTGACTCCATAGTCAGACACACTGACACTGTCCCGCTCACCAGACTGAGTAAGGAGAAGGTCACAGTAAGCTGCCTGTCGGGCGCTAGAATCTGCCACATAACACAAGCACTCAGGTCTCTCAACAGCAGGTACAAGTATGACTCAGTCATTGTCCACGCTGGTGTCAACGACCTGAGACGTACCTCCTTGGACTACATGAAAAGAGACATTGAGGAACTCTCTGATTATGTTGCCCAGGCAGGTATGACCCTGACCTTGAGCAGTATCCTACCCTCACCTAGAATGATGCCACAATACAGTGATAAGATGATCAGCTTTAATAATTGGCTTAAATTCTGGTGTCATTCAAAGGGGATCCAATGTCTGTCTGCCTGGGATGACATGCTGGACAAGCCACGCTGCTTCGCAAGGGACGGCTTGCACCTGTCACCCCTGGGCTTCCGGATATTGGCAAAGGCTCTTGCCACCCCCATAGTGCCTTTTTTAGGCAAGGCTCAAATTCTAAACCTACCACCCTAGAACACAAAAAAGGAAAAAAACTAAGGGTAATGCTGCTCAATGCCAGAAGTCTCAATCTCAAGATGCACGCACTCGAGGCCCTTCTCAGTATGGAGAACGTCGATGTCTGTGCTGTGACAGAAACCTGGTTCAAGGCTCCTGAGAGCACCCCAGCACTGTCACGTTTTACCTCATATCATGCGTTCCAGCCACAAAATCCGGACAACACCAAGAAAGGAGGGGGGGTGTCCATATTCATAAAGGACACCCACACCTCAAGGTTGGTGGCAACGCACGATGCATCAGAGACCATCCAGGTGCAATTAACCATAGGCAAGACCGCTCTGCAGTTTTTAGCATGTTACAGGCCACCCTCTCAAACTCAGGAACCTCACATGACCTTCCTGAAAACACTGGAGGGGATAAATGTATCTCCAAACACCATCATACTAGGTGACTTCAACTACCCCAATATAGACTGGGAACACTACTCAAGCCCAAACACTCTAGCCCAAAGGTTCCTGGAGTTCATAAACTCAAATGCTATGGAACAACTAGTCATCGTCCCCACAAGAGGAGAAAACATACTTGATCTCATCATCACGAACATGGGATCACAATGTTCAACACCGGAAGTATACCCCTCACTGGTGAGATCAGATCATAAACTAATCTTGCTGGAGGTCCTCATCCCGCCCCCACCTGAAATAAAAAAGACCACAGTGAAAAACTTCTCAAAAGCCGACTTCACACTTCTAAAAACTAGTGTGGTCTCCTTTAAGGCCCCTGAGCCGGTGGTAAACATTACTCAAACCGCTGAATCACTTACAAATGCCTTCTACCAGCACCTACAGGACTGCATGGATCAGGCAATCCCAAACAAAACCAAGACACACTGTACCAAAGGCAAGCGTCCAGTCTGGTGGACCCCAGCCATAAACAAGCTCTACAACAAAAGGAGGAAGCTACTACAAGATAGAGCAAAATCCTTGAAAGGTAAGACACCTTTGAGCATTATAAGTAAAAAACTAAGAGCTCTCATAAAATCATCCAAGGCAAATTTTGAGAGAAAAATCGCCAAGGACTCAAAAGACAATCATAAGGCCTTCTTTAGCTATGTTAGAAACCTAGGAGGAAACTCCCAGATATGCTCAGAATTAGTTCAAAATGATGTGAAGATTACTGAACCTACAGACATTGCCAACATACTGGCTGACAGGTTCAGTGCTAACTTCTCCCACCCCTCCCCCCCAAAAGGAGATATATCTATACCAGAGGATTGTAGCCCCCCCAAACATCTCTAAAGCCCAGGTGAAAACTGCTCTCTCCAAGGCAAAAAACACAGCATCCATGGGACCAGATTGTGTCCCCGGCTGTGTGCTCCACGAACTCAATGAGGAATTAAACCCGCAGTTAGGACAGCTGTTTAATCTTAGCCTCACCTCAGGATACTTACCCAAGGAGTGGCGCATGGCGACTGTGGTCCCACTGCACAAGGGCGGTGCCGCCACCGACCCTGGAAATTACCGTCCCATTAGCTTGACAAGCCTTATCTGCAAAGCCATGGAGAGGATCATAATGGAACTCATAAATAAAGACATAGGGAACTTGCAGACCTTGGATCCAACCCAGTTTGGCTTTGTCAAAGGCAGATCATGCCTTTTAAACTTGGTTGACTTTTTCGAAACAGTCACCAAGGCCATTGATGAGGGTAAGGCAGTCCATACAGCCTACCTCGACCTGGCAAAGGCCTTCGACACAATACCCCACTCAGGTATCATCGAAAAACTCATCAGCTTGAATGTAAACCCATACATCACAAGATGGGTTGCAAATTGGCTAAGTGACAGAACCCACAGGGTCAGAGTTGCTGGCGCCATGTCAGACTCAAAGCTGGTCACAAGTGGTGTCCCACAGGGCTCAGTCCTGGGTCCACTCTTGTTCGGCATCTACTTTTCTGAAGTACAAGCAAACACAGGAGGGTTATGGCTGACAAAGTTTGCAGATGACTGCAAACTGGGCGCCATAGTCGAAAACACATCTGACACAGATATCCTTCAGAAGGGCCTCACAGAAATGGATAACTGGTGCCAGAGCCATGGCCTAAAGTTAAACGCCAAGAAATGCATAGTCATACCCTTCGGGAAAAACAAGGTTACCCTAGCTACCATATAGGTGGCAATCCACTGAGCACAGAAGAAGTTATCAGGGATCTGGGGACCCAGGTTGACAGTAACCTTTCATTTGACACTCACGTTGCTAAAGTAGTTAGGAAGACCTTCTACATTGCCCACCTGATCATGAAGGGATTCACATCTAGATCAAGGGAGGTCATCGTCCCCCTGTACTCATCACTCATTAGACCAATGATTGAGTACAATGCACCATTCGGAATGTATCTGACCCGACACCTGCAGCAGCTGGAAAGGCCCCAAAAGTTCCTCACCAAAAGGATAAAGGGTCTCAAAAATATGTCTTATGCTGCCCGACTGAAAGAACTCCAGCTCTATTCAGTCGCATACCGCTTGCTCAGAGGTGACCTGTGCCTGACATACAAGGCCATGTCAAACCCAGATTTGATGAATATGCTTCACCTCAAAAAATCTAGATCCCTCAGAACCACAAGGGCGGGAGACTTAAACCTTGACACGGTTATTAATAGAATGTGCTGGAGGGACAGATTCATCACCCAGAGACTCCCTATGCTGTGGAACAAAATCCCGGTACATGTGAGGCAGAGCACCTCGCTGGCCTTGTTCAAGAGGAATCTTAACCAATGGATGGGAGATCGCAGATATACCCCAGGGATTACTTCAGTGTCACTGCTTGACAGAGGCACAGCAAAATAATAGGCATAGTCTTCTTCAAACTAAAAGGGGTGGCGAAAGCCACATAACTATGGGCTAGGCTTATAAATGCCCCTGGGCAGATAGCCTAGTATGAACCTATGAACAGTATTTTAAAAGGAGGAGAAGCACCAACATCTTGACAAAAAAAAAGCTTTGGTGACTGTATTGCCTAAGGATGGTAAAGACCCACCAGATCCAGCTCGTATAGGCCCATTTCAATTTTAATATGCTGCAATAAGTTTTGGTGATTCTATGTAACTGTGTTCTTTTTTATCTTGAACTTTGGATTTTGCTTATTGAACACAGTGCACCACAGTGTTTCTCTTTTACTGGCTCCATTTCAATTTTAAACCATGATTATATAGTGTTTATACTAGCTAAAAGAATGGCAAAGGTGGTGCCAACATTGATAGATCTGATCATTGTGGTTTTGTGCAGGGGAGGCAAGCATTTAACAACATTGATAGAACAATGATTATCCAGAGGGAAGCAAAATTTAAGAAAATACTGCTGCTTTTGGTGGGTTTTGATGCAGAGAAAGCATTTGAACATGATAAGCTTGGATTTTATGAGCAGGGCAGTGGGAAGCCTTTGCATTCCCTGATACAGTAATAAGGTTAATTGTGAAGATGTATGAAGGATCGGAGGCATGAATTAAAGTGGCAGGTTTCCTTTCTGATATGTCATGTTTGAACAGAGGAACCAGGCAGGGGTAGTTTCCACTTTATTTGGTTTACATTTAGAGCCATTGGCAAAGAAATTAAGGGACCCAGAAACATAAGGATATGATTGATATAGTAATCAAGAAAAGTTTACTTTATTTTCAGATATTATTTTGTACCTGATAAATCCAAAAAAGAACATCTCAGTGTTATGGAATATTTTGATACAATTTCAAGTCTTTTCAGGATATAGAATTAATGAAGATAAAACAAAGGCTATAGCTATAAATTATGTATCCACACATGAATTGGTTCAGCAGTACCCATATTTATGAGGACATAAGATGAAGTATTTGAGTATGGATTAAAAATGCTTTTGTTAAGGCAGGTAAGGCTATGTGGGAAGAGACTGAACAAAAGATAATACAAAAACTGGAAGCTGCTGCTTACGGATATAGATAGTAAGATATAAGCAGTGAAAATAATTTTTAATACCTTTAATTTTATATATGGGTCAGGAAAATTTGTATAAATCAGAGGAGAAGTTGTGGACAGTAATAAAGCTTAAGGGATTTATCTGGGACGGGAAGAGGACATGAGTTAAGTGGGATAAGTTGATCCTTCCATTAGAACAAGGTGGTTTAGGATCATCTAATTTGAAATTTTTTAGAGCTACACAATTAAGGCTCAAATACATAATGCAAGCAGAATGTTATAATGCAAACTGGAAATGGATGATGATGAAGCGCGGGGGAAATTCAAGAAATAAGAAGGGAGTGGCATTTTGAATGCAGATTCTTATGGAGAGTAATAACCACACAGAACATTATATTCATAAAGCAGTAAAAAGTATTCTAAGAACTAAGCCAACATGAGAATGGAGAAAGGAGAACTGGCCAATAGGGATGTCTGCAAGTAGCACTACAGAAAATAAGCAAGAGGAAGCAGGAATTTACTGGAGGAACCTGGCATCTAAGGTATTGGGAGCAAATAACTAGAGTGGAAAATGTAATAGAGTGGGGATGAGGTCTAGAAAGTGTTTGGACTGCAGTCTAGAGACTGCCTTCCCTAAAAGGGATTGATATCAGAGTATAGGCAAAAAAAAGGGATAGGGAAATGTTAAGTGAATGTTCTGCTGTGGTGAAGTTTTTAATCGAATCTGGAACAGAAACAGCAGTTAAAAAAGGAATAATTGGTAGAACATGTAAACTATTGCATGATAACTGTTAAGATTCAATCAGAGGAGGTTAGAAAAGACTGGGAAGAGAGACCGGAAAGGCAATTGCCAAGAAAAAATGGGAGGACATATGTACGGCTCCCAAATATACAACCAAGTCCCGAAAGTTTAGGAACTTTGCTTAGAAGTGTTTGCATAGGTATTTTTATATCCCAAGCATATTTCAAAGAATTTTTTCTCTGGTAGCTAGCACATGTTGGAGGTGTGAGTGGCAGGAAAGAGGTAACTGGGAGCATGTGTTTTTGAAGTGGGCAAATGTGTTTTTTGAGTTGACAGATTTAAAAAATTCCTTACAGAGTACTCTGTTATAAATATTGGGTGAGCAAATGGCTGTATCTAAGGCTATGATTTTTTGACCTGGGACATAGGATGTGAATTGTCTAGGCATAGTAAGATCTTTTTTAAGTTTAATTCTGCAGGTTGCCAAAAAATCAATAACTAGAAAATGGAAATCAAAGTTAAACCAACTGTTTGAAGTACTAAATATTATGTAGGAGATAAAAGAATTGGAAGTAGGATCTTACTTAGAAACAAATGAAATTTGTGGGAACAATACATGCGGAATAATGTTTAGGAAGAGTAATTTTAAGCGAAGGCAGGAATTTAACAATTTATGTAATGTTAGACTGGTGATAATTACAAAAAGATACTTGATGCATAATGTATGTAAATGGAAAAATTGTTATTAGGTTTGTTTTCTTTTCTGTTAGTTTATGGTTGCCTATGTCGTAAGTGCTAGTTTAATAAAGATGTTTAAAAAATATACAGATGTTTATACTGTGACCACTTCATTACACCATAAGATTTGTACCCCTAATACTAGTCAGCCTGTTTTTGTCACTTTAAATAAATAATGCTACAAAGAAAACTCAGCACAGACTGCAGTTTACTTTGTTTCCTGGATGTTCCCTTAACTAGCTAACACTGTGCCTTTATAAAATATAGTGAGTTTTTATGCATCCCTAAACTGAATTAGTATACAATAGTATAATGCCATTGTTATTGGCCTGCTAAATATGCACAATAGGCAACAATGTCTTCATTCCTAATGTTCTTAACACTAGTTAACACAAGCTATCTTTAGCATGTCTTGATGTGTCTGAAAAAGTAAAACATTAGATTTTTATAGACAGGTTGAGCTAAATATTTTGTAGCACTTATTGCAAGTCACAAGAATAAATAACAAAAAAAAAAAAACCTGCCATTTGTCTGAATTACCAGTAGTGTGCATAATTATATTTTAAGATTTAACCTAAACAGTTTTGTTTTTTTCATAGATATAGACAATATACTGTTGCACTGCCATCCCTTTAATGTGCAGCTGAAAAGAAAAATGCATTCCTTCAATAATCGTTAATAGTCTATGTGGACGCCCCCACTAGTGTTAGTGGTGAAGATTGAGGCTCCTTGATTGCTGGGCCAGTGCACGGGCGTCACATATTAATTAAGCCACATAAATGATTCTGCTGATTTGGAGGTTTTGAATTTTGTACAGAACTGCCGAAGTGTGAAAGAATCGCCTTAGATTCTTTACTTGCTGCTAATGCCTTCTAAAACAGTAAAGTGAATATTGATGTGCTCACACTATCCTGCTATCACAGTAAGACTTAACATGCATCTTGGTGACTTTGCATCATGTTTGCAGATGCATTCACTTGAGCAGTCAAAATATGAGATGGAAGCAGGGTGAAGGACCTAGTAGATATTTAACAGTGATTATTTTATGGAAAACAAACTCATTAAGGCCCCAGAGTTAGGTACAGATTTTATCTGACAGCAGCTGACACACAAACTGCTGCTACTACCATGCAGCCTTCTAGTTGTTTCTAACTCACAGTATAGAGCAGTTTCACAGAGACTATGTACTGAGCAGTTTGTTCCAGGTAAAAAGGAACTTTTACAAAGGAGCGCCGATTCTAGAGGCAAGGTAGCTTGAAAACAAGGAAGGGAGTCTTCCAAAAGAAAATACATTCAGAAGTTTAACTTAACATGCAGGTGCTTTAGGACATCTGTGAATTACACAAATCTCTCTAGGTTGTCCAACTTATTTCCATATTCTGTTACTGTTCTATTTCCATTTGTTTATGTGGGTTAGTGTTCCTTATGGTGCAGCCTGCACTAAAGTTCTGTTTTAAACCAGTTACTGTCCCTCTAACTCATTGTTGGTGCTGCACGGGAAGTAGGATTGTGAGTGAGGAAGGGTTATAGACCGCAGTCAAAATGACAAGGTGATGATGAATGCAGTTTGGTCACTAACTATATTAAATGAAGTAGCGTAGTAAACACAAATGAGATGTCAGTTTTTACACAGTCAGTTATGTCAGGAAATCCTTTTTAGCTTCACTTAGGTTCATTGTAAGTACTTCATTTTGAAGGACACTTAGAGAAAAAAAGGTGTTTTGTAAGCTATGATATGATTCACTGAGGTTTGTGAACTGTTCCAAGCTCTTCACTCACATATCAAAGTGACAGAAATGCTGCGGTATCAAGGTGCAAAATCAGGTACACAAGTACTAGCTGTATGCACATAGGAGGGTGACCAACTAAGTTGCTTCTGAACCTAACCAGTATTATGTCACAAAGATGGGCTCTGTATTATTAGCTTTCTGAATACACAAGTAACCACTTTGTTCCATCATTTAGAAGGGTACAAACTTTTAATTGTAAATGCAGACTTCAGGTATTCTTCTGTAATTATTAAGTGCTGAGGGAGACTGCAGCTTAGCTGTGTGGACACTGCAATGCTTTAACTAAACTAATTGGCCCCCAAGGGCCAGCCAAGAAGAAAGGTATGACTGCAATGGGATGGAACCTGACAGAGCTGATTCCTGAACATCGCAGCAGCACTTTTATCTGTTTGTAAGTCCTGACATTGTAAATTACCCATGTGTACCTGTGTGTGTGTTTGGGTGACAGGAGTGTGTAATTGTATTCCTTGGCTGAGCTATGATAGGGACTTGAAACTTCATTGTTAACGCATTGTTTAATCATCTTCTGAGACTTCTCACTCAGAGGTGTGTAGTGATGCATATTATTATTTGAACCATCTCCTTGAGACAGCGTTGCTTAATTTTTTTTTATTCAGAGCATTACAAAATGAATGAGATTTTGCTATACAAAGTACTTTGTTAGCTTAACACAGCAGTGCTATACAGAGTACTTTGTTAGCTTAACACAGCTGTACTACTTTCTGATTTTACTTCAGTGGTCTCATCAGGAGGAAAACATTTACTACAAGCAGCATGCATAAATTATGCTTATCAGCAGTCTCCCAAAGAGTTTTTTTTTACAGCTGCAATATTAAGAAGTCATACCTGGTCACTATCAGCAGATCCTCTGTAAGCTGATGGGGTCATACTATCAAGTTTAGCTCCTTCCACTTATTCTAATACTGGCGATCACTTTGCTGTATTGCAGTTGATATTTACTGATAAGTTTGATAGTCTTTGCATTTTTCCTCTCTCCCATTTCCCTGTTTTGTGTCTGGCAGTGGAATGTGAGAATTGGGTATGGATCAGCTATTATCCTCAGCCAGGGAAGGATTTTATTCCTTGAGCATTAAAATTCTAGTTCTGTAATATGACCATGTTGCTGACCACTATTAAGTATGTTACGTGTTCTGCATTTGCACTTCCAGACATTAGTACATTTCTTTATGTTGGCTTTTATAGTGCATGCTCATTCTTAGAGGTACGTGAGTTTTTAGTCTCTGCTAGGAAGTACCCCTCACCATACACCATTGTAAGCATGATTCAGCTGCTTTGGTCCTGTGGGCTTTAGTCTTGCTCTCCTGTGCTGCTAGGAAGAGAGGTTCCATGGGAATACCATCCTCACACCTGGAGAGAAGGGGTAGCTTTTATCTATTGGTTTCTAATGTCCCTCTCATTATAGATGGTGAAGGGGGTACTGTGGTGACTTTGGCTTCAGGACCACTCCAGGTTTTGGCTGCTGGTTCAAACTTGGTAATGGAAAATGGCCCATCCTTGCATATCTCCCTAGATGTTGGCTTTAGGTTATCTCTCCCCTAGATGTTGGCTTTAGGTTACCTATCCCTTAGACTCATGAAGTAGTGGGATTTCTGTTGGGATCCCCTGAATTCCTTGGCAACAGTCCATTGGGATGGGCTTCATCTGGCTGTGGAGTCCCTTTGGTCAGGGGAACATTCATTCTGTTCTGGTCTCCTTCATTTCCTGTGCAGGCTACCCTTTTGTAGCCTGGGAGCATTTGTTTGGATGTGTGAGTAGCCCAAGCTCCTTAAGGTTGGTGTGTCTTTCTGCTGGGGTGCTGCCCCTCTCTTTTGTGTGGGAGGGTTTATCCGGTGTTGAAGCCTATGAGACCATCTGCCACTTTAGGAGAGTTAGTACCCAGTTCTTCCCACTTTCTTGACCCTTTAATGCTATGTTTACTTAAATCCTTTAGAAACTGAGGTGGACCTGCATCTTGTTGTATTCCTCCTCCTGTTTGGGGGGGTGGCATGTAGGGTGGGGGTAGTTACCTAATTTGAGCTCCCCTAACTCTGTTTGCCCCATAGAAGTGCAGTAGGCCTCCCTAATGGGGAATTTATTAGGGCCTGCTTTTCCTGACATGACAGGAGCAAGAAAGCCTTCTGCTTGATTGCAGATATGATGTCATGCTGCTGGCAGTTTGGATGTCGTAGACACCTTTTGTTGGTTTTTGCCTGTACTCAGGGTATGAGGTAAATCTTGGCACTGGCAATGGCTGGGGACAGGATGGAGATTTAGCACTGGCTGGTTAGGGCAGCTATTCTGATGTGAGTTGTTTTGTATCTTGTTGTGAAGAACCTTCCTCTTTTGGGGTATTGATTCTTTTTTAGAAGGCATGCAATTCTGCTTGCTGTAAGGGCTTTGGTCCTGTGACGTCGGAGTTCATTAGAGGGTTGCACCGTGCCTACTGCATCTTCCTCCTTCAGCTGTCCTGCCTTTCTTTGGCGTGATGGAATCAAGACAGAGTTTAATGCAGTTTGATTTCTGTAGGAGTGTCATATAATAATAAACAGGTCACATTTACAGCAATATACAAATTTCATTTACACTGCAGGGATGAAAAGCAGTATGTAGTCATAATTCTTGATAGGATCTATTTATATTGACAGGATAAGCAAGGTGGTGAATTGGGGCTTGGTGATAGTCTAGAGATCTGAGAGGTGGGGGGAGAGAGAGTGAGTTAGTCATGGTGTGAGCAAGAAGAGAGCCAGGAGGAGCTTAGGTGCTGTTTTAGGATGTACTTAAAGCTAGAGGCAGAGCTGCCCTGTTTTAGTGGGATAGGCAGGCAGGGAAGGGAGTCCCACTGCATGGTGACATAGAATGAGTATAGTGAGTCTCCAGCTGTATTATGGGATTTGAAAGTTGTTATCAGGCTCTAATTACCTGGGTGAAGGCAGTGGGTGGGGAGTAGTACTCAAGAATGCTTTGCAGAGAAGGGCATGTGTGTGGTTTATGTATTATTTTGTGGGCAATTTGAAGCTGAGTGAATGTAAGGTGATTAGGTAGTTCTAGCCAATTGAGCTTCTTTAGTGTTAAGTAGTGGTGCGTTAGCTGCTAATTTGGCTGTTTTGTTAAAGCATTCCACTATTTATTTAGTAGAATGGCTTGAATATTGGTTAATATGGGAGATACATAGATAAGGGGGGAGAGGGTAGGATGATGCTAAGGTAAGGATTTTCTTGAGTCTGTGAGGTAGGGTTTGTTTCAGAAGAGGAAGCCCAGTTTTTGGTGAGTTTTCTTGATAGCCTGTGTTATATGCAGGTCAGATTTAAGGTTATTGTATTTTACAGTAGTTTGGTATTTTTTACAGTTTCTATAGTGCTGGTGTTTTTTGAAGTAATATTAAAAGGTATACAGGATGTTCATCGTGTTACACTGCTGCAGTCATCACACTTGGGTTATCCTGCCATCAGGCAGTCCCGCAGTCGGCCAGAGTTCCAAAGTCTTGGTCTGGCGTCTGTTGCTGTCGCTTCTTCCCTGACGTCAGTGCGCCAGGGGTATATAAGAGGCATCCAACGCCATTTTCTTCAGTGGTGCGATTGCTCATATGAGCGAATCGGAGCCACGAAAATGAAAACAGCAACAGTTTGAAATGTCCGAAAATCAGAAAATCGAAAAGCAAAGTCGCTGATTTTTG
Organism: Protopterus annectens; assembly: GCF_019279795.1. NCBI lineage: Eukaryota > Metazoa > Chordata > Ceratodontiformes > Protopteridae > Protopterus > Protopterus annectens. The sequence continues at coordinate 10,612,937 of NC_056737.1, forward strand.
AACATACTTGTCAACAAAAAATTTTAATGAAGAGTAAAGCAGGGGGGCAAGCCCCCTGCACTCCCCCATGTGGGGGGCTGCATCCCCTACAGCCACCCCTACTTTAATATTCTAACTCCGAGATCACACTACAGTGGGGAAAGGGACCATTTTCCGATCCCCACTATAGTGCAATCCACCCCAAATTGTCGAATGTGCAATGAGCGAATGCCACTGTGCATTCAGTCATTGCACATTCAATACTTTTTCCGTTCGGCGTTTGCAAACTGCCTTTCAGACAATTGCTGTTCGCCCTTGTGCAATACGCAAACATGAAGGTAAACCGCAAAAAGCATTAATTTTGTGTTTTTGGTTCCCTTTTTTTTTAATTTCTCCATGTTTTTTGGGTTTCTAATACCATGATGAGAAGCGACCCCATTCCTAAGTCAAAGTAGGACCCACAGTGTGCCTAGTAGTACCTTCTCCTGCAGTTTGTACAGGGTTACATGTATCAGTAACATATTTAAGTAACTGTAGATTCTTTTTTTTTTAAGACCCGTTGCTCCTACGTCTGTTGGAACTGTTTGGGTATCTTTCTTCCACATTGCCCTCATTTCTGCCTGCAAGTCCTCGTATTTTATGACTGTCCCTCATTTCTGCCTGCAAGTCCTCGTATTTTATGACTGTCCCTCTGTACGCAAGACACTGTAGTCACTTGGTTTACTAATTTCAGTGATCAGTGCTACCTTTGTCTTCTTCTCATGGACTACTATATCTGGTTTCCTCGCATCTATATTTTGAACTGTTGGTAATGGATGATCCCATGTGATTTTAAATGTCATCATTTTCTCTGATGTTTTGTGGCTCATGTTTTCAGTGTTTTTTAGCTACTTCAGTATTGTAATATTTGCACAATCCCCAGTGCAACAGTCTTGCCAAATTATTATGCCTTTCAGTATACAGTCCTTCTGCCATAAGTATATCACATCTGTCAACAAGATATGCAACTGTTTCCAGTTCTGTTTTACAAAACCTACATTTGTCTGTTTCTCTCATATGTTCAATGAACTTTATAAACCAATGTGTACGTAGTCCACTGTCTTGGGCTGCCAATATTAATCTTTCGTTTTTGGTTTAAATTCACCTCTCTCTAATCATTCCTGTGTTAAATACTGATCAACATGAGGTTGTTCCAAGAATTTTCTATACTTATAGCTATATTTATGCATTTTCCACATTTCTTGCCTTCTCATCTGATCCTTTACCTTATATTCTTTCTTTTGCGTTTTTGGCACATTCAGTTGCTCCCTATTTTTTATCTACTTCTGGTTTGATTTCCATTCCCACCTGATGCTTCTGCTAAACTAAACAGAGAAGTCATCTTAGACTTATTATCTTCATGTTTTAAAACTTTCATTATGTTTGGATCTTGTGAGGTCAACAGATATGTGTGTAGTCCCATGATTGCAGCTCTGTACATGTAATCAATTTCGAGACGGTCCATACCTCCTTCAGAATGGGGAATATATAATCTTGGTATATACTGATTTTTATAAAGTAATTTGATGAGCATGAAGCATCTGTCTTGTTTTCCTGTCCAACCTATCTAACATCTTTTGGAGCCAATCACTCCAAAACTGTAAGTTAGTACAGGAAGAGCTTGGACTTTAGTCCTAGATGTCAGTGCTGTCTTTAGTATTAATTTAAGTCTTGTAAAATATTCCTTGCTAGGTTTTATTTGTATTGGTTCATGTTTTATTGTTGATCATTCATCAATTCCCAAATATTTATACAATCACTCCTGCTCAAGTTCTTTTATATCACATTCTTGTCCCAAACTGATGTTTTCTTGATGCTGCAGATTTCCTGCTTTAAAGGCTGCTTTTGCAAATTTATGAAGACCAAATAACATTCTTATATCATCTGAAAAAAGCTTTGACCACTTGCAGTTGCGCTTTTAGTTTCTCAACTGAAGAACTATACAATTTTAAATAGTCTACAAAAAAAGATGAGAAGTCTTTACAGTTTTTTCTTCTGGGAGCCGGATTGTAACCATGACCTAATCTGTTAAGTAGAGAATTTAATGGATTAAGGGCAAGACAAAATAGCAGTGGTGACAGAGAGTCGCCCAGGAATATCCCCCTTTGAATTTTTTATCCCTGAAATAATAATTTGTCCTTTATCATGGCTTAACTGCAAAGTGGTTTGCCACTGTTTCAGGGTTGCTGTAATGTAATCAATCATTGTAGGATGTATCGTATACATTTTTAAGCACTCTTTATCCATGAATGTAGGATACTGTTAAATGCTTTTTTGTAGTATATCCATGCCATACTTAAGATTCTTCCCCTTTTTACAGTTCTCCATTATGACTTTAACAACAAATGATCCTTTCTTCCATATGACTTTCTTTTATTACCCTTGTGTTCTATTGCCATAATTAGGTTTTCTTCTCAATGACTATAAACTCTGTCAGAATCAATTCCAGTGAATGGTTTATATGTTGTCGGAAGGCAAGTTTTTGGTCTATAATTTTTAGGATAGCTTGCAGGTTTGCACTTAAGTAGAAGTATTTTTTCCTGTTAACCAGGCTGGTGTCTGTTCAGGGTGCGCATATAAATAGATGTTCTTCGTGTTTCACTGTTGCAGTCATTACATTTGGGTAATCTGCTGGTAGGTTGCCCTCAGTCGGCCTGATTAACAAAGTCTTGGGTCTTGCGTCGGTTGCTGTCCCTTCTTCCATGACGTCAGGTCCTCAGGGGTATAAAACATGCAGCTGATGCCATTACATCAGTCTTTCTTGCCGTGCGGTGCCCGAAGCAGAAGCAGTTCGCAAGTGCCGGTCGGCCGACTCCTGAAATTTTCGTTTTCGAGTTTCAGAACCGAAGTCTTCAACTAAAAGCTAAGTACCCCATTGGGGAAACTTTTTCTTGCTCCTTACCGATGTCAGCAAAAGTTAATAATTTTATTACTTGTGGGAAGCAAATACCTCATAAGGATTTTCATTTGTACTGTATTCCTTGCCGAGGCCCTGACCACGATGTACCTTGCTGTCAGTTTTGTACCTTATTTAATCAACGTGCAATCTGTCGTCGGTAAATTTTTGCTTCTAAATATTTTGGTTCTTGGTTTAATTATCCAGAAATGACGTTGGTTAGCCATCCGACTACCGGAATACCGAAAAAATGCAAAGAAAAAGACAGAGACAAGCCGTTGGGGTCCAAAACTGCCGAAGATGCTTCTCCTAAGTCAGTCGCCACTTCACCGGTACTCAGTGAGGCACTTTCGCAGCCCCTGATACCCGCTACTTCTGATTCGCAGGCCTCTACTGAGACCCATTTGGAGTCCGGTATGCCTCGAGATGCTTCACCTATGGAACCCGCGGATGTCTCTACCTTGGATGGGTCCGGAGCCATTGTGCAGGCACCGGCTTCTGAGGGTGTATTCAGGCCTACAGACTTGCATATTAAACTAACACCACCTTCAATATTAAGGCCAAAATCTTGATCTATGTCTAAAAAACTGACGCCCAGGCCACATATTTAGGCCCCTATGCCTAAAAAACAAATGATCAAAATGGCCGAAGATTTAATTACTCTAATCAGGGGTAGTCAAACCCCCCCCCCTTCTAAGAGGCCTAGGGCTGAACTTGACTATGAATCTTTTGAACAGGACTCTGTTTCTTCTGACTCTTCTAATGAACAGGATTTGTCCATATCTACTTATGAGGACTCTGATGCAGAGGATTCCATTCCTTCTGCTTCTCCCCCTGTGGATTTTTTCTTTGCGGAAACTTTACATACCTTAAGGAAGCATTTCCGCTGGGAAAGTCGGGATTTTTCTGAATCTAAAAAGAGGCTTAGGGATTTCCTTCTTCCTCAGCATAGGCCTTTGGCTATACCTCATGTATTAGATATTGTTGATGTGTTTTCAAAATCCAGTATGGCCCCTGATTCCCTGCCTCTGGCCCCTTGTAAACCAGACAGATACTACAGGGTTCCTGACTCCCACAAATTCCTTTTCAAAAATTCTGTTGTGGGCCTTGAAACCATTTCTCAGGGGCCCAAGGGCATTAAGGCTTCCACTGCTAAAAATCCTACCCCTTCTGATAGAGACTCCAGGGCACTGGATAGATGGGGTAAAAAGGTTTATACTTCTGCAACCTTGGCAATCAAGGCTTTAAACTGTCAATTTCATATGCGAAAGTAGCAACAGCATACCATGGGTCTGCTTAAACAGAAAATGATGTTGATTTCTGACTGTGTGAAAAATAAGGATTTATAGGATTTATTGCATTCAGCTGAACAAGTTGGAAAACATACTTTGCAATGTGGTTTTGATTCTTTGGAGGCCTCTTGCAGGGCTGCTGTTACTGGGTCTGTGTTTAGAAGGCATGCTTGGCTTAAGGAGCAATCTCTGCCTGATCTTGTTAAAGCAAAACTGTTGGATGCTCCTTTGCAGCAGGACCATCTGTTTGGCAATAAGGCTGAAGAAGTTCTAAAAAAGATGGAAGTTAAAGCTAAATTTATGTAAACTGTGAAAGATTTCTTACAAGTACAACCTCCAAGATTTGGTAGGCACTGGCCTAATAAGAACTGGTCCCTTTCCAGTTCCTTCCAGTGTCACTCAAGCCAAACCCACACATTCCAAAAGCACCAGGTTTTAGTCTCAAGGGGCTTTCAGAACTAAGCTTCCAAATCTGGAAATAACAAGACACCTCCCTATGGTAAACAGTCTCAATGACTTTCCTTTAAAATTACCAAGCACTTACCTCTTAGCTGCCCCTTTGGGAGGAAAACTGTCTCTTCATGCAAAAAACTGGCAACTTATAACCCAGGACAAATGGGTTTTAAATATAGTGTCCCAGGTATACAGATTTCATTTCCACACGTTGCCAACTCCAAACGGATGGCCAGACCTGCCCCCAAATCAGCGGGCAGAGGCTCAGAAGCAAGTACTTTCCCTCCTAAACATGGGGGCAATTCATCTAGTACCAGAAGAGGAAAAGGGACAAGGTGTCTATTCCAGACTTTTCCTGGTACCCAGAAAAGACAAATCATGGTGTCCAATTCTGGACCTGTCTACTCTAAACATCTTTCTGGACATTCCAAAATTCAGGATGCTGACTCTTCACCAGTTACTTCCTATGTTAGGCAAAGATGCCTGGTTGGCAACTCTAGATTTAAAAGAGGCTTACCTACATATCCCAATCAGGGAATCTTGCAGAAGATACCTACGCTTCAAAGCAGGCTATTTGCATTATCAGTTCTCTGCACTGCCCTTTAACTTATCTACTGCACCCAGGGTATTTACAAAGTGCCTGGCTCCAGTGATTGCATTTTGCAGGCAAAGAAATATTCAAATATGTCCATACCTGGACGATTGTTTAATTCGGGCAGAAAACAAGGCCATTCTTCTAAAACATCTGGGGTTTGAAAAAAGGGTTCCAATTTGTCTAGGGTTCACCATAAACGAAAAGAAATCATAACTGGTACCCTTTCAAAAAATTACATTCCTGGGTGCAAGCTGGAATACAACTGCCCAGATGGCTTTCCTTATGCCAGAAAAGCAAATTCATTTGGTGACTTACTTCAAACAGGTGGCCACAAAAACCCTGCTATCTGCAAGACAAATACTGCAAGCCTTGGGGTTCATGGCCTCCTGCATTCTTCTAATTCCATATGCAAGACTGCATATGAGGAAACTTCAGTGGTACTTAAAAAGTTTATGGAGTCAACATTGTCACAGCCTAGAAACAATGATTCCTATCATACCTTCCCTGCAACTAGAGTTCCTGTGGTGGGCAGAGGCCTGCACCAAAACAAGGGACTGCCATTCACACCACCCCCTGCCGCCCAAACCCTAACTACAGACACATCAGACTATGCATGGGGGGGCTCATCTGGCAGGGAAGTGCATTCAGGGCAAATGGAGCCCAAATCAAATGCACCTTCATGTCAATCAAAAAGAAATGCTAGCTGTACAGAATGCACTGACAGCCTTCAAGGACTACCTTCATCCAGGACAACTAATGGTAAAGACAGACAACACCACGGTTATGTGGTACATAAACAAGCAGGGGGGTATACATTCCTACCCCCTCTGCAGACTAGCCATGGCATTGTGGAACACGACCATCAGCTATCAAGTACAACTACAAGCTCAATTCCTGCCAGGAAAACTGAATATTCTGGCAGACGAACTAAGCTGAAATCTCATGGACCCTCAAGAATGGAGACTGGAACCATGGATTTTCAACATGTTGACACGCAAATGGGGAAGCCCAGACATAGATCTTTTTGCCTCAGCCCAGAACTACCACTTGTACAAATTTTGCACAAGAACTCCTCACAAAAAAGCCTGGAAAGTGGATGTTCTAACCTTCAGCTGGAAAAACCTATCAGTCTATGCTTTTCCCCCTCTGCCTCTGCTCTCCAAAGTTCTACTAAAAGTCAAACGGGACAAACCAAAAATTATTTTGATTGCTGCAGACTGGCCTCGCCAACACTGGCACCCACTCCTAAGCAGTCTGTCACAAATTTCTCCATGGCACCTGCCGCAGACACCTTCATTACTGTCTCAGCAGGAGAACCAAATTATGCACCCTCAGCTCCAAACATTGAATCTTGCAGCTTGGCTAATCATTTAAATTCCCCCTTAGCATCCCTCAGCAAACCTGTGATGGATGTCATTTTGGAAGCGAGAAGGCCTAGTACTAGAAAATTTTATGCTGACAAATGGAAAAGATTCTGTGCCTGCAGTCAGTCTCAAGGGATGAGCATAGCTGTGCCCAATTTACCTCAGATGTTACAATACGTAACTGAGATGCTTCACAAGGGCCTGTCTTTTTCTCCCATAAAAATCCATGCCTCAGCCATTTCAGCTCATTACAACACAGAACCCTCTCTCTTCTCTCATCCTCTGCTAAAGCAGTATCTCAGAGGGGCCCAAAACGTGAGACCTCCCAGGAGAGCTCCAACCCCTGCCTGGGACTATAACTTTGTATTGGAGAAACTCACTCTACCTCCTTTCGAGCCAGCTGCTACTGCAGACTTAAATTTTCTTTCCTGGGAAACAGCCTTCCTTTTAGCAATCACTTCACTAGAAGGGTTTCTGAATTACAGGCCCTTATGGCAGTAGAGCCTTTCATCATCTTTCATGCGGACAGGGTGTCACTCAGGACCAATCCATCCTTCATGCCCAAGGTGGTATCCAGTGTGGCTCTTAATCAGTCCATTCATTTGCCAACTTTCTTTCCCAATCCACAGAACAAGGGGGAGCGGATTTTGCATTCATTGGATGTACACAGACAACATAGATTTTACTTGGACAGGACTAAATCTTGAAGAAAATCTGAACAACTGCTGGTAGCATTTGCTGCAGGGGCAGAGGGAAAGGCTAATTCAAAGCAAACCATTTCTAAATGGATAAGCCATTGTATTCATTTCTGCTATAAGCACCATGGAAAACCTATCCCCCAGGGGATCAGATCCCATTCCACCAGGGCTGCATCTACTTCTACAGCCTTTCTCAGAGGTGTTCCTACCAGGGATATTCTAGAAGATGTGACCTGGTGTTCAGTTCATACTTTCACCAAGCATTATCATTTACCAATTTTCTCTAAATCCAGAGCTGGCTTTGCCACTGCTGTTTTGCAGGGCCTTGTAGCCGGTCCTAATGCTGTATAAATCCAGTCTCCCAACCATAGCTTTGGGAATCTACCTAAATGTAATGACTGCAACAGTGAAACACAAAGAACATAGTACAGTTGTGTACACTTAACCATAAATGTAGATGTTCGAGTGTATTCACTGTTGCAGTCCTGGTTACCCTCCCTCCAGCCCCCTGTTTTTCTCTTACTATGCCTCTACTTTCTTTTGCTATACTTAAAAGCCTTATTGGTGTATTTGCTTTTGTTTGGAAGTATATTTGTGTTTTTATTTATTATTTATTTGGGGGGCACCTGACATCTGGGGCAAAAAGAAAACTGATGTATGCCCGTCAGCTGCATTTTTATACCCTGATGACCTGACGTCAATACTTCATTCCATTTCATGTCCTGTATATTTGAATGTCTTATTCTTTCTTTTACTTCTTCTAGCCATTTAGTATTTTTATGTTCCACAAGATCTTCATAGATATTTCTCACAAATGTATCTGTTTCTTCTTTTTTGGTGGTGTTTCAGTTCAATTCAAGTTTTCTTGATGGACTGAGTTATATGCAGGTCAAATTTAAGGTTATTGTATATTACAATATTTTGGTATTTGTTATAGTTTCTATGGTGGTGGTGGTGGTTGAAGTAATATTAAAGGGTGTACAGGTTGTTGAAAGAGATCTGCGTGTGAAAAAGCATTCATTTTGTTTTTTTGGTCTATAGGATTAGCTGATGAGCCTATAGCCATGACTCTATTGAAGTGAAGCACTCTTGAGTCATTTGCTGAAGTAGTGGAATAGTTGAGACTGAACAGATGATGGTGGCATCGTCGGCATGTTGTACTAAGGTGGCAGGTTTGCTGGCTTTATTCAGTATGTTTGTGAAAATATTGAAAAGTACTGGACCTAGAACTGACACCTGTGGTACTCCGATGGAATCTGGGAGGAAGGGGGATAGGTCCTGATTCCATTTTATGGCCTGTTGTCTGTCGAAGAGATAGCTACAGAACCAAGTAAGAACCGAATGAGACAGTGATGAGGAAGATAGTTCATTGGTGGGATACTGTGTCAAATGCTTTTGACAGATCCGGGAACAAGGATATCAGATTACCATTGTTTCTGTTGGTAGTTATGGTTTCTGAGAAAGTAAGCCAGGCTGCTGCTGTGCTTTGTTGTGGTTGAAAGCAATGTGTGGTGGAGAATAGTCTGTTTATGAGATGGGCTAGGAGTTGGGAATGTGTGGATCATTCTAAGATTTTGGATAGAGGGAAGAGAATTGCAGTGGGATGGTAGTTGCAGAGGTCTGTGGCTGATCCACCTTTCTGAAGTGCTAGAATATGTGATTTTTATCCAGATAATGGATACGTAGTTTTCTGTGCTAGATCTATTTATGGTTATTGAGATGGGATATGCCAGGACATCAGCAGCTAAGTTAAGGTACTCTGGTGGGGGTTTGTCAGCAGCTGGTACAGTGGTTTTCAGTTTTTGAAGATAATTTTTGATAGTTCAGCTAGGTATTTGGTGGAAAGAAAAGAGAGGGGTATTGTGAGTATTGTTGGTGGGGATATAGCGATGGGAAGTGTGTGTGCTGAATTGGGTAGCTGTGGGGCTACCATAGCTTGTGGTAGGAGATGGAGTGTTGGTTTGACTGAGGTATAGTAGGGGTTTTATGGTTGTCCGGAATTGCTTAGGTTGTGGTGGTGATTGCCTTGAAGTTGTGAAAGAATACAGTTTTGTCTAGTTTGACCTCTTTACATCAATTTCTAAGCTGTCTAAAAATTTGCCTCTTTTGTTGTGTTTTGTCTTTATACCATGTCTTCAGGGTATTGTCTCTATTTAGCATGAGTTTTCTGATTTTATTTGTTGAGCCATGGAGCAGGATTGATTTTGGTTCTTTTTGTTCTTATGGGAGCTAACTCATTTAATATGTTAAGGAATGTGTTATTGAAATTGGTAACAGCATCTTTTAGAGGTAGGTTTTTTAGAGTATCCAAGTTGTATTGTGAAAGGTAGTTTATAAAGGTGTCTTTGTTAAAAGTGGATAGTCTACATACTTGTTTTAATACTGTATTTTTGGACATGTGATTAGTTTGTCTTCTAATAAATGTGGGGAGGTGGCCACTGATGTTTGGGAGACAGCCAAAGGTGTTTATGTTAGAGGGTGAGGTGGTACAGATCCAGTCTAGTAGTGAGTGCCTTTTGCTGTGTTTGTCACTTCTAGTGGGTGAGGTGATTACTTGAGGGAAAATGAATAGTTTAGTAGAGAGGGTAGGGGAGTCAGTATTTACAAGTAAGTAGTCTATATTCACATCACCAAGTATACTTTTTTGAAAACCATTGAAGGATGTCTTCAAGAATGGGAATGTCATTGCCTGGGGGGATATGTGTGGCAGCAATGCATGTGGTTTTGCACTTGTTCAGGTGTAGGAGGGTAATATGTGTTGGGATAGATGGGGTGACTCGTGGGTATCTGATAATATCTGTGTTTTTAAAAAGTATTGCATCTCCTCCATATGTCTTGTGTGCTCTTTCATTGTATTATATTCTGGGGAAGGGTGTCTTCATCTTTGGTGTCTGGTTTTAGCCAAGTTTCATTGATGATTAGAATATCTGGGTAGTGTGCTGCAATGCATGCATGACTAATTGGAATTTGCTGTAGATGCTTCTGAGAATTATGTATATTAATAGTAAGTTGTGGTTAGGATTAGTTGGTTGTGTGTTGGTAATGGTGGGAGCTGATGGGTTAAATGGGGTTTGGTTGGTTTGAAGGGATGGTCCAGGGTTTGGGTGGATGTCTTTACAGAATGGGAGAATGGAAGTGTGGCGAGAGAAGTTGTACCATTTTTTTATATTTATGTCTTAGGTCTGATAGTTCTCTTTGCTGTAGCTGTAAATGAAGAGGGCATGTGTTCCTAATGGGTAGAGACTGTGTGTGATTTTGTAGATGGTGGGTGTTTGTTGACCAGGAGTATAGAGTTGGGGGTAAGGGGATTGTGGGTAGGATGTGGCAATGGTGAGCATGCTTAGTATAATTGTGAGTAGACAGAGGAGTAGCATATTATGCATAAGTTAAGGGAAGATAGTTAGCTGGTTGGAAGTTATAGTAGACTGGGAAAAGTGAGTTATGGTGGCATGTGGTATGAGTTTGTAAGTTGAGGAGTTAAGCTAGTTGGATGTTTGAGTGAATTTGGTTGGTTGTTTTGTTATAGGGGTGGAGAACAGAATGATATGAAGTGGGGATGGGTGGTACAGCTGCTGTGGGTGAAAAAAAAAAACTATCTGTAAGCCTGAAAGTTATATAGGAACAAGCAGTAAAACTGTATTGAAGTACTGAGGTGGATGAAGAGATTTAAGTGCGTTATGAGTATGCAAACTGCAAAGGTTTGTGAGATAGAATGAGGTAGTTAGGAAAAGAAAAGTTTGGAAAACAGTGAAAAAAAACTTTTATTTACCTACTTTTAAGCTAAGCACATTTAATACTCAGTGCAGTTGTTAATTAGTTAGTGAAAACTACAGGGCATGGAGTAAGGAAGAAGCAAACCAACACAACACTGCTTTTACAGGCAAAGAGGGAGAGTCTCAAAAGCAATAGATTGAAAGGGCAATTAAGAAAGGGCAGGCTGCCAGGTAGAGTAGGGGGCAGCTGATTAATTAGGGAGGGAAGGGGAGGGGAAAGATTAAGTGCAGTGGAGATGATTTGTGATTCTAGTTAAAACAGCCAAACAGCAGACCAGACTACTAAGTACTGGCCAAGCATAGAAGAGACCTTAAACTTGGTACCATATTCAGCTGAGCATGACTAGGATAATAGAACGAACAAGTAAATTGCCCTTAGACCGAATAAAAGACAAGTCTGTATGCGTTTTCATGGCTGGATGCTGTATTTATTCTGCTGTAGTCTTTGTGGGGGCTGTTCCATCCCCGACTGTATTAAATAAAAGACAAGTCTGTACACATTTGGAGGGGAGAATGCTGTATTCTGCTTTAGCGTTGGGGGGGGGGGTGCAGTTCACTGCTATACTGAATAAAAGACTGTACACTTTTACAGAGCTGAATGCTATATTTATTCTGTTGTTGTACTCTGGTTGGTGGTGGTTGCAGTCCACGACTGTACTGAATAAATGTCAAGTCTGTACATGTTCGCAGGGCTGGATGCTATATTTTTCTGCTGTAGTCCTCGGCTGGGTGGAGAGGGGGTGCAGTCCATGACTGTACTGATTAAATGTCAAGTCTGTACATGTTCGCAGGGCTGGACGCTGTATTTATTCTGCTGTAGTCTTTGGGTGGGGGGTGCAGTTCACAACTGTCTGACTAGTACAAGTGGCTGAGGTAGAGCAGTTGGGGGCTAACTCTCCAAACAAGTTTAATATTTTAAGAATATTTAATATTTCCCCTTATCCCTTGTATGAGGAAGGAACTGTTTTTTTTGGGACTACTGAACATTCTATCTGCTGGTTCTGGCAGCAGTCTCATATGCTTCTCATTGGAGCTGCCACCCAGTGCTTACTAAATCTGCTGTTGACAAGTTAATTGTTGTGGCTGTTTGGGTGTGTATTTTTCCCTTTGCAGGCACCTTTCTTGGCTCCGGCCATGAAGTCAAAATGTCTGCATAGTTGTTTCCATTAGCTGGAGCCTGGACTTAATCTTCATTTTCTTCCACCCAAGTGATTTTACTGCTTGGTATTCATCCAATTTCTGGGTCCATCAAGTAGAACCCTCTTTATTAGATATAACAGATACATTCTTAGAGTATCAGATGGTCGGTGAAGTGGATCCTCCTTCATGCTAGGAGCATCTTCCAGCTGATTTTGGCTGTTGGGTTTTCCACGCGAGTCAGGTAAGTACATATTGTTTATCACTTCTAATGGGGGTGGGGGTTCTAGGTCTTCCTTGCTCTTGTTTTGCAGAAGGGTGCTCACTAGTGGTAAGCTGGTGGGTGTGTGCGTCTAGTGAGTCTGGATAAATGGCACATAATGGCACAGAGTGCATCATCTTTGGTGCATGTCTGTTCAGACTGTGGAAACTTGTGGCAAAAGATGCCACATTCCAATTGCTGGAGAGGATGAACTGAAGTATAACACCTATTATGGAAAGTTCTCTTTGTGTGTCAGCTGATATGGCAATGGCCTGTTATTTCTGCAAGGGGCACACATACTTGATTGGTAATACCCAGACAGAAGATGTTTGAAGCAATGCTTATGAGCTCTTCCCCGCTTTGATATGGAGATTGCTTTCCATGTTTGTGGAGCAAATTATCAGCTTAAAGTGCCATTTATAAATCTTTTAAATAATTGGTAAGCTTATTTATATTGAAAGAGACAGAAGAATGGATCCTAGAGTAGATACTTAGAGGGTTCTTTTTTAAGAGTGGCAGGTTTAGGAAGACTGGGAACAAAGAAAATCTTAGATTTGTTTGAGATGCCTGCAGAACCATTTGAGTGGTCATCTGAAATCCTGATTGTAAAAGATGAGGGAGAGAAGTAAGCTAGGGGATGATCATTATAGTCAAATTAAACAGTATGACCAAAAACTTATTTTAAGATGTGTTTGTACTTCTACAAAGGATGTTCTGGTTAAGATGTGAGCATGGTGATAGCTGGGTTTCACTGTTCCATTTCCTTCTCTTTTAAGTGTTTTTTTTTTTTTTTTAACTACAATTGCTGTGAACTTTTCTGCTTGTAGCCTAATTAAGGAGCTGCACTCCTGGGAGTTTTATAAAACAGTGTCTAAAAGGTGGTTTACAGGTAAAAAAAAAGTAGGAATTCTTCCACACCAGTTTCACTGCAAAGTGGATCTCCAGTTATTCCAGTGACAAAACCAGGAGTGTCAGTAGAGTTGCCTGTGCATGGTGAAACATAGAGACTCACCCCCCTCTGCCTCTTTTGACCTTATGCAACTTCCATTGAGAACTCTGATTAGAGGATTTCCAAAATTGTGGGTGGTCAGTCATCACACTGATAATCTATCTGACATTGGTAGTACGTTAATATTAGATGGACTTTGTTAATATATTACTGTCAGTGAATCATCACCTGTTTGACCTGGAAACCAGGCTTGACCTGCCAGAGGCCAAATCAGTAGACTTTGAAGACAGAACGTACCACAAAAAATGTATGGCTCCAAGGCTTACTAGAGAATGTGGAGGTAATGGATATGGCATAAAGTATACTCTTGGTAAGCTATCAGAATCGATGGGAATTCCAGTTGGGGAGATTTTAGTGGAGAGGGCTCACAGAGTTTTTCTGTCAGTGGTGCTGAGAGCTAGGTTGCCTAAGCTCCTCTCTCTCATGGGAGTGTCTGCACCATTAATTATATTTTTTGATCAAGACCATTCTCCCAAAACCAGGAAACATTGAGTAACCATTTCCCCCAGCGATCAGATTTTGCCAGCAAAATCAACTTAAATTCAAACTTGTATCCTGCTGTCCTCAGAGTTACTTTTTCTGTTAATTCCCTGACTTTTTCCTCATCAGAAGAGGCTTTTGTAACGTTTAAAAAGAAAGTCTGATCAGCTTGGCAGCTAGACCTTTTTCCTCATGGGGATGGGGTGCCTTTAGTAAAGAATCTGCTAGATCATCTTGTCACCTTGAGGCATTCCCACTAGGTGCTTTCATCAGAAGCAAGGAAAGCTGTGCGTACTTAAGGAATGGAGTACTCATAATATGTTGTTGTATCTTTCGGCTTTTCCCGTTTAGGGGTCGCCACAGCAGAACTCCGGTCCGCTAATGATTGGCAGTAGATTTTTACGTACCGAGTTGCCAGCCCTGACGAACAACCTTCAACGAAGGTACACCCATTCAGGCATGTCTCCACACAGAGGACGCTTTAGCTGAGAATCGAACAGGACAACATCTTACTGTGAGGCGACAACGCTACCGCAGCACCACCACCGCAGCATGGAGCGCTCATAATATAGACTTGGGTAATACTATCAGTGACTAGGACTGGATAGCTTATTGTATTTTGAGACATTTTCAGGTGTTTTCTCAGTTTGCTGATATCATTTGACTTAACAGTGTCATAGTTTGAGTCCTGTGTAATATGAAGTATTGTTTTAAAGATAAATTGCCCCTTTTTGATGAGAGATATCCAGGATGTACATCATTAACTCCTCTTGTATACATGGGTTTGTATTTTTTCCTTACTCTGTGAACTGTAAGTTGGTTTAGATATAATTAATGCAGGGCAGTTTTGTTTGTAAACATGGAGGGAAGACAATTCCTTGATATGTTAAGCCTCTCTGTATTGTCATTTTAGTAGTATAGATGTCATTGGGACCCCTGTAATGGTCTACAACTGGGAGCCACTGAAAGACTTAGTAAGTTATGTTTACGAGGCCATAATTCCCAGTGAGTAGTAGTACCCCTGCACCTTTTTTGTTAAAATTTTTTGGGGGTAGGGAGGAACAGATTTCAGTGGGCTGATCTTGCTCTGCCTCCTTCCCTAGTTCATATTTCCCTTCCTCACTTAAAATATTACATTAAGGCAGCTTGGTTTAAGATCTTGTACATACTCATGGACGTTCAGTTTTCTGCTGTTTGGTGAACTCTTGTTATGTTAGGGAGGGGTGGTCTGTGCCCCTTTAACAACACTATCAAAAGAGGGAAGAGATGTAAGAGATGATAGCTTCGGTAGGGTAATAGAGGAACTTTATAATGTACTTGTGTGGCTTTTAATGAAACTGAATCCCAGGAATGGCTGCAAAACATAATACCACTGATATATTCAGTACTGTAGACTGCTAAGGTGCATAATTTACATTTCACAATTGTCTTCCTTACTGAAAGGGTATCGCATAATGACTTGGTTAGATTTTAAGAGGACCTTTACTCCCTTTCCGGGAGCTATGCATGTAAATGGCTTTTTGACGGGCAAGCTGACCTGTAGAAGAATTCAGATTGCCCATGTGAATAAAAATCTGGCTAGATACAAGACAGGAATGTTCCATATTTAAAGGGACACATTTATAAATCTCTTTAGATTTCTCAGAAAGTTAACATGAAATTTATATGCCTTGATATGCCACCATCTCGAGAACATTTGAATTTTTTTGGTAGCAATGCCTTTTCAAATAACTTTTATATACCATCCAATCTCTGTTAAATCTTGTCATCAAAATTTGAATGTTGGAGCTGCATGCTAGGATATCTGGGGACATGGTCTCATATTTTATGAATGCCTTGAGATAGAAAACTTAATATTTTCTACAGTTGTGTTATAATAAGCTTTGACCTGACATAGTCCCACTTCCCTCTGGATTATTTCTAATTGTATGTGCTCCCCAGTGAATCAGAAACAGGCAAAATGCAATTTCTGCAGCTTCTGAGGTTAATGGGAAAACAAGTCATCATTAGGGCCTTTGTAAGATTAAAATGAGATAGAGATGGGGCAGAACACCTTAAACTTTAGGAGAAAGCTAAGAAATAAGTGGTTTCCTTTGATGATTAATAGCGTATGGTGACTAACTCTAGATTTTTACATTTCCTGTAGTACTAAGATTAGTTGCTATTTCTATTAATGCTTCCCAGTGGATTTTGTAAGTTGTTTTACCTCTGTAATAAACTTACTATTTCTCCTGCTGGTTATCTTGCTGTTTATGGTTAAAAGGGCCTTACCCAAAGTAATTACTGGTGCCAGAATCAAACTGACTGCCAAGAAATGCATCATTATCCCCTTTGGGGAAAATGGCATCCCCACTAATTATTGCACTAATAACAGTGTACTAAGCATGCAGTCAGTCGTGAGGGACTTAGGCACTCAGGTTGATAGCAACCTGACTTTTGACCACCACGGTGCCTCCAATGTAAGGAAGGCTTTCTACATGGCCCACCTCATAAGTAAGGGTATTTCATCCAGGTATAAGGAGGTCATAACATCCCTGTACTCCTCCCTTATCAGACCCATTATCGAGTACAGTGCCCCCTCCGGCATGTACCTTGCCAAGTACATGCAGCAGCTGGGGAGACCACAGAGGTTCCTGACCAGGAAAATCCAGGGTCTCAAACACCTATCCTGTACAGATTCAGCCTTGATGGAGTTGCTGCATATCTGTAAGTCAAACGCCACTCACAAAACCTGCACGCAAGGCCTCAACCTGGTCTGTGACATTAATAGAACTTGTTGGTGGGATAGATTTGTGTCCCAAAGACTCCCCCATCTGTGGAACAGACTTCCTCTCAATGTCAAGCAGAGTACTTCTCTAGCCCTCTTTAAGGCTGGACAACTGGATGGGAAATGGAAAATCTACCCCTGGGATCCCACCTGTGTCCCTGCTGGATAGGGGAAACAGGTGCTGATTTTGTGGGAACATGGGCGAAATTCTTAGCTAGGCTTATAAGGGTCTTCAGGCCAATGGCCTACTATTGTCCTATGAACCTATTATTAATGTGTAATATCTCACATCAAAAAGGCAAACAATTTATCTCTAAAACGATACTTCATATTACACAGGACTCAAACTATGACACTGTTAAGTTGTATTCTGGATCTGTTCTAACATTACTAAAGTTGTTTAAAATAAGCATGTCAAAAATATATCCACAGACCGACCCATTTTCCTGGTATAATAATGCTGTTCAAGGTGGACTCCACAGGGAAACGTCTCTTTCAGGAATGGGGAGGTCTGGTGCCAAATATCCTCTTATTTCCATGTAGTACCCATTGCTTAAGATAGAAATAGGTCTGTTTTGCCAGTAATGCCATTTTCAAATTGGCTAATTGTGGCCAGTATGTTTTTATTTATTTATTTGTTCATTTATTTGTGTCAACAAGGGAATTGATTTAGGGGGTAGGTGTGTTTGTGAGTGAAGGGTTTTTTCCATTCATTGAATGAAACATGTCTGTGTAGTAGTATTTTTTTAATTTTTATTTTTTTCTTTAAAATTAAGTCTAGATTGAGGTATGGGTGGTTGTTTTATCTAGGTTATGGCTTAGCAAGTAGACTAAATATGGTGGTCAGTTCAGAAGATTTTTCATAGGATGATGCACCAGGGATGGTACTTGAATAATTTTTTCTACGGTGGTACAGATACACATTTTTATTACACCCGTTATATATATATGTGCGTTTGTATATATGTGTGTGTGTGTGTGTGTGTGTGTATGTATATATATATATATATATATATATATATATATATAAAGAGAGAGAAAAAGAGTTAACCACATGTTAAAACAGTAATTAGTTGTTACAGTCTGCCAATTTCTTTTCATTATCAAAAAATTTCTGATTTAAAAAGTAATAATGTTATGTTGTCCTATCTCGCCTTTATTCTTACTTGGATGGGCGGCTCTGACTTGGATGAATACACAGCTGGAAGTCTCAAACTTGGCTCGTGGCAGGTAGATATCCCATGATGCAGTGGTGCAACTCTCCAGATCTTGTTTGCCGCTTTACGAGGTTGGATGTGCTCTTCTTGGCCGTGGCTAAATTTTTGTCTTTTTCACTCAATTTTCTAAATTTTCTAGTATTTTTGCATTTATAGTGTTTGTTTATGTGTTTAGAGAGATTAAGCATGTAGCTAATCTTATCTCTTTCTGCTGTCGGTTGCTGTATTTTTGGCCGTCATTTTTTTTGCAGGCCTTGTTGTATCCCGTAGTTTTGTAGTGGTGTGCTGTTTATTACCTTTCTCTCAGTAGTTGATATTTAGCTCATTTAAATTAGAGAGCTAATCGCCCATTTTAGTTAGAGGGCTGGTAGTAGTAGTAGTTAGTGCATGTTATCCCTGGTATCTAGGTCCGTTTAAGTTAGTGGACCCAGTGCTACTCTTCGTGCCAGAGTTTCTCTAGTTATATGTACTTAGATGTGTGGTGCTTATTAGATTAGAGTGCTACTCTTTTTGCCATAGTTTCTACTTTACCTTTACTTAGAGGTGTTGTGTTTAGTTTAGAGTGTGTTGTATACCACAGTTCTGAAAGGTTGCCTTTGTAATTTGTTTTTGGATACTCTCTTCTATCATGTCTAAAGACTCTAGAGAGAGCATAAGCCTTCAGGCTTTAAAAAATGTCAAAAATGTACACAAAAAATGTCAGTTACTGATGGACATGTCATTTGCGTATACTGTCTAGAGACTATTCATTTACAGGTGGATTGTACTTTCTGTCACTCCTTTAGTGCACGAGTGTTACAGGAGAGGAGAAGAAACAAGTTGATTCTCTAGGGTCTCTTAAAGCCAACCTTTGAGGAAGCTGTACAGAGTGCTTCTTCTTCATCCTCTTCTTCTTCAAAGAGGGACAAACCTTCCAAAAGACCATCACCAGTTTCTTCGGCTCAGTTGGAGCCTCCAGAAAAATTGTCTAAAATTTCTAAGACATCTACCTCCTTGGCTCCACAGCCCTCAGAACTGACGGACGTTATCATCATTGACAAGCCTGGTTCTTCGGCCCCAAGGTCTTCAGAGCTGCAAGATACCATGTCTCAGAGCCGGTCCTTTGACATTCCACTGGTCTCCCCTACTCTGAGATCTCCCATTTTGGAGAGGTCTCATTCTTCTTCTCTATCCTCCAGGTCCACTAGGAGCCTGTCTGATGATGATGTGGAGAGGGTGGTGCGCAGGCTCCTGAAGTCGCCGGCGCTAGCCAAATTGTTTTCGGCTCTGACCCATCAGATCTCGGAGCCTTCCAAAGCCATTACATCCACAGTTGTTCCTCCTCCGAGTCAAGCTGGATCCTCAGAGCCGGAGTGCCTGGTACCACTTACTGTAGAACCGTCAATTCCAGGACCACCTTCAGTGATCACAGAGCCGACATCTGCTCTGACTCTTTCGGCGCCATCTGGAGTGTCTGGGGGCCGGGGTTCTCCAGTTGGCCCTGAGGGGGATACTCTGGCCCAAACTTCTTTGGTTCCGAATCTACCCCTTGGAGCGTCGGCTCAGGTGAGCTCGGCTCCCACATCAGCCTTGGAGCCAGTCTCCCTGGGTCCGGGGGTGTCCTCTGTCTCCTCGGAGCCTTGGACATCTTTGGAACCGGTGGGGTCTGCTTTCAAGCAGATGAGGAGTGTGCTGTCTCTCCCTACAGTTCTACATAAGGATACTGGCATTCATCCCCCTAAGGCACCGGCTACTGTCTTGGCACCACGCCATCCAGAGCCTCAGGATCCCCCACTGGGTGAATCCCTCTTTTCCAAGGCCTCCCCGAATACCCTTCTGAGAAGCCCCCGTGGAAGAGAACTTGCAAGAGGAATCATATAGATTCCCCTGATGAGTCAGTCACTTCAGATACTGACTTTGTGGAGTCAGAAGGGTCCCCACGGTCGTCCTCTGATGATATCTTATTTGCAGATATCCTAGAGATCCTAAAGCAGAGAGGCAGCTGAAAGCCATCAACCCTTCTGATGAGGAGTCAGTGTACCTGAAGGCCTTTGGATCTCAACCTTCAGCCTCCTGGGTGTCTCCGCCTTTTGATGAACTAATGGACTTGGTCCAGAGGCCAAACAAGTTCTTGTCAGCCCCTACCGGAAAGGATTTTCTCACAAAGGGTGTACCTGTAGATGCTATGGTGGTGGGAGCAGCCACCAAGAAGGAACTCTCGGAGACATCATCTGTTCATCCTCCAAACAAAGATTCTCGAATGATGGACACATATGGGAAGCGTGTCTCAACATCAGCGACTTTTACACTCCGATCGCTGAACTACCTAACTCACTTTACAAGGCTACAAAGAGATCTCCTGAAAGAGCTAGGAGATACTCTACAAGGTACATTAGCTGCAGGGGTGAAAGAGAAGGTCTCTTCCCAGCTATCCACCTTAAATTCTATTGTCAACTCCTCCATGAGGCTGATATCTTATGCAGCGGATGGTGCAAGCAGGGCAGAGGGTTCAGGAGTTTCCCTGAGGAGACATTCCTGGATGCGCTTGTGCAATTTTGCGGAACCTTTTAAGTCTACCTTTACTAATGCCCCTTTGATGGTTCCTCACTCTTTGGACCCAAAGTAAAGGACGCACTCACCAGATGCGAGCAGGAACGGAAAACTCTCTCTGCCATTGGAGTACATTTTTCCGTACCTTCAAGACCTTACCCTAAAGGTCAGAAGAGTGGGAAAATGTGGTTCAAAAGATCCCAGGGAGCTTTCCAAGATGCACGAGGTGAATCCTTCCCCAGGGGCAGAGGGGGAGGAAACAATGGTAGACGTCATCCTAGGGGCAGAGGGGGAGGTAACAGTGGTAGACATCATCCTAGAGGCAGAGGGGATCCGTGAAACCAGGGCGACCATGATTCCTTTCATGGACGTTCCTATCAGCGCTGTACACTGGAGGCAGTCAGGGGATGTTTGTCTATGTACTCAGAAGCCAGGTAAAATATCACAAGAGACAAGTGGGTACTAAGTATAATATCCAGAGGATGTTCCATTCCCTTTTGCTACCATGTCCCACAAATCAGAGCAATCCCGGATGTTCCACCCAATCTAAGGGAGCAAGCAACTATAGAAATCTGAAAGTTGCCCGACAAAAGAGTCATCCAAGAAGTTCCCGCAGACCAAACAGGATTTGGAACTTACTCAAGATTCTTTTTGGTACCAAAAGGAACAGGGGACTGGAGACCCATATTAGACCTAAGCAAGTTAAACATATCTGTCAAAAAGTGAAAGTTCCGAATGGTGACACTGCAGTCAATACTTCCCTTCTTAGGGAAAGACGATTGGATGTGCTTGATAGACCTCCAAGATGCATACCACGACATAAAAATGGACATATCATCAAGGAGTCATTTACGCTTCCGGCTGGGAGACAGTCATTATCAGTTCCAAGCTCTGCCCTTTGGACTCACTACAGCCCCCAGAGTGTTCAACAAATGCATGGCAGTAGTCACGGCTCACTTGAGGCATCTGGGATTCCACGTGTTCCGGTATCTGGACGACTGGTTCCTAACTACCATCACCAAACATCTACTCCAGCAAGCCAGGGATGTGACTAATTTGTGCTCAGTAAGGCATAACAGTCAACTTGCAAAAATCTGCCTTGTTGTCCTCTCAACATATTGCCTTCATAGGTGCAGATCTAAACACCGACTCCTAGATGGCATGTCTTCCAGCCGACAGAGTTTCAGCCCTCCAGCAGCAAGTACTTTACCTTCTTCCCAAGGACAAGGTAAAGGCAAAAGTAGTTCTGAATCTCTTAGAAACAATGGCTTCCACCATAACACTAGTTCCGTTTGCCAGAATAGACATGAGAATCCTTCAATGGCTTTTGTTCTCCCAATGGTCACTTCAGGAGCTCCCTATGTCCCACCTTATCAGAATAACGGAGTCGTGCAAAAAGGACCTATGGTGGTGGATCCAGTCCAACCATGTGACCATCGGGAGACCCTTTGTTCCATGACAACCTGTTGCTACAGTGACCCAGATAGGGTGGGGGGGCATTATCTGGGAAGAACGGTCCACGGTATATGGCAGGAACACAAGGTCTATTTGCGCATAAATGTCCTAGAGGTGAGAGCAGTGCTCCTGGCATTGCAAGCACTCCACGACTCCCTTCCTCTAGGGACGATTGCTGTACAGACAGATATATGTATATAAATATATGTGTGTTTGTGTGGGTGCATGATCAGATAAGAACCATCAAACAAGCTTTAATAACTGGGTTGGTGGGAGGAATATATTAGATCGATCTCATCTGAACAGCATCTGTGAACATTTTTGCTTTGTAATGCACTGTTTATCACCAGTTCCGTGACACCACATCCTTCTTGTCCTCTGAGTTTCCAAAGTATGTTGCACCTTACCCCTGGGTGGGATACACCCATCCTCCATTCTATCAAGCACCTGGCCATTAATCAAACTGTGGTCACTTTGGTCTTAGGGCTTTATCTTTCTAAGCCACCAGGCTTGCTACGGTGCAATTTCACTTTCAGGTAGTTGTAATTTAGTAAAACTATTACCTATCATCAACTTTTACAGCCATATTTAATTATTTTATTTGTACGACCAGACTCCAAGTTACTAGTGAAATACTGAAAAGAATGATTGTAGCACTGAAGTCTTCCCTGAAGAAACACACGTTGCTCTACAGTTAACAATGTCACAACCTTCCAGCTGAATTTTTGCTTAGCTAGCCAAATAATTGAGTTCATAGTCCAATACGCAAAAGTCTTTAGATCTAGCATTCATAAAAATAACACCTGGGTCCTGTCGTGAAAATAGGACACAGACCTAGTGGGACTTAACCCATCATCAAAGTAAGTAAACATTTTGATGCTTTGCAGGCTACACTGAAGTCCTTTAGCACAGTGGCATGTCCTTGGGGACCCTTATCATAGTAGAGCAACATGGGGCTGTTTTCAGAATCTTGACTTTAATGCCTTCTTCCAAAAATCGTTCCATATGCTTCAAAAGCCTTCTTTAAAAAGTCTCTGTAGAATTTCCAACGAATGTAGAAAGAGCAATGGCTTTTATTTACTAACCATATGACACACGTTCTGTCTTTAGGGTCATATTTCTTTTCATTCCTAAGATCTCACCAGCTCTTGACAGCTCACCCACTGGTGTATCCTGTATCTTAGTTTTTGCTTAAATGTGCATTAAATTTAGCATACAGAAAGTTGTTAACCATACCTGTAACTGAAAGTCACGATTCCTTTTCTATTCCCCAAATTAAGTAATTTTAAATATAAAATAACTTGAACAAATGCAAATGCAATGCGGGTTAATTTTTTCAGTGCAGGGGAGTAGGAGTATTATACATTTTAAATCCTATTTCATTGTATGCAGAAAATATTCTGAGAAAGTGGCATTGATTGCGAAAATCTATTAAATGAGTTTCAGGCTTGTAATCAGCCTTCTGAAGTGTTTTTTTTTGGAGGGGGCAGCAGATTGAAAAGTGTATTTCATTTCACATGGTCAGAAAAACATTGAAATCACTTGCGTTGTCGGTTGGAGAAGATTCCTTGCAAACTACATCCTGTTCCTGAGGCTAGCAACTGAGAAACACTATTGACAGCTTGTAATATATCATACAGCCTCAGTGTTAACAGATCAATCTCTGCTTGGTACTGTGCCATTCTGTTACTTATTTCAGACTCCTCAAAGTGACAACCATGTGATGCATGCAGTCTTTACTTCCTGTCGAGCTTACAAGGATGGTGGGTATTTAGATGATTCCCCCTCTCTAGTACAGAATTCTTTGGGGAAGTTTTACTGCTGTAGCTGAATTTTCACTGATTCTTTTTTTCTTTTCTGATGCTGTAAATGGAGACTGTACAAACGTTTTTTGTTCTGTCATTCAAGTTCAGATTGCTGTGTGCAGAAAGGAAAATGTTTACTTCTCAGACTGTTGCATTTATCATTGGAGACAGTAGTATGCGGTCACTGAGGGGGTGCATTATTTGTTTCATACTTTGCTTCTGCTGCCTATCATCAGTCCCCTCTGAGCCAATTGGCCTATTCATTTCCCATCACCAGAATTGGGTTGACTCAAAGAGACCAATATTAAGGTAGCCAGCAGAGATGTTTTCATTCATTCATTCATTCATTCATTCATTCATTCATTTTTGCAGCCCTGCATTCAAGCACATCCTTGACTCTGCTGAGGAAAGGGTGGGCAGAGAGTTGTTGAGGCTGGATGTTCTGTGACTTTTGCAAGGGATGCTTCCAGCAATCAACCCCTCATTATTACCTCAAAGCACATTAGGTGGTTTTCTTGGTCTCCAATGGAGAAATCATACCTCCCTGTATATGCTCTCTGAGGCCATACAATATGCTTCCCCATTTGGAGAGACAAGCAGACTGGTTTGCTTTACTCTTGTCCCTCTCAGCCGGATTCCTGGTTTGGCCAAAATGTCCTTACCACATAAAACACCATATTATTTAGTTTTTGATGCAAAATGTGCAATGTTTTGAATTTTATTTGACTAAAAAGGATGCCCTCTTCCCATCCAAAATACTTTTTGGAGCTGAAAATTTATGCCATGACATAATTAAATACTGAATCCCTAATTCCTCACTTGCTAAGTTAATATACAAGCTACTATGCTGAAGGCATCCAGAACAGTATCTAACTTCCTACAGTGACAGTCTTTCAACTAGTTTTGCAAGTGGAACACATTACATTGAAAATTAATGTATATAATGATGTGCTTGTGAAAACCCAGTAAGTAAGAAGCTGCAATTTTAATGTCAGTTGTTGCTGACTATCCAGATTTTATTTATTTATTTATTTGCAGTTTGATTACCGGGGAAGTCTGCTGGGCCAAATTGACCCATTTTCAGTGGAGGCCCGGGGAGAAAAGCTCCAAGATGCATTATACAATTTAGATACAACTGATAGTTAATATTAAAGATAATATTATGTAGAATAGTTACTCATAAATGCATTCAAGTATCATGCATAGTTAACAAATTCATTAAGCTTGAAGGTAGGGATCATACAGTTTCATTTGAGGAAAACAGATATGTGTTAGGTGTGGAAACAGTTTACATACAAACCTTTCAAGAAAATGTAAATACGTTTTACATACACACATCAACAGTAGAATGCGATTTACAATATTTACAAGGTTTGGGCTGTGTGAGGGTAGCTGTAGGAGTTGTTGAGAGCGTAGAGAGAAGCTATAGAAATTGTTGAGAGCTTAGGCTCATAGGAAGATAACTATGAGAGTTGTAGAGCTTGGGAACCAGAGAGAGAACCCCCTTTGATTAGGATGGGTGAAGGCAGGTACATTTCCATTTAGTGGACAGGTGTTTGCATAGTTGGGTTTTGAAGTTTTCTGAGTTTGGTATGGTTCTTCATGTGGAGGGAAGGGAATTCCATTTTTTGCGTAGTGAGAAAGCTAGGAGAAGTTGGCCAGTAGGACGTTTAGGTTTATGGATAGTAATTAAGTTCTGATTTTCAGATCTGAGAGCTCTGTTGGGTGTATAAGGGGGAAGGATGTTAGTTAGAGCGGGACATTTTGTTGGGTGAAATATGAGTCTATATGCAGTAGTGAGTTGGAGATAGTCTAGGTAGTTTGGGAGTTCAAGCCAATTCAGAGATTGTAGGGTTAGGCAGTGATGGGTGGTATTTTTAGATTTAGAGACACATTTAGAGATTTTGTTGTAGCAGTTTTCTAGTTTAAAGGTGATAGATGAGGACAGGTTGGTTAGGAAAGGGGCACCGTATAATAAGGAAGGAAGAAGATAAGTCGAGGCCAGAGTTTGCCTGGTAGAGTTGGAGAGAAACCAATTATTCCTATACAGCATACCCAGCTTTTGGTGGGTTTTCTTAATATTTTGTTGAATATGAATATCAAACTTGAGGTGTTCATCTACAGTAATGCCAAGTAGTCTGGCAGAGGGGACCACTTTTATAGGTGAGTTGGTTTGACTATAGACTTTGAAGTTGTTTTTATCATAGGAGAGGGTCTTTGTGGGAGTGAATAGTAGAATCTTTAATTTATTTGCATTGAGAGAGAGGTGGTTTTGGCGCATCCAGTTTTCAGTTGTTGAGAAGGCAGTTTGGGTTTTAGTCAGCAATTCAGAGAGGTTTGAGGCAGAGCAGACTAAGGTTGAATCGTCTGCATATTGAATGATTTTAGCATCAGGAATAGCAGTGTGAAAGTTATTGATGAAGATGTTAAAAAGCATTGGCCCAAGGATGGATCCCTATGGTACGCCAGTTGGGGTAGGTAGGAAGGAAGAGATGGAGTTCTTCCATTTGACTGTCTGTGATCTGTCTGAGAGATAGCTGGAGAACCAGGATAAAGCATTATGTGAGAGAGTAAGGTTTGAGAGATGACAGAGAAGGTGCTTATGGGAAACAGTATCAAAGGCTTTAGACAGATAGAGTAAAACGGTAGAAACTAAGTGTCCTGAATCTCGGGCTTGATTGACAGTTTCTAGGAAAGAGAGTAGAGCAGTTATTGTACTACGGCCTGGATGGAAGCCATGCTGGGTAGGAGTGAGAAGATTGTTTTGGGTCAGGAAAGGCATAAATTGGAGGTGGATGCATTTTTCTAGGATTTTAGAGATTGGTGAGAGCAAAGCAATGGGGTGAAAGTTTGAGATGCTGGTATTTTTGCTTCCTGTATGAAGAGGAAGAATATAAGCTGAGCGCCAGAGTTTGGGGACATATGATTCTTTTATGGATCGGTTAATAATGATGCTGATTGGGAGAGCAATGCCATCAGCAGCACATTTTAGGAAGAAAGAGGGAATATTGTCGGGGGCGTTAGAGCAAGGTTTAAATTTGGACAAAAGTTTTTTTATAAAGTTAGTGGAGATGGGTTTGAGTTCAAACAGATGAGGTGAGTTAGAAGGGGGAGAGTGTAGAGCAGTTGGGTTATTATTGGGAAATGTCTTGGTGAGGGTAGTAATAGTTTGTATGAAAAATGAGTTAAATTCAGAGCCTAGTTCAAGGTCAGATTTACTTGGGTCAGGACAGGGATTATTCTTGGAGCCTGGATTGAGGAGTGAGTTTATTGAGTTCCAGAATTTTTGGGGGGTTTTATTGTTATTGGACTGAAGTTTGATATAGTAGGTTTTTTTTTGTCTTTGGTGATTAGTTGTTTTGCACAGTTGCTGAGCTGTTTATATTGGAGCAAGGTATTGGCCAGTTTATTGTTTTGGTAAAGCTTCCATAGTTTGTCTCTGTGGTGCATAATATGTTTTGTCTCTTTGGATAGCCAAGGAGCAGTTTTAGATTTTATCCTTTTGTTTCTTAGTGGGGCTAGTGAGTTTAAAGTATCAGTGAAGACAGAGTTGAAGTATTCTATAGCCTTGTCAAGAGGAAGGATGTTTAGAATTTGGCAGTTCATTTGTTTGAAAGTATTTGAGAAAGTAGTTGGGTTGAAGCTACTGAGGTTACGAGTTTGAATGTATTGATGATGGTGTGGAGAGGAACTAGTTGAGCAATGCATAAAGGCTGGGAGGTGGTCACTAAAGGTATCAGGAATTGTGCCAGAATTGGTTATTTTATTTGGATCTGAGACTAGGATCCAATCTATAGCGGATCCGGGAGGGTTTATTTTGTTAGGTCAAGTGATGGAGAGGATTATTTGAGTGAAGTTATAGAGGTTAATGGATAGGGAGGGAGAGGGGCAATTGATTTTATTCCAGTTAATGTTCATATCACCAAGGATATAAGTTTCATGGTTATGAATGGGTGTACCTTCGTTGAAGGTTGTGCGTCAGGGCTGGCAACTCGGTATGTAAAAATCAACTGCCAATCATTAGCGGACCGGAGTTCCACTGTGGCGACACCTAACCGGGAAAAGCCGAAAGTCACAACAACAACAAGTTAATTTCAGTAGAGGCCCATAGGAGAATATTTTCGAGTGTAGAGATATTGTTACCAGGTGAGATATATAAGGCAATGATACAGATATTTTTGTGTGTATTTAGTTTTAGAATTCCAGCAGTTAGTTCAGTGTGCCGGAATTGAGGAATTGGAATTTGGAGGGGAATTAAGGTAAGAAGGTTGGAGTAGACTAGAGCAGTGCTTCCGCCTTTTTTATTTAGTCGGTCATTTCTGAGACAATGAAATCCTGGGGGCAAAATCTTAGTGTTGGAGATAATGGGCTTGAGCCAGGTTTCGGAGATGGCTAAGATATCTGGTTGGTTATGGCTTAACCAAGCTTGAAATTGGTGCTTTGCAGATTATATAAATCACGGTCCAATACCTGTCATGACATCGTTATGTGGTTGTATTATGCAACAGGGACCTCCAAAGCAGAAACACAAGCAATCTCCACACCCCAACACAACCCAGATGACACATAGCCTACAAACTCAGTGTGCCACTCAACCACAGCCCATAAGGCATAACAATGTACCCAACACTCTAGCCATAGGTGACTCTATAGTCAGGAACACTGATGTTCCACTCACCATGCTAAACAAGGAGAAAGTTACTGTCAGATGCCTGTCGGGTGCCAGGATCCGCCACATAACACATGCACTCAGGTCACTCCACAGCAAGTACAAATATGACTCTGTCATTGTCCATGTTGGTGTGAATGACCTGAGACGTACCCCCCTGGACTACATGAAAAGGGACATGGAGGAGCTGTCTGATCTTGTAGCCCAGGCAGTTATGACCCTAGCCCTGAGTAGCTTCCTGCCATCACCCAGAATGATACCCCACAGTACAAGGACAAAATGTTTGACTTCAACAATTGGCTAAGCTTCTGGTGTCATTCTAAGGGGATCCGGTATCTGTCTGCCTGGGATGACATGATCAACAAACCATGATGCTTTGCCAGAGATGGCCTGCAGCTGTCATCCCTGGGTTTCCGGATACTGGCTAAGGCTGTAGCCACTGCTATAGTGCCTTTTTTAGGCAAGGTTCAAATGACAAATTCACCACCGTAACAGGTACAAGCAAGCAAAATTTGAGGGTATTGCTACTCAATGCTAGAAGTCTAAACCGCAAAATGCACTCACTCGAGGCCCTCCTTAAAATGGAGAACATCGACATCTATGCAGTGACAGAGACCTGGTTATAATTCATACCACACCTTTCGGCCATCTAACCTGGACCGAAACACTAAAGGCAGAAGCGTGTCCATATTCATTAAGGATATCCACACCTCCAGGCTAGTTGCTCAGCACAATGCATCCAAGATTATCCAAGTGCAACTAACTCTGAGCAAGACCAAAAGTCCACGTCCAAATTGTAGCTTGCTACAGATCCCCCACCATGCCCCAGGATTCCCACTCCTCATTTCTTGATACACTGGAAAATATTAGGGTACAACCTAACACCCTAATAATGGTTGATTTCAACTACCCCACCATTAACTGGGAAAACTACTCATGTACCAACTGTTGTGCTCAACGTTTTCTGGAATTCATAAATTACAATGCCTTGGATCAACTTATCTACACCCCCACTAGGGGCAGCAACATCCTAGACCTGGTCATTACCAACATGGGCAACTGGTACTCCACAACAGAGGTCAATTCCTCGTTGGTCAGATCCGACCACAAGCTAATCGCCCAAGACATCCACATCCCTCCCCCACCCCCTATTAGGGAAACCACCGTAAAAAATTTCTCCAAAGCCAACTTCACGCTTCTTAAGACAGAAGTGGCAAACTTCACAACACCCATGCAGACGGACAATAGAGGTATGACTGCTGAATCCTACACAAATGCACTTTATAAGCACTTACACGAGTGCATGGATCGTGCAATCCCTAACAGAACCAAGATGCTATCCTCCAAAAAAAGGAAGCCAGTCTGGTGGTCCCCTGCCATAAACAAACTCTACAACAGAAGAAAGTAACTGTTGCAAAAAAGAGTAAAATCCCTTGATTGGAGGAACTCCCTGGTCAGCCTCAGTAAGAAGCTGAGATCCCTCATAAAATCCCCCAAAGCTAGTTACGAAAACAAAATTGCCACTGACTCTAAAGACAACCACAAAGCATTCTATAGCTATGTCAAGAATCTCAATGGCAACACTCAGATCTGCTCGGAGTTACAGCACAATGGCACTAAATATACAGAACCAAATGATATTGCCGACATCCTGGCAGATAGATTCAGTGCTAACTTTAGCCCCTCTCATCCCCTTAATGGCCCATCTCTATACCGGAAGAATGCAAAGTTCCTGTAATCATGGCTACACAGGTAAAAAACACACTCTCCAAAGCCAAGAACACAGCAGCCGTGTGACCCGGCAACATCCCAGGCTGCGTTCTACATGAACTACAGAACGAACCCCACCTAAGTACCATGTTCAATCATAGTCTCACCTCAGGCTTTGTGCCCAGTGAATGGCGCACAGCGACGGTTATCCCACTCCACAAAGGGGGAGCCACCATGGACCCCAGAAACTACCGCCCCATTAGCCTGACGAGCTTGGTCTGCAAGGCTATGGAACATATCATCATGGAACTTATAAACAGTGACATTGGTAATCTCCAAACTCTGGACCCCACCCAGTTCAGGTTTGTAAAAGGCAGATCATGTCTCCTAAACCTGATAGACTTCTTTGAAGTGGTCACCAAAGCCGTAGATGAGGGTAAGGTGGTTCACACAGCCTATCTAGATCTCGCCAAGGCTTTCAACACCATCCCCCACTCTGGAATTATAGATAAACTCACTAAACTAGGTATAAATCCCTATGTCACAAGATGGGTTGCCAACTGGCTCACTGACAGAACCCACACTGTGAAAGCAGCAGACTCCAAATCCAACTTCAGACCAGTGACAAGTGGAGTACCACAGGGTTCAGTCCTGGGTCCTCTCCTGTTTGGTATCTACTTCTCTGAAGTACAGGCTAACACAGAAGGTCTTTGGCTAACGAAGTTTGCAGATGACTGCAAACTAGGAGCCATAATAAAAACTCCAAAAGATGTGGACATCCTACAAAAGGGCCTCACTGAGACAGATGCCTGGTGTCAAAGCCATGGCCTCAAGTTCAATGCCAAAAAGTGCATTGTCATCCTTTTTGGTAAAAACTCTGTACAATTGAACTACCGCATAGGTGGTAGTCTACTTAACACCGAAAGTGTGATAAGAGACCTTGGGACACAGGTGGACAGTAGTCTCTCCTTTGATAATCACACCGCCACAGTAGTCAGGAAATCGTTTTACGTGGCACACCTCATCACAAAAGGTTTCTCATCCAGGAAAAAAGAGGTCATTGTTCCCCTCTACTCATCACTCATTAGACCCATTGTAGAGTACAACGCCGTTTTTGGTATGTACCTCACAAGACGTCTACAACAACTGGAAAGGCCGCAGAAATACCTCACAATGAGGATTACCAGCCTCAAGCAGATGCCGTACGCAGACTGTCTCAAAAAACTGCAGCTTTACTCCGTCGCATATCGCCTACTCAGAGGCGATCTCTGCCTAACATACAAAACTATGTCAAACCCAGAGCTTTTGGACATGCTCCACTAAAAGAAATCCCAATCCCTCTGAGCTACATGCTCTAGGGACCTAAACCTTGTCACCACAATAAACAGAACATGCTGGAGGGATAGATTCCTGTCCCAGAGACTTCCCATACTCTGGAACAAACTACCTATCTATATCAAACAAAGCTCCTCATTAGCACTCCTCAAGAAAAATCTTCATTGGATGGGAGATAGGAAATTCACCCCGGGGATCACTTCCGTGTCTCTGCTCGACAGTGGCACAGGAAAATAATTTTCTTGGGTGGCGAAAGCCAGGGTACCTTTTGGCTAGGCTTATATAGGCCCTAGGGCCAGTAGCCTAGTTACCTACCTATGAACATATATATATATATATATATATCTATATATCTATATATATATATATATATATATAGATATATATATATATATATATATATCTATCTATATATATATATATATATATATATATATATATATATATATGTGTGTGTGTGTGTGCGCATGTATATGTGTGTGTGAATGTATGTATAATATAGAAGGATCTACTTTTGTCGACACAGTGTGGTCGACTAAACAGATGGTCAACACCACATGTTGACAAAAATAGTAGCTTGGATGATACTCTGGGCTGGAGAATTTCCCCTTTCCCCTGAGAATTGTGGCATCTCGGATTTAGAATATATAATTAGCAAGGTGGGTGCAGCGGCCTTGCCTACTCCAAAAAGCAATCTTTGTTTTTTTATTTTGTTTTTAAGGTTTTTGCATGTGCCAAGACTGATGTTTGGTGCATGCATAGCAGATCATTTGGTGTTGACGTTATTCACGTTGATATCAGCATCATTCGATAAAGGTAAGTAAATCCATATATATGTGTGTGTGTGTATATATATATATATATATATATATATATATATATATATATATATATATATATATAGATATATATATATATGTAAATATAGATATGTATATATATATATATAGCTATAGATATATGAAAATATACATGTACATAAAATGAGTATAGAATGAAATAAAAATTGGTATTTAAGTATTATCGCAACCAGATTTTGTGACGTCTTTTACTTTCTTGATTTTTACTAAAACACCATCACTGAAGTGTAAAATGGAAGGTTTAGACTGTCAGTAAGTTGGGTCTATATTAGAACATCGAAGTGTCAGGTCTTCGAATGTTCTAATATCAACACCTAGTAACCGAAAGGTAAAAATGCGAATTTTTAAATAACCAAATTCTTTCCTAGGGAAAGAATTTGGTTGTCTGTTTTTGTCGCTTTGCTATTTTAAGCTCTGTGGTGGAAAGTTATGGTCGGGTTTAGGTAAGTGTGCGATTGTGTAGACGTGAGGGTTAGGGTGGGATAGGTGAGTTAGGGTTAGGGCGCGGGTCAGGTAAGTGTGCGAATGTTTGGATGTGAGGGTTAGGGTTTGGGTTAAGGTAAGTGGGTAGATAGTGGTGTATGTACAGTTTAGTGTAGGTTTAGATGTAAGATTTTAGGTGTACGTGTGTGGATTGCTGTGTGTTTGGTGTGTTTGTGTTGTGTGTATGTGTTTTGGAACAGCAAATTTTTTCCCTAGGAAAAAATTCGATGTTCTAAATTTTCGGTCTTACCAGTTTTCGGTTACTAGGTGTCGATATTGGAACATTCGAAGACCTGAAACTTCGATGTTCTAATAGACCCAGAAAGTCTGCTGTGATATTGGTGGTGATTTTAAAAATTATTAAGACTTATAATTTTAAGATTTGTGGGTAGTGCCCTTTAAAGACGTCAGGCGTTGAATTCAGCGATCGCAGTGGTTGCGTGTGTATGTATGTTGGGCTGAAAGGAGTGTGGGAGTTAGCGTACGCAGATTAGGTGCTTTCGTACTGTGAAAAGGATTACTTTTACTGCAGTTCTTGTGGCAAAGGATTATTTCTCAGCATTACCTTGTTCTTTTTGGATGTATTAAAGTATTATGAAGGTTAGAAACAGGTTTTCTGTAATGTTTTTGTAGTCTTAGGTAGGTTTATCATTGAAACAGCAGATAAAATAGTAAAGGTTTGAAAATAGATTTCCTCCTTTACCGACAGCATGTGAAAGGAACGCATCTGAAGTAGAATGGGACTCGCTTAACTGACAAGAGATGCTGGCGGTAAAGGGGCAACCTATTTTCAAACCTTATTTTTTTAGCCATTTCAATGATAAACCTTCCTAAAACTACAAAAACATTTCAGAACACGTCTCTAACCTTCATAATACTGTACTGCTACTACTTGACCTAAATAGAAGCAACCAGCATTACCACAAAAATCTGGTTGCGATAATACGCAAGTACCTAAAAATTCTAATCTTCATTTTCTATTTCAAAACACTTGCTAATTTGACATGGAGTAAAAGTGGAAGGGAGCCCTTTTTATCTAACTACTTCATATCCCACCTGGCAAGCAGTTTCAGTCAGTACTGATCCTTAACAGTTTACTTAGCATCTGAAAGTAATTTTTCATTTACTGCTGTTTTTTCTTTCTCTTTTTTTCCGCACCTGCACGCATAACAAAAGATGTCTGAACACTATTTAAAATGTGCCACTGCTACTGCATGTGTTAGATTTTACATTCCATTTTATACTTACTCAAGATATATTCAGATTACAGCAGGAGAAAGTCACACACAGAGTGTAAATATTGGTACAAATCACAATGTAATCAACGTTTCCAGCAGCAATTACATGTACAGTCACATATCTGACAAACGTGCTAAGCTGGTAATGAAATGTGCAGTGATACCTTATGAAAGATGTGCTGGGTTCTCTCATCTTGCAAGTGAATAGAGCAAGATTTTTATGCAGAAAGTACATCAGCAAAGAACTAGAAAAGCAAAACCAATAAGAAAAAAATATTGTGCCATGGTCTGTAAGCACTCAAAAGGAAAAGAAAAAAAAGCTAGTTTTTACTGCATTATATAAGCCGCGGTGGTACAGCGGTAGCGTTGTTGCCACACAGCAAGAGGTTCTCCTGTTCGATTCTCATCTGGAGCGCCTTCTGTGTAGAGTCTGCATGTCCTTCCTGCGGTCGAGTGGCCCCCGAAAGACATACGTGAATGGGCGTGCCTTCACTGAAGGTCGGGCGTCGGGCTGGCAACTCAGAACCATAAAAATCGACTGCCAATCATTAGCGGACCGGAGTTCCGCTGTGGCGAAACTGGGAAAAGCCAAACATATAATGGGCAGTAGAGTAAAAACTGAAACTTGTGTCACAACCAGGACCTGCTTGTAGTATTACGCAGACTACACAGGAGTATTAATTCAGAACATTATTTTATTATCTCAAAAGCTAACTGTTCTAGAAGCATCTCAAGGGGCTAGATGGCAAACTGACTACATAGGCTGAGTTCTTCAGTGAAGTAGGCCAGAAACAGAAAAAGCATTTTCTGTCATGCAAGAAGTTATAGGGTCTAGATGACAAACTGATTTGAAGCTTAAATATTTTTTATCAAAATATTTCTAACACTACTCATTGAAGTCTGTTTTTGCTAGATGCTGGACAGCCATCAGAACTCAGTTCTGAGGAATCATACCAGAGTGTAATCTGCTTGCTTTGAGAACACTGCTCAGTCAGAATTATACAAAATCTTGTCAGAACTCTTAATTTAAAACATAATAAGAACATTGTACATAATAAGAACATAAGTAATGTAACTGCACTAAAGTATGGAACATCCACACTGTACACTGTTTTTGGTTAATCCCCTTTACTATAGTTGTCAAGTTCTGTTTTTGTATCCAAAAGCAATGCCTGAATATCAGGTACAGGGATTGATCAATTTTTCTATTACTTCTTTTTTATATTTTTTTTAAAGGGGGGATCTAGTTAAATTCTGAATGGGGGCTATATTGTAATGTTTAGCAAATTATTTTATTTGCTTTCACACATTTTTAATATGCTTGGTAGTTAAACATCTAAAGATATTAATGATTGATTACAGTTGAATGATCAATTATCTAGCTTGTCAGGGGGGATGTGAATATGTCTGCTAAAAAGAATAATCACAGCTCCTATCTGTAGACAGTTTATTTGACTTATTGTCAAAGGAGACATTGCCTGACAGAAGGGGCTCTTTTTAATGGGATAGTGTGAGGGCAAATTACTTTATGGTGTTTCATTAATGAACTGAGTATGCAATCCATGTTTTGATTTTTCGAAGTGATTTTTTATTGTTGTAACATCGCAGCGTACATACTGAAAGTGTCAGATCCAGATCACACGGACAGGCATATTTTCTCTTTTCTTGTAAGGCAAATATAAAACACAAAACAATCAAAATATACTGTGCTATTCAGAATTAAAATCACAGTATATTTTATCTAAAATTGTGATGTTTTCAAGACTGAAATGGTCAAAGAGAAAAAAAATATCAGTCAATATGAACTGGCACTGAAACTATGGGTTCTTGATATGATTTTCAAATAAATATTCTGGTATGTTGACTAAATAATTTTACTAGAAAATGTTGACCTGTTAGGAGATATGCCTGTACTGAAAGGAACCACCAAATGTCTAGATTTTCATTAAAACTAGCAAGTCTGTCAAGAAAAGCAATAATTTGCATTATATTTAAATTCTTTAAGGAGAAGGCCCATAACAAAAAAACATGCACCCCTCTATAACAGTGAATGTTTTGTCATTAGTAAGATGCCACAAAAGTTCATTGCAGTGACAATGTCAACATGGTTAGGACAAATTCAGCCATGAACTATATTTAAATCCTCAAGTGTGTAATGGCAGGCCTAGATACATCCTGTACCTGCATTAGATGTTTTACTAGGTCCTGTTAAAAGGGACAGTGCACTTTTTCCTTAAAACTAAAAGTTAATGTTTACTCATAAAACATGCAAGTTGCTTTTCGCATCCATGAGGGGCATATGGATAAGAACAAAGAGCAATTTGTGCAAGGGGGAGCACAGGCTCTAACATACTCTTCAGTAATGTTAACCTTAACTTTAGATTAGGTAGTGCCAGCGGGTAGAGTCATAGATCTGGATGACTTCTCCTGTTTGGAAAGTGTATATAGTTTTGCCCATTTGCTGCAAGATAAAAGAGGTTGGGGATTTGACAATGTTTTATTTTTTTGTTTCTGGAAAGCTTTTATTGCAGCTGAATGTCTGGGAAAATGATTTGGATTCAAGCAGAAGTAAGAAGCAACTGCACACACATTAGTGTGAGCTTGTAAGCTGGAATTGGGAAACACATTCTAAAGAAATGTCATGTATAATATAGGGGAGTAATAGCTTTTTATCAGAATCTATGCTTTGTCAATATTAACGTATCAACTGTAGGATAGGCAGTTGAGTACAAATTTTGGACAAAAAGCTGGATGAAAAAAGAACAGAAGTTTGCTCGTTTGTGATAGGTTTGGCTTAATGCCGTGATGGTGAGACCTGTGTTGGAACCAGTATGGTGGACTTATAGGAAGGGTCAGACTGAAGTGTGAAATGAAATATGCCAAGGAAGGTGTGGAAACTGGATATTTGGGTATGATGTGTGTGGAAATGCTGCAGGTCAGAAACTAAGAAGAAACTAAGCGAGGAGGAAGAGATGCTTAGTGGGTAGAAGGGCAGAAGGGGAGAGGCAGAAACTGGGCAAATAGTGGACAAGTAAAAATGATGGATGCGAATCTGGTAGTGGAAGGAGCATGAGATTGAAGCCCACATTAGGACTAGGACCAATTGAATCAATTAGAAGATGAGAGAGGAGGAGAACAAGCACAACAAGAGGCAGAGGGAAAGCAATGGAGAGAGGAGTAGAACAAGCACAGCAAGAGGCAGAGGGGAAGCGATGGAGAGAGGAGTAGAACAAGCACAGCAAGAGGCAGAGGGGAAGCGATGGAGAGAGGAGTAGAACAAGCACAGCAAGAGGCAGAGGGGAAGCGATGGAGAGAGGAGTAGAACAAGCACAGCAAGAGGCAGAGGGGAAGCGATGGAGATGAATAAGAAGAGGGGGAATTGAGAATGGACTGCAGTGGGGGAATGTCTTGTAGGAGGAATGTACAGGAGACATGGAAAAGAGTTCAGGAGATGTGGCCAGGTGGGGGATGTAATGGCAAGGAGTAAAAGGTGAGGCAAGCCAGTGCAGAGACAGAGATTTTTTTAATTGATTATTCAGTGATCATTGTGATTAGAAGCCATGGCAAGGAGAGAAGGAGAAGGTAGAATACAGTTAAAAAGGCTTAGTAAAAAACAGGATTATAGGTGACTCTTACTACAAAACAGGTAATGATATAATATTTCATATTATCATCCATGTGTTTGGTATTTATATGTAGCAGTATCAGAGACTGAGGTAGAAAATTAGTTGTCTCAGCACTTATTTTCCCCTTTAATAACCTATTATTCTAGGTTCAAATTAAGCTAAGAATTCAAACAGCTAGCACACACTAGGTTGAGTTTGTATAAAAATATAATTTATTAACCTGTTAATCCAAATGTTTAATTAATATATAACTTAATAAATAGGCAGCAATTAAAGTGTTGTATAGGACTAACAAAGCAGGAAGAAGTTGGTTGCATTACTTTAATGTAGATCAAAAGTCAAAATCAAATAGCATATATAATCATAAAAAAAAAAAAAAATTCATATCCAGAAGCTTCTGAGTAGACATCAGCCTTTTGGGGTTAAGGTTCAGTTGCTGTTCTTGTTCCTCAGATCCTTCTGTGTTAGTCTTTTAAGGGTCTCTTGTCCTTGATCAGCAACAGATAAGCAGTTCTGAGTTCCATGTCCACTCATGGTGGACATCTCGAAAACCAAAATGATTCTCTTGCAAAAACCATGCTGTCTTCTTCCTTGGCAACAAATGTCCAGTCAGTTACAGGCAAAGGTGGGTTGTTTCCCTTCCTATGCAGACTTGCTCCTCTTTACTACAAATACAGTCAGCAGGATGAAATATCACGTTATTGGTAACTGAACTATTGTGTAGGCTATATATTCCTCTGTTATATACCCAAGACAGGCTAGTTCAGCTGTAGCTGTGCTGTTCAAAGTTCTGCGTTACCTGAGCAGCTCAGAAGAGCCTGATTAGACTGATGAAAAGTTATAAAGAATGAATGACTCCACAAGTTTCTCTGCCAGTATACATCTGTTGA
Source organism: Protopterus annectens (assembly GCF_019279795.1). NCBI lineage: Eukaryota > Metazoa > Chordata > Ceratodontiformes > Protopteridae > Protopterus > Protopterus annectens. The sequence goes on from NC_056737.1 coordinate 10,651,498, forward strand.
AATAGTAAAAGCTATATTTTTGTTTTTCCTATGCTGTAGATTGATCCCAGCTGTATCACAGTTCTATGTCAGTTCATATTTAAGCCTGGGGACCCACTGGTCTGTTTTCCTGCACATGTTTATTACTGTTAACAAAAATATGTTTTAGGAGAGAAATGAAGTTAGTCTACGAACATAGTCTCTCCCAGTATCCTCTGAGCTTATTATCTTTTTGACCACTTAACACTTTAATGTCTAAGACAAAGATAATATTCAGTTCACATGCACAGCCTTGATGTCAATTCCATTTGAATGGTGCCCTTTGGTCTACCTGCTTTGGAGCTGAGAAGAAAGCAGATACTACTAGAAATAGCCAAGAGGTTCCTTTTCCTATTAGAAAGTCTTTTGAATTGCATTACTTCAGGAACCTTGTCTTTGTGTTTGCATGCTGTCATGTATTCAAGCAGTGAATAGTGTTTTCTTCTGCAAAAAGTTTTGTACTGCCTTATATATGCAGCAGGTGACTGGCAAGGTTAAAACAAAACAATACATGAAGGCACCAAACAATTGCAAGTAATACACAATGGCATTAACAATAATAATAATTACAACAATATAATGACTATTAATATTAGCCATATTTTTCATCATAAGACTTCACCCCTTACAATAACCAAGGTATTCAGCATGAAAGGGGTGCATGTATGTTGTGGTGCAAGAGGCACCAGTTACTTCTTGGAGAAGTTGATCTGGTCATGGCACATAGGGCTATGGAGATGGCGGAGGGATGAGAGTATGTGAAAATGTTTTATATTGTGCCAGCAGTCAGCATATTGAAGGAGGAAAGGATTAGGGGATATGACTGGCTAAAGCACTGGACACAGGAGGATGGCCTTGCGACTGGTATGGGGATGGGATGACTGACAGACCAAGTCTTGTGACAGACTCTGCCTTATTTCAGAAGTGACAGCAATGTTGAAATCTTTGTGTTTTGAGAGGTGCATTTTTATCATGCAAGTGGATGTGAGAGGGAGATATCTATGCACTTACTTTCAGGGAGAGAAAAAGACCACAGCAGTTGAAAAATAAGAGAGTTTATGAGAATGGCTTATTAATATTTAGTCACAAGTCAGGGAAGGAGAAGAGGGGAATATGGAAATTTGTCATATCATAAAAGTGTGGGTAGGTGATGAGGTGGTGACACATGGGAGCACCAGAGTAGAGAGTACATTAGGAATAACAGAGGAAAGGATGGGGAAGGGGTGACACTAATTATTGATAAGGAGGAGCGAAAACATGTCATGAAGGAAGTGAGTATAGCAGGTGCTATAACTTGGGGCAATAACCATTGAGCTTAACTTGGTGGATGGCGTTACTGGTTGGTTGATACAGTGGATGGGGACACCCAGAAACAGCAAAAGAAGACAAGACTGAAGGAAGAAAAGATGTTTGTGCAGGAGGAGGAGGTGGAGGAAGAGAACTGTGCTCATTCTGAGACCTGAATCTGCTAGAAGTCAATTAGAAGATCCTGTGCTCCCGAGCAGAGAGGAAGTGTAGATTAATCAGGGTCCTGGACACCGAGGGGTTTATCCAGCTGCTCTAGAGCTGTACCAGAAAGCAAAATCATAATTCTGGCCATGGTCTTAAGCAAGGCTAGGGGGGTGAGATGTGTATCTAATCTTTAATATTTTTAGTGTTCACATATCAAAGTAGTGTGCATTCCATATAAAATAACTTATAAAATTAGTATATGCATAAAAGCTATAAAAAATATTGTGATTAAACTCCATTGTTTAGGTGCTGCAATAGAACTGGAGGCATAACTAGATTAATGTATACTTGTTCCATTCAGAAGCTCAAAATACTGAAATCTCGAATTTCAGTATTTCGAGCCCAAGAAGCCGAATCCATATAATAGCGAAAGTTTAGAAGCGCGAAATTCAAAACCTTGTACCTTCGCGCTTCTAAAGTTCTGCTCTGGTTATGTATTCAGGTAAGTGTGTGTGTGTGTGTGTGTGTGTTAAGGGGTTTGGGTAGGGGCTGTGGTGTGTGTCAGTGTGTTTTATTGCTCTGATGTGTGTGTGCAAAGAGAAAGTAGCTTGTGTGGTGGTGGTGTGTGTGTGTTTGTATGTAGTGCGACCTCGGCGTGAGAATATTTAAGTAGGGGGATGGGGGGTGCAGCCCCCACATTGGGGGCGCAGGGGGGCTTGCCCCTCTGATTTCATGTAGTAGAGGGATTGTGTGTGTTTGTGTGTGTGTGTCTGTGTAGTAAAACCGCAAAATTCAAAACTTCCGGTATTCGAGGTTTTGAATTTCATGGTTTTTAGTTTTCTTTGTTTTGTGGATTCCACTTCTTGGGCTCGAGATTTCAGTATTTCGAGCTTCTGAAGTGAATCCATGCATACACATCATACCTCTCAACTGTACAGATTTTCCTAGAATGTCCAGATTTTTTTCTAATATTTTTGGTCCGTTTTTCATAAAATTGTGGCTTTCTGACAAATTAGTGGCAAATCATTAAAGATTAAAGTTAGAAAATAATGACAGACATTTGAGTTTTAGACTTCATTTCCTTCAGAAAAGTTATGCTAATGCAAAATGTGTTATTCTATCAACTTTCTAAGTTTGTAGAGTAATATTTAAAAATGTTTCCTATTTGTACCACTTTTTTCATGGCTTTGTCCAGATTTCTTATTCTAAGGTTGAGAGGTATGCACATTCTGAAATGGACCTGGAGATGTTAGCAGCAGTGACCATACCAGTGGTAAAAGGTGAAGATGACAGTAGTGTCAAATTTCATTTAGGTGATGGATTAACCTGAGCTGGGGAAGAAGGGGAATGGTGTCAAATTGTGGGGGTGAAAAGGCTAAGGGAGTGGATCAGGGACATAAAGTACATGTGGACGGGGACTGGGAGTTGGATAAGAAGCAAAAACAGGCAAAAGAGAAGACCAGAGTGACTGTGTAGTAACATCAGGCTTATGATTATTCCAACAAGTATGAGAAGGGGGGAGGGGGTAATGTAGAGATGGACTAGGCAGGATGTACAAGAGGCTAGCAGAAAGGTGATATAAGACATGAAGGCAAAGGTGTATATTGAAAGGAAAAACTGAGTCATACATTTATGCATTACAGAAAAGGAATAAGGGAGGGACAAACACAGCCAATCTTAGTAAAGATGGGAGAGGGATCACAGAAGACAAGGAACAAGTAGAGATATTAATGAATATTACACCTCGTCTTCACAAAGTGGGAGGGCTGGGTGTTTTATTCGAAAAGAGTGAGGGGAGAGTGAGAAAACCAGTAGAAGAACATGGGTATAAATGAGGGGGAAGGGAGAAGTGACCAAAGTAAGGTAGGATTGACTGCTTGGACAGATGAGTTGCCTCCCCGGGTTCTCAGGAATCTGGCACTGTGTTGACAAATCCCCCTGACATTGAGCAGCACAGAATTGCCTGATGAGCGAGAAGACTGCAAAAGGTTAGTACCCTTGTGCAAGCAGCGAGTTGAAAGATCTTTGCATGCCACTTGGATTAACAGCTGTCACAGGGTAGTCTTGCAGGAAAAAACTTGTTTTCTAGAGAATAGCAATCTCCAGAACACCACCCAACATGGGTTCATGGCTAGAAAAAGCTGTTATTTGAACAAGATCCAGTTTAAGAATAGATTGCAGCAGGCTATGACACTGAAATACAGATTGACATGGTCTGCATGGACTTCATTAATACCTTGACATGATTCTGCAGATGTTTGTCATAACTTTAGAACCATATGATGTGGCAAGTTACAGGGATGATATTGAGAGGGGCTGTAAGGAATATGGAAAGTGATTAATGGAGTACTTGGGAAATTGTTCATGGGTATTCTTCTCTGTGCTCGTTTCATACATATCTGTGAGACAAGAGAACAAGATCAATCACTTTACAAATGATGCCATTAGGTACAACAGCTTAGGATGGGGGAGAGGACTGTAAATTGGGGTGCTTGAATGGGCTGACCAAGTGAGCAGAAAGCTGGCAGTTGAGGCTCAGTGCAGACTAATGTAAGGTACTTCACTTGGGCCACAGCAACTTTGAAATGTTGTCTGGGGGATGAGTGGAAGTGATGATAGCAGAAAAGCAGAAGGATCTGTTTAACACATCTAAAAAGGACTAATAGAAACAGCATAAGAGGGCCATGGCACCTGCAAACATAATGCTGATGTGTATCCTCCAAGGCAGATTCAAGAAGCAAGTAAGTAATGCTTCTTGCTGCCAGATAGCAGGCATTTCTGGAGGCTATATAGAGAGAGACGAAAATCTGCTGGAAGGAGGAGGATGAGAATTAATGAAAGTGTGAGGGATGGGGGGAAGTGGTATGATCAGGACAGCAGAGGAGAGAGGAGGGATATGATTTGGGTAAACAAAAACTTCTTGTGAAAATGGGAAAGGGTGATTCTGGACTGAAAGCAGTGATGTAGGGGATGGGGAGCAAGTAACAGGAGATTGTAAGAAACTTAGGATGATCCAGCGTCCAGTACCAGGAGATTGTAGGAAACCTAGGATGATCCAATGATTGTAGATCATAGGAAACCTAGGGCTGTTCAGTAACAGGAGATTGTAGGAAACCTAGGATGATCCAATAACAGGAAATTGTAGGAAACCTAGAATGATCAATGACAGCAGGTTGTAGAGACCTACAACTCACTGGTTCTGCAGAAGTACTTCACAGGAGGCTGCAAACCCATGGGTTGCATTAGGAAAATTAATGTTAAGAGAGGTAAGAGTCCTTCGGGGAGGAATAAGAGAGGTAAGTAGAGGGAACTGAAGGCTAGGATGGGCCTAAATGGTTTCCCACTCAGATGTGTCATCCCAATACCAGTACACCCATTTGATGAATTTATTGTGTTTGTCCGAGTCCCATACTGGTCTAGGAATGTGTGTCTTAGAACATGTGAAGAACTGCGTGTACACCAGGTGAGTGGCTTTTCTTTGAAGAGCAGAAGCACTGTTCTACAGGAATATTTTGAAAGGTAAGTCATAAGATGGTTATAGCCACATAATCTGAACAAACTGGATTGTTATGGTTACAGAACCTGAAACTTATGCATGTGTATGTGTGCCCCCATTATATATATATATATATATATATATATATATATATATATATATATATATATGGATCTAGGATGTTTGCTCGAGTAAGCAAACAACCGAAACCCAAACGGCCGGGCATACTTACACGAAAGTGCTTTTCACCGAAGAAGTATGCCTGTTGCTGAGGCTGTACTATGTTGCGAAGGGAAATTTCCCTTTTCCCCACTGTAGTGTGGTCTCAGAGGGAGAATATTAAAGTAGGGGGGGTGGGGGGTGCAGGGGGGCGAAGCCCCCCCCCCCCTGATAAAATGTAGTGTTTTATTTTTTTTTTGTAACACGCTTTAACGAAAGCGCTTTTTCAGTAAAAGTGCTTTCATTAAAGTGTGTTCGGTTATTATGGATTCGGACGGTTGCTCACTCGAGCAAACGTCCTAGATCCATATAAATATATATATATATATATGTGTGTGTGTGTATATATATATATATATATATATATATATATATATATATATATATATATATATATATATATATATATATATATATATATATATATATATATACACACACGCACAAGTGTGTGTGTGTGTGTGAATGCTAAATACATCTATATCTCTACCACCTCCTCACCTCTTTCCCCTCTACTGAGTTTATCCTTTAACTTTACCTAGTGATAAACTTGTTTTCATCAAACACTTCATAATCTGTAAGATGTAATTGCTCTGTTAAACATTGCTCTATTACTTAAAAGTCACACTGCTGCAAAACCCAGAATGTTTTTATATAAGATGTATGTAATTTGACAAGCATTATTGTATATTATTGCGTTGCTACTTTGTTTATTCTTCAGTTGTTTGCTGTGTACTTGTATGTGGAGCTTTTCTTCCCGGGCCTCTTCCGGAAATGGTCTAATAGACCAGTCGGTCCTCCCCGGTAAACAAATGTCAAATAACTAAAAATAAATAAGTAAAATATATGTATGAAAATCATACAGTGGAAACCACCAAGTCAGTGAGGTGAATGTCACCATAATTGTTGGTATAGAATGCTGGCCTTAGTAGCTGAAAACTGTAACTCCGTACGGTGCAGTAAACAAAAAAAAAAAAAAAAATGCAACATATGATGTGATGGTAGGTGAATGACTCCTAGGTCCTCCCTATTTGTAATTTAATGACTACTCTCTCTTTCTCTATTTTAGACACGTTAGACATGTAATGTGCTGCGGTAGCGTTGTCGCCTCACAGTAAGACGTGTCCTGTTCGATTCTCAGCTAAAGCGTCTTCTGTGTGGAGACATGCGTGAATGGGCATACCTGCGTCAGAGCTGGCAACTCGGTACGTAAAAATCTACTGCCAGTCATTAGCAGACGGGAGTTCCGCTGTGGCGACCCCTAACCAGGAAAAGCCGAAAGATACAACAACAAAAAGACATGTAATAGATTCTAACTGGAACATCCTCACTACGGATGACAGAATTATGGGTATAGTGGGGGTTTCCCCTTTTTATACATATAAGAACAAGATGTCTTTAAAAAGACGGCTCTGCCATATGGAGGCCAAATTATGTCAGGAAGACACTTCAGATAGGCATTTACCTTTTGGTACCTTTCCATGTAGTGGATGTAAATATTGCTCTTTTATAGATACGTCAAATCTGTTTGTACATCCTGCTTCTAAACAAAGATTTGTTTTTAAGGTACATGCACATTGTAAAACTAGAAACATTGTCTATTTAGCAACATGCATAGCATGTGAAAGTTTCTCCCTAGGAAAAACTAATAGAATGTTTTATGAAAGAATACGTGAACATAAATATGCTATTAGGAGAAGTGATTTAACCAATGCTCTAGTTAAACATGTGCATGTGTCAGGACCGCCACATAGTTTTATGTTTAAGGTTGTAGAAACTGTGTTTAAAGGACAACGTGGAGGTGATTTAAAAAAATTATATTGAAGAAAGGGAATTGTACTGGACTTTTAAGTTCTATGCTGATAGAAAACATGGTATTAATGACAAGGTCTCTTTAAGACCGGTTTTAAAGTCAAGGGATTTGCATTAGTAATTGCTATAAGCAAAATGATTGGTTTGTTTTTAATTGCTATGTATTTAAAAGTTGGTTTTGCTACATTTTCAACCTGTCTGAAGATGAACTCTCTTCGAAAGCGCTTACATATTTTATTAAATATCAGTGTTTGCTAAGCCTTGGCTCTGGGATTCCTTTGGTTTTTGGCTGACCTTTTCTACATTTTGAGGAATTCCCAGCTTTTAGCCTGTTGTAGGTATTTCTCTTTTTCGAAATGCAGTGTATGTACATGAATATGTAAATATGTTGTGTGTTTTTGTTCCTGCTGCAGCGGTCTGCCATCCGTTAGGTTTCAGAACACCCTTCCCTGATGTTGTGCTCCAACTCTCCCTGACTCTTGTCTAACTCACACCTTTGGACCTCATGAATGACAAGGAGAGTGTGTGGAGAGAAAATCCAGGTGCCCTGGTACGTTGTCCTCTGACAGCTGCTGAGGTATTTTTTTATTTGCTGTGCCTGCTGGTATATAATATACAAGTCCCAATGTACTTGATTCACTCAAGAATTGCTAATCTTTAACTGTAAACCCTCCTTCAAGGATATGCAGTAGGCAAAAATGCTGTTCTGTCTTTTCTCAATGCCTGACTTCTCAGAGACTGGGTTTACTAATTGAATCCTAGTCATGTGGGTCACCACCAAGGCTCTAGTCCATTGTGCTGTAAAGCTGGTCATGTCACCAGTTTTTATATGCTGTGTTTTTAAACTTCTTTGCCTCACTAAACATTGTATTACATTGCACATTGCGTGGATGATTCCAGTGCATGCGACCACAAAGATTCTTGAAACCAGGATGAATGAGAATCCTTCCCTGATACACACACACACACACACACACACACACACACACACACACACACACACACACACACACACACACACACACACACACACACACTTCTTGTTTAATTAAGCAGAAGAGAAAAAAAAAGCTTTTAAACATTTGGCTGCATCAGTTTTAATAGTGAGTGTTTATATACACACACATATAGTCTGTCACGCTTGTAATTGGCATGGTTATGAACGATTCGCTAATGTACAAGTACCAGGGTTTGAATTTTAAGATTGAGATAGTGGTATCTTGGGCATTTCTTTTTTTTTTCACCCTCAAGGTGCAGTGATCTTGTGTTGGTATATATAAGCAGCAGGAATGTAGGGGTACAGCTGCCACTTATGAAGGTGCAGGAAGGTTTGCCCCCCTGCAAAAATGTGTTGTTTATGTCATGTCTGCTTCATCTACTAGTGTTTTTCTCTCTCTTTTGGCTAGGATGGCCATCTGCAGGTAATCAGTGCCTCTCCTTCCCCCCAAACCCCCTGTAGACCATTCAGCTTATACTGTTGACCTGAGCTAGCAACCTGGGGACATAGCTTCCAGAACATTCAACCGTCTTCGGATGGTGAGAAGAGGAGGTTATGTAGATGACCCTGTGTAATCTGCTCCTACCAGCAGAATTTTTTTTATGTACCGTATACTTCCTTGAGAAGATGAGAGTGCAGTCAAAGGAACGTGCATCCATGGACACTCCTGCTCATGATGTATTGATGCTTGCCCTCCTGTTTTGTTAGAGAGCAGCACTGTGCCATTAAAAAAACTATACCCTCCCCTGTGGTAGGCAACCTGGCTGTGAGCCAGTAAAATCAACCCCCCTCCCCCAGCTCTACAGCTTCCCAGGTCACTAATCAATCTTGGGTCATCAGCAAAACATTCAGATTTCCTGCCCCTGTGCCAATGAGCTGGCTTGCTTTGTCTTCTACAGTAGTGATGACTGTTTTCAATCACATTTGTGCGTTGATTATGAAACATTTGTATTTTGCGACTTCTTGCAGATTCAGAACCAAAGTTTTCATATATGCAGCTTATTTGTTTTTTTTTTAACTGTATATTAAAGGTTAGTTGTTTTTAATTACTGTTTTCCATCGCTCATACTGATAACCTTGGACGTGGCCTGTGTGAAGGGCTGTGTTTACTCTTGTGGTGTGCACTTTTCTTTTAGTCCGTCTTTCTCCCCTCCACGTGATTTATTTTAAAGTGTACACCTGTCTGAGTCGTAGTGTACTGCATTTACTGACAGATGTAGACATTGTGGAGAAGAAAAACAGATGGGTCTGTGCAGCTGTCGTGTATGTAGTCCTGGCAGCCCCTTTGAATTCACTTCAAGTTTATGACAGAATTAGGATGTACCAGTGCAGCATTTTTTTATGTAAGCTGAACAGTTCTTCCTGCTCCTTGTGTGTGGGGGATCTGTCATGAAGCATCTTAGTTTCATTGGTGATTGAAAGGTGTCAGCCCACTAGCGATTATTTCAACTGTGTATCTTTGTCCAGCACCAGTGCATCACAGTGGGATTCTAATAAATTTTGTGGTTTCTGTGCTTCTCTGACACTACAAAAGTTTTTTTTTCCTTCTCATTTTTGGAACTGTGGTAATCTGAATAGATTTGAGAGATTTCTGTGTGACTGTTTTACTCCTCAGTTTTCAGAACCTGCAATACAACCATTCAGTGGAGGCATTAGATTTAGTCTTCTTATAGAGGGCTGCTTTGCAGAATATTTCCATGTACAAGTTCTGCATTGCACATCAGTATGTACTGACATAACTTTTCACAGTTCAGGGCTATAACCTGTGAAAAGATGACGCTATAAAACTATTCATACATTTCCAACAGTGCTGCTGAAAAAACAGAACAGTAGTGGGTGCTGTATATGAAAATACTAGTTTATAGTGCAGCTGCAGCAGTGGAATTTAGTCTTCTTGTGGAAGATGGTGATGCTTTGTATATTTCTTGGTGCATGTGCATTACCCTCTAATGCCCTGTATTGTCCTTTAATGGTTGTAATAGAATCTCTACCTTAAATACGCGGATGAGATTTCTGCAGCCGCTGGAGGGATGATTACATTTCTAGTTTGTGCTGTGATGGATGGTAGTCTAAAATAGGAGCCCTTTGTGATCATGTACAGAGGTGAAATCATTATGCTGTGATACTGAAACCTAGCAAGAGAGTTGCTATATGCAACATCTTTGATAACTGAAAGAGTTACAGATTTCAGAGGTGTTGCAGGCATTATTTTAGGAGAGTAATTTTAGCAATTTCTGACTGAACTAGTACAGACAGATTCTTATCCTGCCAGTTCTTTAAATGGTTTGGAGCATTAGTTTGCAGGTTAGTTTATAGTGGTGAAATGGAGGAAGGAAGGATGTAAATTTACAGGTCTCCCACAGTGGGCACTTTAAGGGTACGGCACTTGTTTTAAAAAGATACATAAATAATACTGGAAACAAGCTTAAGTACTTAGTTATACAGATTGGTAAAGGAATGTTTTCCCCAGAGTATATTTACTGTTTTCAAAAGATATTGTTCTGAAAGTTTCCACATTTTGTTTTAACTATACATCAGCAGTGTTGCAATGATGCCTAGCCTTTCATGATCAGGATTACGTTGTCTTGCATTTTGCACATCCGTAGACACAGAGTCTTTTTTCCCCTTGCTTTTAAGTGATTTAGCACTGATAGCATTTATGTGAAGATATTTATTTATTTTGAGGGGCTAGGTCTATTTGAAAAGCCAGTCTGGAGGTTGTCTTCACATAAACAATGTTGTTTCCCTCCTCCATTTTATTGCACCAGTTTTCATCCTTTGTTATTATTTCTACCCCATTCTTCATTTTGCTGCTTCATCTGTGTAGAAATCACTAAAGCATTATTCTGCAGGGGGCAAGATACTTTCCACCCCCATGTGGGAGCTTCACCATCCACACACGCATTCCTATATAAAAAAAAAGACTTCATGGCTGCAAAAATCTTGGAGAAAAGAGAAAAATGCCTTTTAAGGCTGGAGCTGCACTCACAGTACTGTACGCACCAGACCCAAAACACTATTACATTCTGGGAGCTGATGCTTCAGGGGGTTTACCTGACGTGATGTCTTTCTGGGGTAATCTACATTCAAGCAGATGTAGATTGCCCCATGTTTACTTTTCCTGCTAATTTTTTGTCCTGTTATCCTTTTTATGACACTGACCCTTCCCCTCAAAGCTGCATGACAGGGCCTGGAGTGTGGTGGTCCAGGGGTTCTAAAACTGCTGTTGAAACCACTCAAACACAATTATTTCAAGAAGCTGTAACATCTTTGGAAATTTTTACAGAAACTGGAACCCCCTATGAAATAATCTCTGGGCAGCAGGAACTTCTACAGCTGTTTGATATACAGAATTCTACAATAAACAGTAGTAGTACAATTATAGACCTCGTACCTGAAATTTCTTTCATTTGTTTTAAGCACCTTTGTGAAATTAGCACTTAAGACACAGGCAAACATACAATAACTAACTCAAGCTTTTATAACATCTTTTTTATATTTCTAGTAGATACTTGTATTTCTTTAGAGTGTACAGAATGTTTTTGGATCTGGCTTCTTTAAATAATTGACTTACCAGCTAATAGCATTAATAAGGGCAAGGGATTATTAAAAATGACACTGGTTGTTAGTCTAGGATGTTCTGCAGTGGAGAAATTAATCTGTCTCACTTCATATTCATAACTGTGAGACCTACATGTTATTAAGGTGCATGGTGTGAAACCAAACAGGGCAATTCACTGTCAATTTCGGTTTATATCACACTGTACTTGAAATATTGCCAGTTGTTAGTAAATATGAAAATAAGCAATATTTCCATTTATACTTAATACTTCAAAAAACGAGCAATTAAACTTTTTGCATGACATTAGGTGAAACCTTCGATGTTGTTGAAGAAACATGTCTTTTATCTTGAGAAACATTCTTTATTTGTTCTGCTAATTATAAATTAAGCATATGTTTTCAGATTTCTGTAAATATCTCAATAAACATGTACTACTTGTCATGCAAAAGCTTATTTATGGTTAAAAAAATGTTCTAGCAGTATGTGTATAGGATATTCTTCGTGTTTCACTGTTGCAGTCATAACTGCAGGGTACTCCTGCCGGCAGGCAGCCCGAGGTCGGCCAGAATATCAAAGTCCGGGTTCGGCGTCGGCTGTATCAGCAAGCACCCTGACGTCAGAACGCATGGGTATAAAGCTGACAGCCGACACCATCTTCTCCAGTCTTTCTTGCTGTGCGGTGCAAAGCAGTTCGCTAGTTGTTGGTTGGTGTTTTCAAGACAACGTGGTGTGATTGTCGTCAGTCCGAAGTTTTCTACTTCTCTTCTCAAAGCTAAGTACCCCATTGGGGAAACCTTTTTCTTGCTCCTCCGATGTCAGAAAAAGTTAATAATTGTGTATCGTGTGGAAAACAAATACCTCATAAAGATTTCCACTCTTACTGTCTACCTTGCTTAGGCCCTGACCACGACATTTCTTGCTGTCGGTTCTGTGCCAGGTTTAATTCTCGCACTATCAAGCGTAGGTACGATTGGGCCTTGAATTACTTCGGTAGATGATTTAATTATAGGATGTCATCGGATACTTTACCGACTACTGGAATACAGAAGAAATGCAAAGACAAGGACAGGCCTCCAAGGTCCAAACAGGATACTTTGCAGCCGGAGCCAGCTTCGGTCGTCAGTGAGGCGCTTTTGCAGCCCCTGTCGTCCGCCACTTCAGAACCGATGGCCGACACGGACTCCCATGGGGAGCCATCTAGGCCTAGTAATTTGTCTGCTGCTGGACCTTCGGACATCGCTCCTTCAGATGGGTCCGGAACCGCTGTGCAGGTACCGGCTTCTGAGGGGGTCTTCAGGCCTTCACATATTACTATTTCCACAAAGACAAAGGCTAAGTCAAAGACTCCTGTTAAACCCAGACTTTCTGCTCAAGCTTCTTCGGATTCAACTCCTAAGACTCAGAAGCAATTACTACGGATGGCTGAGGATTTATTAACTATGATTAAGGGTTCTCACCCTCCTCCTGAGAAAAGGCCTAGACAGGATATCCCTTATGATTCCTCTGATCAGGCTTCTATATCTTCAGTTTCTTCCTCTGATCAGGATTATTCTTTTCCTCCTTATGAGGATTCGGATGCAGAGGATTCTGTTCCCTCTGCCTCTCCCCCTGAAGATTTCTCTTTTGGGGAAACCTTGCATGAGATGAGGGAGCATTTTCATTGGGAAGGTCAGGATTATTCTGCTTCCAAAAAGAGACTTAGGGAATTTCTTCTTCTCCCTCAACACAGGCCTTTAGCTATTCCTCCTGTACTTGACATTGTGGATGATGCTTTCTCTGAAGCTAACTTGAATCCTGATTCCATGCCTGCTCCATCTAAGCCTGATAGATTTTACAGGGTCCCTGATTCCCATCAATTCTTATTTAAGAACCCTTCTGCTGATCCTGAAACTATTTCAAGAGGGTTCCAAGGCTGCTAAGGCCGCCTCCTCTAAGAATCCTATCCCCTCTGAAAAGGATTCTCGTGCCGTGGACAGGTGGGGCAAAAAGGTTTATACTTCAGCTACCCTTTCTATTAGAGCTTTAAATTGTCAGTTTCACATGTTTAAGTATCAACAGTTTCTTTTATCTGTTTTAAAACAAAGGCTTTCTACCTTTCCTGCATGTGCTGAGGACAAGGAATTACAGGATGTGTTGCATGCAACTGAACAAGTTAGCAAACATAGTTTACATTGTGGTTTTGATGCCTTAGAGGCTTCCTGCAGGGCTGCTGCCTATGGTACTGTTATCAGGAGACATGCTTGGCTTCGTGAGCAGAATTTACCTGAACAAGTTAAGGCTAAATTGCTAGATGCCCCTGTTCAGCATGATGTATTATTTGGATCTAAGGCTGAGGAGGTTATTAAAAAGATGGAAGAAAAAGCCAAATCTATGCAGACTGTAAAAGATTTTTTGCAAGTACAGCCTCCTAGATTTTCTAGAAATTGGCCCTCCAAAAATTGGTCTTTTCCCACTTCTGACAGGCCTCAAAGGGGAAGATATAGACTCTCCAGAGGTCGGGCGCAGGCTCAGACCTCTTACAGATCTAGACAGTGGACTGCTTCTTCACCTAGAAGGGGAGAAGACAGACCTCAAACCCAAAGGAAACAGACCCAATGACTCCCTCTGTTGGGCTACAGGTCCTTCTTCCCTGGATGCCCCTCTCGGAGGAAAACTTTCTCTTTTTTACCAAAATTGGACTCTCATTACCCAGGACAAATGGGTGTTAGATGTGATTTTGAAAGGCTACAGATTCCACTTTCACACTCTGCCAAGGCCTTCCGGCTGGCCAGATCTGCCAAAACATCAATGGACAGAGGCCTTAAATCAAGTGGACGCTTTATTAGCCTTAAGAGCCATAGAACCTGTTCCACCTCTAGAGGTGGGGAAAGGTTTTTATTCAAGACTTTTTCTGGCCCCAAGAAAACAAAACTCCTGGAGACCTATTCTGGACCTCTCAATATTAAACACCTTTTTGGAAATTCCAAAATTCAGGATGCTTACTCTTCAACAACTTCTCCCAATGCTCTCACAAGATGCTTGGATGGTAACATTGGACTTAAAAGAGGCCTACTTACACGTCCCCATAAGGCAACAATGCAGAAAGTACCTCAGATTCAAGGCAGGCTCGAGACACTTCCAATTCTCTCTACTGCCATTTGGCTTATCTACTGTTTTTACCAAATGCCTGGCTCCAGTAGTAGCTTACTGCAGACTTCAGGGGATTCAGATTTACCCCTATCTGGACGACTGTCTAATTCAGGCAGACAACAAAGACCTTTTACTTCAACACCTGCAATTTGTTCAACGTCTTCTCCTACTACTGGGATTCTCAGTGAACACAAAAAAGTCACATTTGATTCCTTCTCAACGAATGATCTTTTTGGGAGATCTTCTAGACACAAGTTTACAGATGGCCTTCCTTACTCCAGAAAAACAGTTACAGCTGGCTTCAATCTTCCAGACCTTGGCAACCTTGACTCAGCTCACTGCAAGGAAATTCCTACAGGCTTTGGGCTACATGGCCTCTTGCATCCTGTTGATTCCAAATGCGAGGCTTCACATGAGGAAACTTCAATGGTACCTAAAGAGTGTATGGTCTCAGCATTGCCACAGTCTGGATACAATGATTCCACTAATTCCCTGTCTCCAGAAGGAATTCCTTTGGTGGTCCAGGGCGTGTGTTTTGAACGAAGGGAAGCCCTTTCGTCTTCCTCAACCTACTCACATCATAACCACGGACGCCTCGGATTATGCTTGGGGAGCTCATTTTCTAGACAAGTGCCAACAGGGCTCTTGGACAAACAAACACCTTCTATGGCACATCAACTTGAAAGAAATGTTGGCAGTCCAAAATGCGCTTCTAGCCTTCCAGACTCTTTTGAAGCCAGGACCTCTGCTAATTCGAACAGACAATACCACAGTCATGTGGTACATAAACAAGCAAGGGGGCTCTTACTCTTACCCCCTTTGCAGACTTGCCATGACTTTATGGGAAACATCCTTAAATTTGAATCTGGATCTTCTGGCACAGTTCATTCCAGGAAATCAGAATCTCTTAGCAGACAGTTAAGCAGAAACATTTTGGATCCTCACAAATGGATGTTGGACTCCAACTTATTCAGCAAGATAACTGCAGTTTGGGGCTGTCCTCAGATAGATCTGTTTGCGTCCCATCTCAACCATCAGTTGCCTCTCTTTTGTACCAGGTCCTTCCACAAGACAGCTTGGAAAGTGGATGCCCTGTCCTTCAGCTGGAGGAATCATAAAGCTGGACAAACCCAGACTGATCATTTTGATAGCTCCAAATTGGCCTCGTCAGTTTTGGTATCCAACTCTACTGCACCTTTGCTTGGAACCCCCTTGGAGTCTTCCTCTGACCCATTCTCTACTGTCCCAGCATCAGGGTCAGGTATTTCACTCTCAAATCAAGACTCTCTGCCTGGCAGCTTGGCTCATCAAAGGCAATTGATCCATTCTTCTCTTCCTAAGCAAGTTTTGGATATTCTTTTGGAAGTTAGGCGTCCTAGTACAAGGAAATCTTATGCTTCTAAATGGAAAAGATTTTGTATTTGGATGCAGGATCGTGGTTCTGATCCTTTTTTACCTGATATTCCCTCTAAATTACTTTATCTCTCAGACCTTTTGATTAAAGGTCTTTCTTTTTCTTCCATTAAGATTCATGCTTCTGCTATTTCGGCTCATTTCAGTTGTGATCCTCCCATTTTTTCCCACCAGCTGGTTAGACAATTTCTGAGAGGAGCTAAGAATTTAAGACCTCCTAGATCTCCTCCTGTCCCTCCTTGGGATCTCAACTATGTCTTGGAAAAGCTTACTTTGCCTCCTTTTGAGCCTGCTGCCTCTGTGGATATTAAGTTCTTATCCTGGAAGACAGCTATCTTGTTGGCCTTGACTTCTGCCAGAAGGGTGTCTGAGTTGCAAGCCCTCATGGCCGTGGAACCATACCTCATATTTCATCAGGACAGAGTTTCCTTGAGGACCAATCCTACTTTTATGCCTAAGGTAGTTTGAGTGGCTCTAAATCAGACTATTCACCTTCCTACCTTTTTCCCAAAACCCCAAAATAAGGGGGAAGGGATTTTGCATTCATTGGACGTACACAGGCAACTACGTTTTTACCCGGACAAAACTAAAATTTTCAGAAAATCAGATGAATTGCTTATCTCATTTGCTTCCAGTTCTCTAGGTAAAGCTATTTCTAAGCAAACTATTTCCAAATGGATTGCTCATGGAATAAGATATTGTTACTCTCTTTATGGAAAACAGATTCCAGGTACTGTCAGGACTCATTCTACTAGAGCAGCTGCCACTTCAGCAGCCTTTCTCAGAGGAGTTCCTACTAAGGACATTCTGGAGGCTGCCACTTGGAGCTCTGTGCATACCTTTTCCAAGCACTATAACCTCCCTTTGTACTCTAAGTCCAGGGCAGGCTTTGCCTGTGCTGTTTTGCAGGGTCTTCTAGCTGCTCCTTCTTCTTCATAACCTCCTCCCGTGTTCTCAGCTTTGGGATTCTACCCTACAGTTATGACTGCAACAGTGAAACACGAAGAACATAGTACAGTTGTGTACACCTACCATAAATGTAGATGTTCGAGTGTCTTCACTGTTGCAGTCGGTGTTTCCCTCCCTCCAGACCCCTCTTGTTTCTTTTTTGCTTACTTTGTTTCCTTTTCCACTACCTTTCTGGTGTATTTGTGTTTCCATTGGGACACCTTTTGGTTTTATGGGGGCTTCTGACATCAGGGGCAAGAAAGGCTGGAGAAGATGGCGTCAGCTGTCAGCTTTATACCCATGCGTTCTGACGTCAGGGTACTTGCTGATACAGCCGACGCCGGACCCGGACTTTGATATTCTGGCCGACCTCGGGCTGCCTGCCGGCAGGAGTACCCTGCAGTTATGACTGCAACAGTGAAGACACTCGAACATCTACATTTATGGTAGGTGTACACAACTGTACTTTGTATGGTTTTCAAGATATGAAAATTTGTGAAAGTTTAGAAAAAATAATTTAGGGGTTGTATGCATTATAATTACAGTATTTGTGGAAAAGACCATGAATGCACTGATTATCATCACTGCAAAGAATACCTCTTACTGATAACATTGCTATTTGTACAGTTTTTGTAGCTGTTATTGTTCACAAAATATTTGCATTTGTTTATCTTAATGCTTTTTAAGTTGATTTTTCAGTCTTGTTCCAGGCCTTGTGGAATGCAAGGATGTGTGACATTCCACACCACATAGGTTCTAATGAGATAATTACTGTCCCTGATATTCTGCTCAGTATCATTCCTGAAATCCTTTCTTTGTCAAAGTCACATGGTTATTTCATAGGATCATAGGAATTACTCGGCTATTGGTTGTAAGGCCCTTACATGCCTAGCTAAGAATTTAGACCATGTTCCACCAAGTCAGCATCTGATGCCCCTGTCCAGCAGGGACACAGGTGGAATCCCAGGGGTGTATTTTTGTTCCCCATCCAGTTATCCAGGTTGCACTTAAAAAGGGTTAATGAGGTACTCTGCTGGACATGGAGAGGGAGTCTGTTCCACAGAAGGGGGGAGTCTGTGGGACAGAAATCTGTCCCACCAAGTCCTATTGATGTCACAGACCAGGTTGAGGTTGCGCATGTGGGTTACTCAAGTGGAGCTTGACATTCGGATATGCAGCAGTCCCATCAAGGTGGGGTCTGAGATTGCTTTGTATGCCAGACAGATGTCACCTCTGAGAAGTCTGTATAAGACTGAGTAGAGGGACAAGGCTTTTAGCCTATCTGTGTAGGGTAGATGTTTGAGGCCCTAGATTCTCCTAGTGAGGAACCTCTGTGGTGTCTCCAGCTGCTGCATGTGCTTTGTGAGGTGCATGCCAAAAGGGGCCTTCTACTCAATAATGGATCTTATAAGAGAAGAATACAGGGATATGACCTCCTTGTCCCTGGATGAGATACCCTTCCTAATGAGGTGTCCCGTGTAGAAAGCTTTATGTACAATGGAGGCAATATGGTGGTCAAAAGTCAGTTTCCTATCAACCTGGGTGCTCAAGTCCCTCATGACTGATTGTGTGCTTAGGACCTTGTTATTAATGTGGTAATTTGTGTGGATGTCACTCTCCCCAAAGGGCATTTTCTGACATTTAGTTTGAGGTCATGTTTCTGGCACCAGTCATTTGTTTTGGGTGAGACTGTCATGGAGGATGTGCACATCACTAGGGGAATTGATGACAGCACCCAGCTTGTAGTCATCTGCAAACCTGGTCAGCCATAGGCCACTGGTTTTAGTCTGCACCTCAGAAAAGTGTATCTCAAACAACAGAGGCCCCAAGACTGAGCCCTGGGGGTACACTGCTTGTTACGGGTCTACAGCTTGAGGTGGCTTCCCCTGTTTTGGCTAGGTGGGTTCTATCAGTGAGCCAGTTTGCTTCCCATCTGATAACATATGGATTGATGCCTAGTTGAGAGAGTTTATCTGTTATACCTGAGTGGGGGCGTCTATACTACAAAATCGAACTTTTAAAAGTTCGAAGGTCATATAGTCGACACCATATGATCAAACTTTTAAAAGTTTGAAAATGTAAATAAATAAACTAAAGAAAAAAACTACCTAAACAGTTTAAGCAGGGGGGAAGCCCCCCTGCACCCCCACAACCCCCTCTGTAAGTATACCAACTCCTAGATTGCACTACAGTACAGAAAAGGAAAATCCCATTCCACACTGTACGGAGATCTCCGTTGAAACATTCAAACTTTTAAAAGTTCGATCATATGGTATCGACCACATGACTATCAGACTTTTAAGAGTTTGACAACATGATATAGACCCAAGTGGGGAGTAGTATTGAAGGCTTTGGCCAGGTCAAGGTAAGCAGTGTACACCATCTTCCCCTCGTCCATGGATTTGGTGACTGTCTCAAAGAAGTTGATCAGATTTAACAGGCATGACCTGACCTCCCTTTGACAAAACCAAACTGTGTGGGATCGAGGATTAGGAGGTTGCCAGTGTTCATGTTAATGAGGTCCATGATGATCCATTCTATGGCCTTGCAGATCAGACTAGTTAGGCTGATGGGTCTATAATTTCCTGAATTGGTGGATGTTTCACTTCTGTGCAAGGGGGATGACAGTGGCTGTCCCCCACTCAGCTGTGACGAATCCGGTACTCAGGCTTTGGCTGAATAGGGTGCCTAATGGTGCTGCAAGTTCTTGCCTGAGTTCATGTAGAATGCAACCTGGTATGTTATCCGGGTCCCATGGGGGCTGTATTTTTTGCTTTTGAGAGGGCAGTGATGACTTACTTGCTCCCTAGAAATAAGAGGAGTGGGGCAAGTGCTGGGGATGTCCTGATTTACTGATGGGGGGACAGAGGGGTGAAGGTTTCACTGAACCTGCCAGCAGGTTGGCTATATCTGTGGCATTTGTGTGTGTGGTGTCCTTGACCACCAGTTCTGAGCAGATCTCTGTGCTTCATTTGAGATTGCAGACATATGCAAAGAAGGCCTTAAGATTGTCTTTTTTTACATGTGGCCAATTTGGATTCAAAGTTTGCTTTGGAGGATTTCACTAGTGCTCTTATTTGCTTGTTCAGGCTAAGGAGAGATTGTTTCCAATTAGGCACCTGCGCCTTCTTGGTCCTGGACAGCAATTTTTCCCTTTTATTATAGAGTTTTTGTATTGCAGACATCCACCAGATAGACTTAATCTTCATTGAGGAGGATGATTGTCCTGTTGGGTATTCCTGATTCCATGCAGCTATGTAAATGCTCATATAGTACTTTGATGTAGGTTTGGACATTTGTGCCATTTCCTATGGAGGGGGAAAGGCCTGTGAAGCTGTTTATACCTTCTCTCAGGAGTTTATAATCAGCTTTGGGCAATTTTTTTTTGTTTGACCCGAGCTAGTGGGGGTTGGTGGAGATGGTGACTTCGAAAGTGACCGCTTTGTGGTTGGATCTTACCAGGGAGGATGACACTGTAGAGAATGCTGCAGTGGTTACTTATGTTGGTTAATACGAAGTCCAAGATATTATCACCTCTTGTGGGGGGGTGTCGACAAGCTGATCCAAGGCATTTGCATTGACAAAGTCAAGGAATCTCTGGGCACTTCTGTTTTGGCATGAGTAGTTCTTCCACTCTGTGGTGGGATAGTTAAAGTCACCCAGGATCAGGGTAAAGGGTTGAATCTTGATAGATTCGAAGAGGTCCAGATAGGTGGAGTGGGCATCTTGAGTCAAAGTTGGGGGCATGTAGCTAGCTATGATTTGAATAGGGGTCTTGTCAATGGTTAACAGCACCTGGATTGTTTCCTGTGTATCATACTGTTTGACCAGCCTGGAAATGTGTGTATTTTTAATATATATTGAAACTCCACCTCCTTTTGCTTTGCTGCCCACAATTTGGGGTCTGAATGTATGATAGGATGAGTAACCTGGTATGGCTGGGGTGCTCTCTGCAGTTTTGAACCAGGTTTCTGTGACTGCATAAATGTCAGCATCTTCTAGGGTTAAGAATGCTTGCAATTAGTGCAGTTTCATGTCTAGACTACTAGCATTTAGCAGCATGACCTTTAATTTGCATTTTGATGACATTTTCATGTTGGTAGTTTTGACCTCATGGCATTGCCTAAAAAAGGCCCTATGGAGGAGGCAAGAGCCTTTGCCAGAAGCCCAAGGGAGACAGATGTAGACTATCTCTGGCAAAGCATCGTGGTCTGTCAGTCATGTCTTCCCAGGCTGTCTGGTACTGGATCCCCTTGGAAAGACACGAGAAACTAAGCCAATTGTTAGTCATTTTCTGTTTGTATTGAGGCATCATTCTGGGTGATGGTAGAATGCTGCTTAAGGCTGGTGACATACCAGCCTGGGACACACATTCAGCGAGCTCAATCTTGTCTCTCTTCATATAGTCCAGGGAGGTACGTCTCAAGACATTCACGCCAACATGGACTATGACAGAGTCATAACAGTGCCTGTTGTTGAGAGATGAGTGCATCTCTGACATGGCGGATTCTGGCACCTGACAAACAACTAACTGTGACTTTCTCCTTAACCAGCCTGTTGAGGGGCACATCTGTGTATCTCACAATGGAGTCTCCTATGACTAATATGTTGGGTTTATGGTTAGGCGTTAGCGGCTGTGAGACACAGGTGTGTGGACTAGGTGTGGCATGTAGTGTGGTGGGCTGTGGAGTTTGTGTGTTGTTTGTATATGCTTTGGTTGAGGACCTCCACATATGTGAGTGTGTGTTGTGTAAGTGTGGGTGTCAGAGGTGTGGTGTTTGTGCTGGCAACCTTCTCAGTGCCAGATATACTGGCTTTTGTGGGAGAGAGCATAGCCTCTTAAGTTCTTAATGTAACTGCATCTCTCACAAATTGTGTTCCTAGGTGGTACTAGTAGATGGTTGTCTGTGTACATGAGACAGTTGCTACACTGTCTCAGGATGCCCATATCAACCAGACTGGCAGGAGAAACCATAGGAAATTGTCCATCTATGTTTGTCAGAATATGAGGGAGAGAGACCAGAGAGAACTAAGGGGATAAAGGGTGGAAGGTCTAAGATGTGTACTACTAGGTGATCACACAAGTGCTACTAATGGAAAATTAGTGGCTGGAATACCTTGCAGTGGGTTAAAAACAGTGCAGCTGTGGTGCTCAATGTGCAAACAAGCCCAGACCAACTCAAACGTGGGGTTTAAATTCCACAAAAAAAATAGAAGATTCTAGTAACACAGAAATCTAGCCAATCCTGCTAGCTCCTGCTTTCTATACCAGTCAGCTTGTACCAGACAAAGTCCAGGCAGCCCTGCTACTCTCACTAGCAGAGAAAGTAGGCCCCTACCAACACAAGAAGGATACCAGAAGCACATCAGTAAATTGCTTTAAAACAGTGCAGATGTGATAAATTAGCTATAAGGCACAGATAAAAACAATAGGCAAGTGTAGAATGCAATAAAATAAGTGGCAATAAATGAAAAAGCACTTAGATTGGTCTTGGAGCCTCAGGAATTTTGTAAAACATCCCAGAGGTGAAGCACCTCAGCAGAGTCTGGTTCAGGCAAGCCAAAACCAGCCCAAACACGGGGTTTAAGTACTGCAAAGGTAGAAGATTCTAGTAATAGAAATCTAGCCACTCCTTCTAGCCCCTACTTTTTTACCAGTCAGCTTTTCCCAGACTAGGTCCAGGCAACCCTGCTACTCCAACTAGCAGAAAAGATAGGCCCCTACCAGCACAAGATGGCTGCCAGAAACACAGAAGGCAAAAACAAACAGCTCTGGATGCAGCAAACTTGTATCCATACTATGCGACTCAGTTTAAGGGTTAAGAACACAGTAAAACTCACAGAAAAGTGTATCTTGCAACATTGCTATTTGCACTCTGCATTTCTTAATATTGTTCAATATTCTTATATTTGTGTCTATACCTGTAAGGTCATTTACATTCCAAGATAGCATAGTCATTATGATGAAAAGCTATTGTTCCCACCTATTATACAGTTTTTGGAATATGCATCTCCAACCTTTGTGTTACATGCACACACTAATGTTAGGCAGGCTGATCTCTTATACAGTTAGTTGCTTCTTCTCATTTCCATTTGAACCTATGTCACATTTTTTCAAGACTTTTATTTTAATGAAAATCCTCAAACAAAAAGTACATTTTCAAAACTCCACATCCATCCAGCCACAACCTTTTTTCCATTTTTGCACATGGGGGTCAGGGTGTCACTTCAGCAGTGACAAGTCATCTACAGCTGCCACATCCCCTGTTATTATTTCTTTATTTATTTCACATTTGTTGACTGGGGTAGTCTGACTGGGCCATTGCCCTTTTTCAGCAGAGGCCCAGGAAGAAAAGCTCCATAGTACGACTAAGCAAGAAAATTGCATGATTAAAGTAAAATGCAATAAAATTAAGCAAACTTCCATTACAGTATAAGTAAGAGAAAAAAGAGCAAAAGAGATATTTATACAATTGTAACTTAGAACAAATGCACAATACTATGTACATTTTCCAAAAATGTTTAATCCTCCAGATAGGAACAATTGCCCCAAATCTGTAGATGTACTTACAGACATTACCTAACTTAAAATTAAGGTTATGCATGCTGAAGTACATGCTACAGCCTGTGTTTCCACGTAAGCTGATTGCTGTCTGTTCCTTTCTTGTCTGTGTTCCCCTTCCAGGTGTGAAAAATAATTTGTATGCTTTCAGAAAACATTAATTTTAGCTTTAAGTAAAACTAATTTGTACACTGTTGTATTATATGTATTAAAGTATTAAGGCAGCTAGGGAGATGATCTCTTATTCATTTCCCATAACTTCAACCTTTATTTTTACTGAATTGCTCACCATTGTACCTTTTAAATTTTGCATTTCCCTCATCAAAGAATGCTCAGAACTGTCAAGATTCATTGTTTGCACCTGGAGACAGCTTGTCTCCCTGAAAATGTACTCCACAATGAATCTTTGTACATTTTGTTCAGAATAGATTATACAGCTGCCTTCAGCTTCAGACGTCTTGGCTCCCACTGAGCACAGTTACTTTTTTCCCCTTTTCGTGTTCTTCTAAACATTTATGACATGAAGTGGGATATATATTTTCCCCTTTTTAGCGGTGCTCTAAAAATTAATGACATAAAGTGGGATATATTCTTTACAGTCCATCCACAAATTTAACAAAATCAACAAGTGTCCAGTCTTTTTTCATCTACTTTTTTCTTCAAAGCCATATTTCAGAAATGTGATTGATGCTTTATAGTCTCCCATTTATTCCCTAATTTCAGTGTTGCTGGTCTTCTTCCTGTGTTTATCTCCATGTCTCAAAACCATACTCTGGTTTAAATCCAAGGTACTCCTGATTCTTCTAGTCTATAGCTGTCCTTTTTTGTCCGTCAAGCATTTTCTTTTGAACCTTATTGTCAGAAGAATGAGAAGCAGAGTCCCCTTCTGCTTGTTGGTTCACTTTTTGTTAGATAAACTTTATTTCCTGCTTAGCCTGTTCCGCATAAAAAAATGAATTTGATCCTCCAGGGAAAAAAAAATTCAGAAGACAGCTGGATACAGCAGCTTGAAAATCACTTCTGCCTGTTGACATTCCCTGATTGCCGGAATAAATTTGCTTTTCTTCTGCCTGACGTGAATAATCCTTTTATTGCAAGCACTCTGTTTTCTCCAAGTTTTAATAGTTTGCCCTTTTGCCACAGTTTTGTCAGGATCAAATATTTCTGCTTATATGATTGCATCTTCACTAATATAGGTATTGGCTGCTTTTTCATTGCCAGGTTTGGAGCATACACTTAATGTGCCCTTTCAAGTATCAAAACCTGCTGTAGAACACTAGTCTACTTGCTTTTCTGTGCTTTCATAAATTTAGTATGGTTTGATGTTCTTCGTGTTTCACTGTTGCAGTCATCACACTTGGGTTATCTGCCTGCAGGTAGCCCTCAGTCGGCCTGAATACCAGAGACTTAGTATTTCTGCATCGGATGCTGTCGCTCCAGGACTGATGTCAGGTCGTCATGGGTATAAAAACAGGCAACCAACGCCATTACATCAGTCTTTCTTGCCGAGGAGGCCGAAGCAGTTCGCAAGTGCCGGTCGGCCACTACCTGAGTTTTCCTTTACTAATTGAATCATCCTGAAGTCTTCTAAAGCTAAGTACCCCATTAGGGATCCTTTTTTCTTTCTCTAGCCGATGTCAGAAAAAGTTAATAATTGTCTTGCCTGTGGAAAGCAGATACCACACCGAGATTTTCATTCTTACTGCATCACCTGTCTAGGCCCAGACCACGTCGTACATCGCTGTCGGTTTTGTGCCTTGTGCAATGTCCGAACCATTCATCGTCGGGCCCTTATTGTCACTAAATACTTTCGTTCTCGATCTCCATATTCCGAAATGGGTTTGATAAGCCATCCAACTACCGATATTCTGAAAAACGTAAGGATAAAGACGGAGACAGACCGCACAGGTTCAAAGCTGCTACAGATGCTTCTGTTAAGCTAGTAGCCAGTTCGCTGCTACTCAGTGAGGTGCTTTCACAGCCCCTGATGCCCACTTGAATGGATTCACGGGCCTATGCTGGGACCCGTTCAGAGTCCGGTATCCTGCGAGACTCTTCTTCCATTATGGATCCGGTGGATGTCTCTCCCTTGGATGGGTCCGGAGCCGCTGAGCAGGCACCGGCTTTTGAGGAAGTTCTTCATACTACCGATGTTTGAAACAAACCGACTACTTCAGTTCTGTCTAAAACAACTGAATTTCTAAGGCTGGGAGTATGCGCTATGCCTAGAAAACCGATGACCAAAGCGCATGTACCTGCTCCCTTACCACAAAATAAAATGCTTTGAATGGCAGAAGACCTTATTATGCTGATTAGGGGAAGTCAGCCTTCCCCTGCTAAGAGAAAAAGGGACCAGTCCCCAGCAGCTTCAACAGACCAAGAGTCTGATGACTCTGAGGTTTCTGATTATGAAGACATGCCCTTATCTGCTTATGTGGATTCTGATGCAGAGGAATCCATTCCCTCTGCCTCTCCTCCAGAGGATTTCTCCTTTGGTGAAACCTTACATACTTTAAGAGAGCATTTCCACTGCGAATGCCAAGACTATCCTCAGTACAAAAAGAGACTTAGAGAATTTCTAGACTTGCCACAACACAAGCCTTTAGCAATACCACCAGTCCTGGAAGTTGTTGATGTCTTTATGGAATCCAGTCTTACTCCTGATACTTTACCCTCTGCCTCTAGGAAACCAGACTGGTACTACAGAGTACCTGACTCTCACAAATTTCTTTTCAAAAATCCTACTGTTGACCCAGAGATCATTTCCCAGGGACCTAAAGGTATCAAGGCAACAATAACTAAGAATCCCACCCCTTTGGACAGGGATTCCAGAGCTTTGGACAGATGGGGCAAGAAGGTATATACCTCTGCAACTCTTGCCATTAGGGCTTTGAATTGTCACTTTCACATGCTGAAGTACCAACAACATATTATGGAATTTGTTAAGCAAAAAATAGCTACCTTTACAGACTGTGCAGAAAATAAAGAATTGCAAGAGTTTATGCATTCTGCAAGCCAAGTCAACAAGCATACATTGCAGTGTGGCTTTGATGCCCCAGAAGCATCTTGCAGGGCAGCAGTCACTGGATGTTCTTCATGTTTAACTGTTGTAGTCATCACATTTGGGTTATCTGCTTGCAGGTAGCCCTCAGTCGGCCTGATTATCAAAGTCTTGGGTCCTGCGTCGGTTGCTGTCTCTTTCCATGACGTTAGGTAGTCAGGGGTATAAAGCATGCAGCCGATGCCATCATATCAGTCTTTGTTGCCGTGCAGTGCCCGAAGCAGAAGCAGTTCACAAGTGCTGGTCAGCCAACTCCTGAAATATTCTTTTCGAGTTTCAGATCCGAAGGCTTCAGCTAAGCTAAGTACCCCATTGGGGATTCTTTTTCTTGCTCTAAACCGATGTCAGTAAAAGTTAATTGTATTTCTTGTGGAAAGTAAATACCTCATAAAGATTTTCATTCATACTGCATTCCTTGGCTAGGCCCAGACCACGATGTATCTGGCTGTCTGTTTTGTGCCTTATTCAAACCTCATACTATTCATCATCTGTTTATTTTCGCATTTAAATATTTTGGTACTCGGTTCAATTATCCAGAAATGGCTTTGGTAAGCCACCCGACTACTGACATTCCGAAAAAATGCAAAGACATAGACCACATAGGTCCAAAGCTGCCGATGACGCTTCTCCTAAGCTAGTCGCCAGTTCGCTGGTACTCAGTGAGGTGCTTTTGCAGCCCCTGATACACACTACTTCAGATTCACAGGACTCTACTGAGACTCATTCAGAGTCTGGTATGCCACGAGATGCTTCTTCAACTGGGGGACCTGCAGATGTCTCTACCTTGGATGGGTCCGGAGCCACTGTGCAGGAACCAGCTTCTGAGGGTGTGTTCAGGCCTACTGACTTGCATATTAAACCAACGCCATCTTCTTCAAGGCCTAAAACTCAATCAATGCCTAGAAAACCGATGCCCAGACTGCATGGTCAGGCTCCTACACCTAAAAAACAAATGGTAAGAATGACTGAAGACCTTATTACTTTAATCAGGGGAAGCCACCCTTCTCCCACCAAGAGACCTAAGACTGATTTTCCTTCTGATTCTTCTGATCAGGATTCTGACATTTCTGTTTTCTCTGATGACCAGGAGTTGCCCTTATCTACCTATGAGGATTCTGATGCATAGGACTCCATTCCCTCTGCTTCTCCTCCACAGGATTTCTCCTTTGGTGAAACTTTGCATACTCTTAGGGAGCATTTCCGCTGGGAAAGCCAGGATTACTCTAACTCCAAAAAGAGGCTTAGTGAATTCTTACTCATACCTCAGCAGAGGCCTTTAGCTATCCCTCCTATACTGGATATTGTAGATGATGCCTTCTTGGAATCTAGCCTGGCCCCAGACACTTTACCTCTGGCTCCCAGGAAACCTGACAGGTAGTAGAGTACCTGACTTTCACAGGTTCCTCTTTAGCAATCCTACTCGGATCCAGAGACCATTTCACAGGGACCCAAAGTCATTAAGGCTACTACTGCCAAAAACCCTACCCCCTCTGACAGAGATTCCAGGGCCCTGGATAGATGGGGTAAGAAGGTATACACTTCTGCAACTTTGGCCATTAGGGCCTTAAACTGCCAGTTTCATATGTTAAAGTATCAGCAACATATTACTGGATTGCTTAAACAGAAAATGATGTTGATTCCTGACTGTTCTGAAAATAAAGAATTACAGGATTTAATGCATTCTGCTGAACAAGTTGGAAAACATACTTTGCGATGTGGTTTTGATTCATTAGAGGCTTCTTGCAGGGCTGCTGTCACTAGGTCTCTACTTAGAAGGCATGCCTGGCTTAAAGAGCAATCTTTGCCAGATCATGTTAAAGCTAAATTACTGGATGCTCCCTTAAACCAAGACTGCCTGTTTGGCAACAAAGCAATAGAAGTACTTAAAAAGATGGAGGAAAAAGCTAAATCTATGCAAACTGTTAATTATTTCTTGCAAGTTAAGCATTCCCAGATTTAGTAGGCATTGGCTTTCTAAGAAATGGTCCTTTCCTGCCTCTTCCAGGTCTTCTCAGTCCAAACCCAGAACCAGCAGAACAACCAGGCTTCAGTCCCAAGGTACTCACAGGCCTAAGCAGTGGGGGGCTCCCATTTCCAAAACTGGGAGTAGTAAGACATCCCCTTATGGTAAACTGTCAAAATGACTTAACTTTAAACCTTCCAAGCCCTGCTCAATTGACTGTTCCTTTAGGGGGAAAGATCGCCCTGCATGCAAAAAAATTGGGAACTCATTACCCAGGACAAATGGGTTTTAAACATAGTTTCCCAAGGATACAGCTTCCACTTCCACTCCTTACCAACCCCAAACAGTTGGCCAGACCTACCCCCAAATCAGTGGGCAGAGGCTCAAAAGCAGGTTCTGTCTCATCTAAGCATCAGGGCTATTCATCCTGTCCCAGAAGAGGAATGGGGGCAAGGTTTTTACTCAAGACTTTTCCTGGTACCCAGAAAAGACAATTCCGTGCATCCTATCCTGGACCTGTCTATCCTAAACACTTTTTTGGAAATCCCAAAATTCAAAATGATAACTCTACATCAGCTGCTTCCCATGCTGGGCAAAAATGCCTGGTTGGCAACACTGGATTTAAAGGAAGCCTACCTGCACATCCCAATAAGGGATTCTTGCAGAAGATAACTAGGCTTCAGAGCAGGCTACATGCACTATTAGTTCTGTGCACTGCCCTTTGGCTTATCTACTGTGCCCATGGTATTCACAAAGTGCCTAGCTCCATTCATTGCATTTTGCAGACAAAGAAATATTCAAATATGCCCTTACCTGGACGATTGTCTAATTCCGGCAGAAAGCCAGGACATACTAATAAATCATCTGGCATTTGTAAAGAAATTACTAACTTCTCTGGGGTACACCATAAACAAAAAGAAATCACATCTAGTACCCTGTCAACAAATTGTATTCCTAGGAGCAAGCTTGAATACAACTTCCCAGATGTCCTACCTCACGCCAGAGAAACAAGTTCATTTGACAGCCTACTTCAAACTACTGGCCACAAAGACCCAGCTATCTGCAAGGAAAATACTGCAAGCCCTGGGGTTCATGGCCTCTTGCATTTTACTGATTCCATATGCAAGACTGCATATGAGGAAATTACAATGGTATCTAAAAAGCCTATGGTGTCAGCATTCTCAGGACCTAGAATCAATGATTCCTATCATACCTTGTCTAAAGATAGAGTTCCTTTGGTGGGCAGAGGCCTGCCACCAAAACAAGGAACTGCCATTCACTTTACTCCCTGCCACCCAAACCCTAACAACAGACTCATCAGACTATGCATGGGTGGCTCACTTGGCAGGGCAGTGCATTCAGGGCAAATGGAACCCAAATCAAATGCACCTGCATATCAATCAAAAAGAGATGTTAGCTGTACAGAATGCTCTGACAGCCTTCAAGGCCACATTCTTCCAGGACAGTTACTGGTAAAGACGGACAAACACCACTGTTATGTGGTACATAAGCAGGGGGGAACCCACTCATACTCACTCTGCAGATTAGCCATGGCTCTGTGGAACACAGCCTTGAGCTACCAAGTGCACTTACAAGCTCAGTTCCTGCCAGGCAAGCTAAATACACTGGCAGATGACCTAAGTAGAAATCTCATGGACCCACATGAGTGGAAACTGGAACCAAAGATATTCAACACGTTGAGAAACAAATGGGGGAGGCCAGAGATAAGACCTGTTTGCCTCCCCTCAGAACTACCAATTGGACAAATTCTGCACAAGGGCTCCCCACAAACAAGTTTGGAAAGTGGATTCCCTGTCCTTCACCTTGAAAAACCTATCAGTTTATGCATTTCCCCCTCTGCCTCTCCTCTCGAAAGTGCTACTAAAGATCAAACAGGACAAACCAAGGACAATACTGATTGCACCAGACTGGCCATTCCAACACTGGCACCTGCTCTTGCGCATTGTGACACTGCTGGAACCATGGCACCTGCCTCAGACCCCTGCCCTGCTTTCCCAGCAGGAGGGCCAGATTCTGCATCCACAGCTTCAAAGTCTGAACCTTGCAGCCTGGCTTATTACCTGATCTCTCCGTTGCCATCCCTCAGTAAGCAAGTGATGGATGTCAATCTGGAGGCAAGGAGGCCTAGTACTAGAAAATCCTATGCTGAAAAATGAAAAAGATTCTGTTCCTGGAGCCAAACTCAGGGGATGGGCACAGGTGTGCCCAATTTACCACATATTCTTCAATACTTAACTGAGATGCCTCACAAGGGCCTTTCCTTTTCTTCCATCAAAATTCATGCCTTTGCCATTTCAGCACATTACAATACAGAGCCTCCTCTCTTCTCTCATCCACTGCTGAAGCAATTACTCAGAGGGGCCAAAAACTTAAGACCACCTAGGAGAGCCCATACTCCAGCCTGGGACCTTAACTTTGCATTGGAAAAGCTCACTTTACCTCCCTTTGAGCCAGCTGCAAATGCAGAGTTGAAATTCCTTTCTTGGAAAACGGCCTTCCTTTTAGCCATTACTTCAGCAAGAAGGTTGTCTGAATTACAGGCCCTCATGGCAGTGGAACCTTTCATCATCTTTCATGCGGATAGGGTGTCCCTCAGGACCAGTCCTATCTTTATGCCCAAGGTATCCAGTGTTGCCCTTAATCAGTCCATTCATTTGCCAACCTTCTTTTCTAATCCAGAGAACAAAGGGGAATGAATACTGCACTCCTTGGATGTGCACAGACAACTTCGATTTTACTTGGACAGGACTAAGCCTCTCAGGAAATTTGAACAGCTGCTGATTGCATTTGCTGCAGGGGCAGAGGGGAAGGCCATTTCTAAGTGGATAGGCCATTGCATTCATTTCTGCTATAAGCACCATGGAAAACCTACCCCACAGGGGATAAGACCTCATTCCACCAGGGCTGCATCTACCTCTACAGTCTTTCTCAGAGGTGCCCTACCAGGGACATCCTGGAAGCTGCTACCTGGAGCTCTGTACATACCTTCACCAAGCATTACCACTTGCCCTAAATCCAGGGCTGGCTTTGCCACTGCAGTCTTGCAGGGCCTTATAGCTGGTCCTAATGCTGTCTAATTGCCTCCTCCCATCCTTAGCTTTGGGAATCTACCCAAATGTGATGACTGCAACAGTGAAATACGAAGAACATAGTACAGTGATGTTTGAGTGTATTCACTCTTGCAGTCCTGGCTACCCTCCCTCCAGCCCCCTGACTTCTATTGACTATGCCTCTATTCCTCATGCTTAAAGCTTTCTGGTGTATTTGCTTTTTGTTGGAGGTGTAACCTTGTATATAATTGCTTCCCATTTTGGGGGCGCCTGACATCTGGGGCAAGAAAAACTTATGTAATGGCATTGGCTGCATGCCTTATACCCCTGACTACCTGACGTCATGGAAGATGAAACAACAACCGATGCAGGACCCAAGACTTTGATAATCAAGCTGACTGAGGGCTACCTGCAAGCAGATAAACCCGAATTTGATGACTGCAACAGTGAATACACTCGAACATCTACATTTATGGCAAGTGTACACAACTGTACTTTCTGTACTGAGAAGGCATGCTTGGCTTAAGGAGCAGACCTTGCCAGATCATGTCAAATCCAAGTTACTAGACGTTTCTTTGAACAAGGACGATCTGTTTGGCAATAAAGCAGAAGAGGGTCATACAAAGTTGGAAGAAAAAGCTAAATCTATGCAGACAGTCAAAGAATTCTTACAAGTACAGCCTCCTAGATTCAGTAGGCATTGCCCCTCGAAACATTGGTCCTTTCCAGCCCCCTCAAGGCCATCTTGAGCTAGATCGAGGGGAGACGGACTCCCCCCCCCCCAGACTACAATCTCAGGGTATGCAGAGATCTAAGCAATGGAGTGCCTCCACCTCTAAAGTGGGGAGTGCTAAACCACCCCCTTACGGAAAGAATTCCCAATAACTTCTCAACTCAACCCCCTCCTCTGCCCAACTGCTTGTGCCCCTAGGAGTAAAACTTGCCCTTCATGCAAAAAAAATGGATTCCCATCACCAAAGACCGATGGATCCTCAACATTGTATCCCAGGGGTACAAATTTTACTTCCACTCACTGCCAACCCCAAAATTGTTCCCAGACCTCCCTCTAAACCAGTGGGCAGAGGCTGAAAACCAAGTCCAGTCCCTGTTCTCTATAAGGGCAATTCAACCGGTTCCTGCTTAACAGATAGATCAAGGATTCTATTCTAGACTTTTCCTGGTACCCAGAAAAGAGGTCACTTGGTGCCCAATCCTAGATCTTTCAATTCTCAACACCTTCCTGGTGGTACCAAAATTCAAAATGCTCACCCTGCAGCAGCTTCTACCTGTGCTAGCCAAAGATGCCTGGTTAGTCACCTTAGACTTAAAAGAAGCCTATCTGCACTTCCCTATAAGGGAGTCATGCACAAACTATCTATGCATCATCAGTTCTCTGCACTTCCCTTTGGCTTATCCACTGCTCCCAGAGTATTCACAAAATGCCTGGCTCCAGCCATTGCTTACTGCAGACAGAGAAATATTCAAA
This sequence comes from Protopterus annectens, assembly GCF_019279795.1. Classification (NCBI taxonomy): domain Eukaryota; kingdom Metazoa; phylum Chordata; order Ceratodontiformes; family Protopteridae; genus Protopterus; species Protopterus annectens. Next base: position 10,684,687 of record NC_056737.1, read on the forward strand.
TTTACCCATACTTGGACGACTGCCTGATTCAGGCAGACAGTCAGGAAATGCTGTTGCAGCACCTGACATTTGTAAAAAACCTACTAACCTCCCTGGGGTACACCATCAACGGAAAGAAATCAAAACTAGTCCCCAGTCAAAAGATTGTATTCCTGGGAACAAGCTTGGACACAGCGTTGCAGATGGCATTCCTCACTCTAGAAAAACAAGCCTATCTGACAGGCTATTTTACTCAAATGACCACAAGAACCCAGCTATCCACAAGGAAAATCCTGCAGGCCCTAGGGTTCATGGCCTCATGCATTGTAATTCCATATGCCAGACTGCATATGAGGAAACTTCAGTGGTACTTAAAAAGTCTTTGGTGCCAACATTCTCAGGACCTGGAAAGTGTCATTCCCATAATACCCTGTCTGAGTTTCTTTGGTGGGCAGCAGCATGCAACCACAACAAGGGACTGCCCTTCCCCAACCCCACTCTGCCCAGACCCTAACCACAAATGCATCAGACTATGCTTGGGGGGCACACGTGGATGGCAATTGCATTCAGGGCCACTGGAGCCCACGTCAAATGCATCTGCACATCAACCAGAAAGAGATGGTGGCTGTGCAGCATGGTCTGACAGCTTTCAGATCCCTACTCTCACCAGGACACCTGCTATTAAAAACAGACACCACAGTTATGTGGTACATCAACAAACAGGCTGGAACCCACTCTTACCCACTCTGCAGGCTAGCCATGGCCCTATGGAACACAGCCTTGGACATGCAGGTCCATCTGCAAGCTCAGTTCCTGCCAGGCAAACAAAACTCACTGGCAGATGATTTAAGCAGAAATCTCCTAGACCCACATGAGTGGCAACTACAGCCATCATGCACCTTCAAACGTCTGATTCAGAAATGGGGGACACCAGAGGAGGATCTCTTTGCCTCCCCCTGCAGTCACCAGCTCAGAAGATTCTGCACCAGGACACCTCACAGCAGGGCCTGGAAAGTGTATGCCCTATCCTTCCTGGGGGTAAATCTATCAATTTATGCCTTTCCCCCTCTGCCCCTCCTCTCAAGAGTATTGCTCAAGATAAGACAGGACAGACCAAGGACAAATTTGATTGCCCCAGACTGGCCACGCCAACAGTGGTACCCACTCCTGCGAAGCCTGTCACTGGTGCCACCCTGGCACCTACACCAGAACCCAACCCTGCTCTCTCAGCAGGAGGGACAGATCTAAATCCGCAACTGTAAACTCTAAATCTTGCAGCCTGGCTTATTCCTTGAATTCTCCCCCAGTAACCAGCCTAAGCAAGCAGGTGCTGGACATCATCCTTGAAGCCAGAAAGCCCAGTACAAGGACATCCTATGCTGATTAGTGGAAATGGTACTGCTCCTGGATTCAATCTAAATGAGAGAACACAACTCTGCCCTCCCTGCCTCTAATCCTGGATTACCTAGCAGATCTACTACACAGAGGCCTATCCTTCTCCTCCATTAAGATCCATGCCTCTGCCATTTCGGCTCATTACAACACTGAGCCACCGTTCTTCTCTCACACTCTTATCAAACAGTTCCTGAGTGGGGCAAACAACTTAAGGCCGCCAAGGAGAGCACCCACCCCTGCTTGGGACCTTAACTTTGTACTGGAAAAGCTCATGCTACCCCCCCCCCCTTTGTGCCTGCAGCATCAGCAGAGTTAAAATTCCTCTCTTGGAAAACAGCCTTGCTTCTGGCCATCACTTCAGCTAGAGGAGTGTCTGAGCTGCAAGCACTTATGGCTGTGGAACCCTTCATTATTTTCCATGCTGACAGGGTCTCCCTCAGGACTAGCCCTTCCTTTATGACTAATGTGATGTCCAGTGTCTCCCTCAGGACTAGCCCTTCCTTTATGACTAATGTGATGCCAGTGTGGCTCTCAACCAATCTATCCAGTTGCCTACCTTCTTCCCTAATCCTCAAAATAAAGGGGAAAGGATCCTGTACTCCTTGGACGTGCACAGACAGCTCAGATTCTACCTTGATAGGACTAAGCCCTTCAGAATATCTGACCAGTTACTAGTCAGCTTTGCAACAGGGGCAGAGGGCAAAGCCATTTCAAAGCAAACAGTTTCCAAATGGATAGCACATTGCATCCATTTCTGCTACAAGCACCATGGGAAACCAACCCCTCAGGGAGTCAGAACACATTCCATTAGGGCAACTTCTACCTCTACAGCATTCCTCAGGGGCGTCCCTACCAGGAACATCCTGGAAGCTGCTGCCTGGAGTTCTGTACACACCTTCACCAAGCATCACCACCTGCCTATCTGTTCCAAATCCAGGGTAGGTTTTGCAACAGCAGTCCTGCAAGGCATTCTAGCCAGCCCTAACTCTTCTTGACTGCCTCCACCCTTCTTCAGCTTTGGGAATCTACCCAAGTGTGATGACTGCAACAGTGAAACACGAAGAACATAGTACAGTTGTGTACACTTACCATAAATATAGATGCTCGAGTGTATTCACTGTTGCTGTCCTGGTTTCCCTCCCTCCAGCCCCCTGGTTTTCTCTCTCTTCTGTCTCTAAACTCTCTATGCCTTTTACTACCCCCCCCTTTTCAGGGGTATTGGTATTGGTATTTACTTTTTACTGGTGGTGTTTTCCCCCATCATAACTTAGCTCCCTATTGGGGGGCTCCTGACATTTTGGTTAAGAAAAACTGATGTAATAGTGTCTGCTGCCTGTTTTTATACCCCTGACGACCTGACGTCAGTCCTGGAGTGACAGCATCCAATACAGAAATACTAAATCTCTGGTATTGGGGCCGACTGAGGGCTACCTGCAGGCAGATAACCCAAGTGTGATGACTGCAACAGTGAATACACTCGACCATCTACATTTATGGTAAGTGTACACAACTGTACTTTCCTTCCATTTTCTCTGGTACTGCAGAAAATCTCAGATTTTCTCTGCGTACTCTGGTGTTCTAACTTTATTTTTAAAAACAGCTCTTCTTGATAAACCTCATACTCATCCAGCATTTTATTCATTTCTACCTCTGATGGTTTGCATTTTTATCAGTTTATCTGAACAACTAGTTAAATTTCCTATATTTTTCCAGCCTTTTGTTATCGGAGTTGATATATTCCATCAGTGTTTCATTTATTTCAATCACTTCTGAGGATATTTGATTTATTTTTTCTCTAAATCATTAGACGCCATCTCTTGAACCAAAGCTGAAGCTTGAACTGCTTTTTGCTGAACAGCTGCAGAATCCTTCCATACAGTGTTTTTTCTTCATCTTTTCTTATTGGTTTTCTTTCACGTTTTCTAAAATTCTTTGCTGGCATCCAGGCAGTGTACTTACTAGCCAGTAACTTGAGTTTTACCCAAAAAGAGTGTCAATGACGCTGCTTTTTCTCCGTTTCTGTTTTGAAGTTAAGCTGTTGATCATTATGCAGCCATCTTAGAAGTCATCCTTACCTGAGATTTTGAGGTTAAGGTTGTCTGTCTTCTGTTTGGAATTTGGTTTTAATGAGCTAGTGAATGTTATGTAATGCATAGTGTTATGGTTATGCTGCAAATCAAGGAAGAGTTGCTTGTGAACCACCTTTCTGATACTAGAAAGGTGCTTAAGCTGTTTAAAGGCACACCTCACTGCCGACTCATTTCTAATCTCTCTCTAAATCATTAGCGTCAATTGACAACTTTCACAGAAAAGAAAAGTGGAAATTGCTGATACTGTTTTTTTTTCCTTTAGGCTAAATTAAGTAATTAACAGTTTTGGAGAAATGGGTTTGAAGAACGTGGTCTCCATTAGACACGTTCCAGAGGGATAAATTATTCTAAGAGAAGGTCTGTGAAGAAAGAAGTGTACCTCTTCTGATGTGAAATCCATGTACCAAGACTGAAATCTTTTAATTGTACCCGCTATTTCCTTTACATTCACTAACCGAGAGCCGCCTCAGAATGGAAGGGAAAAAAGGAAAAGAAAAACAAAGTGAATCCTAGTAACTGCTGCAGTAGTGATTATGAGGAGTGTTTGTGTGTGCACGAGCATGCACATGGTAAATGTCTGATAGGTTCCAGCTGAAATGCATGTATGCTATATAACTTGTGTTATTAATTCATTTGATCACACTCAGTCATCTCAGCTGTACACTTTCAAGCACATGGCTACTTTTGAGTATCTATTTGTAGTGGCAACAAGGCAAACAGTAAGGACAGTAAGGATAAAATGGTCCAGCACACAAAAAACACAGTAAACAATAAAAAATAGCGAAAGACCAAACCACGGCAATACAAGGCATAAACTGTTTAATAATAGTGAGTGCTTTCACAACACCTTTGCTTCTTCATCAGACAGTTCACAAAATCAAGGTACACCATATTTAAATGCAAATCAACCAATAAAATCACTTAGCCAATTCAGCCTTAAAGTTACAAACTATAAAGTTATCTAGTACATCAGTAGCATGTGCAAAAAACAATAATACATAATATAGCAGCATATCTAAATATATATAAAAAGTATGTAAAAATATGTAAAAAAGTGTATATATTTGTATCCATGCATGCATCTTATCTCTTCAATTCCCTAGCTTGCAAAACGGTTTTAATGCATAGCTTATCATTAAGATCCCTGCCTGTGGTAGCCCGCATCCTAATAATCCGTTTAAGTTCTGATATTTCTGTTCTATTTCTAAAATCACCTCTTTGTTCACTAGGTACAATATTCTCAATCACCATGAATCTAAAGGAGTGTGTAGGGTTATTCTGTATGACATATTTAGCTAGTGCACTTGTTTCTGTCTATTAAAATTGTATATGTGCTCTCTAATACAGTCTCTAACCCTTCTATCCATTTTACTGACCTAGAAGGATGTACACACCTGTCAATAAGCCAGGTATACCACCTGCATAGAATCACAACTAGCATATATGTTGTTAAATTCTATCATCCAACCTGTATCACGGTGTAGAACTCTATTGCTAGCATCAATCAGATGGCAAAAATTACATTTACTACAGGGCAAAGTATCTACATCACTCAAATCCATCTTCTTACTGATATCCAACTTCGGATAACACAGCATCCTTTTGAGTGATTTTTTATTTCTGAAAGCGAATCTTGGTCTGTCCCCTACTATAGACTTGACCAGTTCATCCATACATAAAACACGCAAATTTCTGTCAAAAATTTTCTGTAACAATTTAATGTTACTAGCATACGTAAGGGGTACTCCTCTCATTTTATTGTGAGTCTCATCTCTGTTACCCAATACCTGCTTCTCAGCAAAGTAAGGCTTCCCTCGATCTGCCCTCATAAAAGATATCTGGGAAAGGACTTCATCCACTTCCTTTAGATTGTAGCCCCACGATTTAAAATGGTCAGTCAGGCATGCCAATTCTTGGTGAAAGTCATCATTATTAGAGTTCAGTCTTGATGCCTGTAAACCCTGTCCTTTAATCACATTTTTAAAAATATGTGTCGAGTGCATGCTTTGCCTCTGTACATATGTATTCCTATGGCATTTCTTTCTAAATATCTGGGTACTAAACTCCCCTTTTATGTTTCTAATTACTCTGACATCTAAAAATCCTGTCAAATTAAAAGAGCTACAACAAGTACATTTTAAGAAACTGGTACTGCTATTCATGAACTCATGTAGAAACTCAAAGGTTTTCTTATCTCATTTCCAAATTAAAAACACATCATCCACGAACCCCTGGAAAAACACTAGGTGTCCATGGAATCTGTCATTCAAAAGGTGCTGCTTCTCCCAGCTTGCCATAACTATGTTGACATAGCTAATGACATGACATGCCCATAGCTACGCCATCCATCTGCAGGTAAATATTATGCTAAAATATAAAAGCATTATTTTCTAATATTATCTCCATAAACATACACAACATGTCTATAAATTTAGCCTTATAATGCCAATCATCCATTAAGTATTCCCTTAATAGGTCTACACCTATGTAATTCGGTATTACTGTACAAAGCGACTGCACATAAAACGTAACTAGTCTGTAATCACTACCTATCTCACATTCCTTTGTAAACTGGAAAAGATCATTTAAAAAATGTTCAGAGTCCCTCAATATATATGGATTCCTGTCCGAAACAGGTCTTAGCTGTCTTTCAAGATACAAGGATAGCGGCTCAGTACACCACCCTCTGCCTGCAACTATGAGCCTCATGGGTGGACATGTAGAGTGTTTATGGACTTTAGGAAATCCTCGTATTATAGAAATAACTGGTTCTTCTATCCTAAAATAGTTAAACCATTCCTAATCATGCGACAAAGAAGACAGTCATATAACACATCATATATTCTTTTGACCATATTAATGCGTTTTCTATCTATTCATTCATATACACTGTCATCACTCAACATTTATAGCATTGTGTCACAGTAAAATTTATGGTCCATAACAACAATAAGTCCCCCCTTGTCAGCAGGTCTGATAGAAATGAAAGTATCTTTTTGTAAGGCTTCCAAGGCTAACCTCTCATTTTTACGTAAGTTATAAAAACATTTAGTTCTGGTCCTATTGTTAAACATGTCATATATTCCTGCTCACAACTTTTCAAAAGTTTCCAGTACAGCATTATTAACAGGGACATATGTACTTTTCTTCCAGAAGGTCATACCCGTCCTAGTTACATCTTTATTGTTCCAAAACTGTATTTTAAGCATAGTATTGTATGTAAAAGTCTTTAGCTCAATAATGTTATCAGTTAAAGTACTTTTCCCTGCTGGTATAAATGTCATACCTTTAGAAAGTAACTGTAGTTCACACATCGAAAATTGCTTAGAGGAAATGTTCCAAACTAATGATTCCCCATCTGTTGCCACATCTTTTTGATCATCCTGTTACTCCCTACACACTCCTTTAGATTCATGGTGATTGAGAATATTGTATTTAGTGAACGAGGAGGTGATGTTAGAAATAGAACAGAAACGTCAGAACTTAAATGGATTATTAGGATGTGGGCTACCACAGGCAGGGGTCTTAATGATAAGATATGCATTAAACCCGTTTTGTAAGCTAGGGAGTTGAAGAGATAAGATGCATGCATGGAAACACATGTATACGCATTTTTTATATACTTTAAGTATATATATTTAGATATGGTGCTGTATTATGTATTATTATTTGTTTGCACATGCTATTGATGTACTAGATAACTTTATAGTTTGTAACTTTAAGGCTGAATTGGCCAAGTTATTTTATTGGTTGATTTGTATTTAAATATGGTGTTCCTTGATTTTTTTGTATTATCTGATGAAGCAGCAAAGTTTACTGTGTCTGTAGTGGGTTGTAGTGGTTTGCACTGTATGTGACTGACAACAGTGAGCTAAAATACATGAGTGTGACTAGTATTTATATATTTAATTCAGTTGCTAACCGACATCTGAGGTGCACACAGTCAAAAAGGTATATTCTCACTGTCTGAACATGTGAAAGACTGTGTCTGTGCTTTTTCATTTGCTTGTCTCTGTGTGTGTGTGTGTGTGTGTGTGTGTGTGTGTGTGTGTGTGTGTGTGTGTGTGTGTGTCTTAAGCATGTCTTTGTGTAGACAGTAAATGCTTTTATATCTTCAATTTTGAATGTAAAATACTTCTGCAGCAACAGTTTGATATCTTACACCAACTTTGAAACATTGCGGGAAGTACTGTTTTACATCAAAAATTATATATACATAAAAAACAAAACAAAAAAATACATACACACTAATAATAAAATGAAAGGCCATTTCCATTTTATAAAAAATGATGCCCAACAGATGGGCTTTACATAGAAATAACAGAACCTCCTGAGTTTGGAGCCTTCTGCCTACAGTGTCAGGCCTCACAACACTCCTAGTCAGTCAAGTATTTCCCTGTAATGCCTACCCTTTCAGGCATTATTGGTTGCTTAAAGCAGTTTGCACTTTCTGCCTCTTTTCTGTGGTGACCACTCTTTCTGTGGCAGAACGCTTAATGCTCTTAGATGGGAATAGGTAAGGCTGCATGGAGTACAAAGAATTATGATTGATTGTCTCTGATCATAACTCAGCATCTGATATTGTTGATCCTCGTTCAGTCATTACGTATGGGTATCGGTTCCAACTTCAGAACCGAGCCGGCCATTTTCCAAGCTCACGTCACTACAAACTCTCGAGCTAAATTCTTACCCATAATCCCCCTCTCCCTGTTACCTCAGATTTCGTTTGCCGCATTGCTATTCGGTCGTGTCAAGCTGCTTCTCTTGAGCTAAGTATAGATATTTGTTGTCAGACTAGTCATATATATAACTTTTTCTGTCAGAAAAGTTTCTATTTTTGTTGTCTCTTACCCTATCGCATTTAGCGACCTTTTTTCTTGAGTTTTCTTCTCTTTACTGTACAACTTTTACCGCAAGGTATTTCTTACTTACCATCGTTGGTAATCTCCTCTTTTCTTCATACCTTCGGGTATTCCTTTGTACCATTGCTGGTACCCTTTCTACTGTCCCCTTTTTCTATTATGACAGATAAGAAAGGTATTCCGGGATTTAAAAGGTGTTCTGATTGTGGACACAAATTACCTACATCAGATGCACACTCTTTGCGTTTATTGCTTGGGGGTGTCCCACTTATCTATTGTTCCGCCCTGTGTTATTTGCAAAAATTTTTCTAACAGAACCTTGTTGGAAAGGAAAAATAAGTTGTTGCTGAAGGGACTTCTCAAATCTCCCTTTTCAGAGGCTATTTCTGGGTCGGAGGCTTCAACCCCTCCTAGAGCCCATAAGAAGATTTTGGATGATCCTACTAAGGCTAAGTCTTTGCCTTCGTCCCCATCTAGGGACTCCTGCTAACCAAGACCTAAAAAGGCTAAAGTTTCTGCTTCCGAGCTCACTCAGTCAGCCCCACTGCTTTTGGTGCCTAGACCTTCGGCACCGAGGCATTCGGCACCATCAGTGATCACGGCTCCGTCTTCACCTGTAGCCTTTACTATATCAGCACTGAGGGGCTCCTCGGTTCAGACTATTAAGACTACTGCATCGGCACCAACCGTTCAGTCGGCGCAGACCTTGACCACGTCGGCTCCGACATCTTTCTCGGAACTGACGCCTCAGCTATTGGCTCCAATTTTGTCGGTTCCAGCTTTGGTACCGGCAACCACTTCAGCACCTATCCTTGTGTCAGTGCAGACCGTGACCTCGGCACAAATGATTTCCTTGGTGCAGACACCCGTAGTCCAGTCTCTCTCGGCACCATTGTTCTCTGTGCGGATTGGTGAGGTGGGCACTGAGCTTGTCTCTTCCGTGGACAGACCTGTTGCTCCTTCAGTCTCCGTGAGGTCCACTAGAAGCCTTTCCGAACATGACGTGTTGTGTCTTGTGGATCAAGTGCTTCTGGCCAGAGGTATCCCACCCCCCAGGACATATCCTTCCTTGGAAGGTGATCACCCATCTCCAAAGACCCCTTCTTATTCTCCTCCTTCATTGCCTTTGAAGTCCATTGATATAGCACAGTCTTCCCCCTTTGGGGTTCCCATTATGGATCTCACTAAGGAACCTCAGTTGCTTTTGTAGCAGGAGAGTTTTGCTACAATCCAGGATGACAGTTGTGACACGCGTAATTTGCTGTTCCACAGCCATCCAGGGACTCCCGAGTCGGCAGGCTGAGCCACTTAGGGGAGGGGTGACCCCTGTCCTGGACACTCACCGCTCTTCAGGTGGACCAGCCTTTCAACTGATGGAGAAGGCTCTGGTGTCTACTGGCGATACTGTGCTGTTTATCCCCCCCGCCCTCCTCTGGTACACTGTTTTCACAAGTTGCACCTAGCAGACACCGGGTGCAAGGGCCTCCGGACATATTCCCACAGGAAACTCCTTTTCTGCTGCCTTCCCCAGCTTCTCCCTCTGAGCAAGTCCACCGGAAAAGTTAGTGTAAGAGAAAGCACATGGACTCCACAGAGGAGTCCCTCACTGAAATCACAGACATTGATGAGGGGGAAGGATCCCCTCGGTCACCCTCTGAGGTATCCTTTGGGGATATCCTCAAAATCCTTAAACAGAAAGGTGACTGGCAGCCCTCTAATTCAACCTCTGAGGAGTCTGTGTTCCTGACACCTGACACCGTTGAGGCTATTCCCTGGAGGCCAGATAAGATTTTGTTCCCCCCTGCTATGGAGCCTCATTGGTCTAAAGGTCTTCCTGTGGATGCTGTGGTGATGGCGGCTGCAACAAAAAAGGATCTGGCAGAAGAAGAAAGCCAGACTGTCCATCCGCCTAACAAAGAGTCCCGGGCCCTGGACAGGATAGGGAAGCGCACCTTTGCATCAGCGACCTTTACTATCAGGTCCCTGAATTATATGGCACACTTTACCAGGCTTTAAAGGGATCTGATTTCCGAGCTCTCTGAAACCTTGGCTGGTGCTGTGTCTGAGGTCTGTGACAAAGTGGCCTCTCAGCTGGCCACCATTGAGTCAATACCTAACTCCTCTATGCGACTGATGTCTCACGCATCAGAGGGAGCAGCTAGAGCGGTGGGATCAGCTGTGGTCTCGAGACGATAAGCCTGGATGCGCTTGTGCAATTTCGTGGGACCCTTTAAGGCTTCCTTTCTTAACGCTCCCATTGAGGCCTCTTCGTTGTTTGGACCCAAAGTTAAAAGCACACTGACCAGATGTGAACAAGACGGTAAGACCCTTTCTGCCATAGGTGTCCATTATTCTTCCCCTCAATGTGCTTTCTCCCAAAACCAAAAAAGTGGGAAGATATGGTTCAAGAAATCTCAGGGTCCTTTCTGTGTCACACAGGCCGAGTCCCCCCCTAGAGGCAGAGGGGGAAACTCACAGGGAAGACGCTCCTTTCGGGGCAGAGGGGGTCCACGTAACCAGGGTTCCAGGGACTCTTTCCCTGGCCCAGTCCTACCAGCGCTCCTGAAGAGCGGCCCAACTCCTTTCCTCCGGAGGTGGTTATGGGTCATTTCTCTTTGTACCCTTCTGCCTGGCTAACCATCACCACCGATTTTTGGGTACAAAGGATTATAACCAGAGGTTGTCATATCCCCTTCAATCTTTGTCCTGTCCCTTCAAAAAACCTTCCCGACGTTCCACCCAGTCAAAGGGAAGAAGCAGCACTAGAGATAGAAAAGCTGCTAAGAAAGAGAGTCATCCAAATAGTCCCTCCGGACCAGATAGGATCCGGATTCTACTCGAGACTATTTTTGGTGCCAAGGAAAACCAGGGACTGGAGACCAATTTTGGATCTCAATGTATTGAACAAGTTTGTGAGAGTACAAAAATTCCAGATGGTCACAATACAGTCTATCCTCTCGCATTTGGAAAAAGACGATTGGATGTGCTCGATAGATCTTCAAGATGCGTACTACCACATAAAAGTGGACAGGCCATCAAGAATATTTCTGCGCTTCCGTGTGGGAGCCAGTCACTACCAGTTCAGAGTACTGCCCTTTGGACTCTCTAGAGCCCCCAGAGTGTTCACAAAGTGCATGGCAGTCGTCACAGCTCACTTGTGACTACAAGGATTCTAGGTGTTTCCATACCTAGACGACTGGCTCATTTCCGCCCCCACCAGACATCCACTGGAAGCCCTGGCATACTCACTCCTCACTGCGCAAAGGCTAGGCATAACCATAAACTGGCAAAAATCCAATCTCATCCCATCTCAGTCCACAGAATTCATAGGGGTTATCTTGGATACAAAGAACTGCAGAACTGCCATTCCAGAGCACAGAATTCTAAGGATAAAGCAACAACTGAACCCAATCCTTTCAAGGGAGAAATCCACAGCTCACTCTGTCCTACAGCTGTTGGGTTCTATGGCAGCCTCCATCACCATTGTCCCCCTGGCCAAGTTTCATATGAGGCTTCTACAATGGCTACTGCTCACCCAATGGTATCCTTTTCAGCATCCTCTTTCAGCCAAGATTCGAGTAACCCACAGGTGCAAACAGAATTTAAATTGGTGGATGACATACAATCTGTCACAATGGTCTCGCCCCTTCTCCCCCCAGCAACCCAAGGCCACAATGACCACGGACGCCTCCCTGATGGGGTGGGGGGGCTATGTCAGGGACAGACAGTCCAAGGCACTTGGTCCGAATTGGAGGCCCAACTGCATATAAATGGTCTAGAGCTGAGGGCGGTGCTTCTGGCGTTGCAAGCATTCCATCCCCTGCTGCCATCTGGGACGATTGCGATTCAATCAGACAACATGGCGGTGGTCTGGTAAATCAGCAAACAAGGTGGAACCAAATCTTACCCCCTTTGTCGAGAGACCATAAGGATATGGCAATGGGTGATGGCTACTTTCTTCTAGCAACGCACATTCCTGGGAGTTCCAACGTGATAGCAGACAGTCTCAGCAGGTGCATTCTACAACCTCACGAGTGGTCCCTGAATCCCTTGATAGTGGCGGAGATCTTCCACTGCTGGGGCCATCCTTGCTGCAACCTCTTTGCATCCCTGACCAACTACAAATGCAGCAACTACTTCGCCCTGATTCCCCCTCCAAGACAATCATCCAGGGACGCTGTACTCCACGATTGGCCCTCGGGTCTTCTTTATGCATTCCCGCCTTTTCCCCAGTTTCTGAAGAAAGCCCGTCAGTTGAAGAGCAAAGTGATCCTCATAGCACCATATTGGCCTTGTCAGATTTGGTTCCCCTTCCTTTGGCCTCACCTACTAGATCGACCATGGATTCTCCATCCAACCCCGGAGTTGATCTCGCATCCGCAGAACCTGATTCATCCCAACTTGGGCAGCCTGAAGTTCACAGCTTGGCTACTCCAGTTCCCTTGATTGCCAGGCAGAATGATCTTTCTTTGCCAGTAGTTTACATTCTCGTTGCATCTCATAAGTCTTCCACTAGAATTACTTATCTAAGCAAGTGGAAAACATTCACCTGTTGGCTGAAAGAAAAACAAGTAGATCCCTTCTCAGTGCTAGTGTCGATATTACTAGAGTATCTGGCTGACCTTTTTTAATCAGGTCTATCGGCCTCTACCATTAGAGTTCATTTGGCTGCAATATCTAATTTCCACGAGGGTGTCCAAGATTCCTCTCTTATGTCACACAAATTGTGCAAGACCTTCATAAAAGGTGTGAATCATCTGAAGCCACCTTTTAGAGAACCTATTCAACCGTGGGATTTATCATTAGTTCTACAAGCTCTGACAATGCCACCCTTCAAACCAGCTTCTTCTTACGACCTCAAATATTTGTCATGGAAAACCTTATTTTTGGTCACCATTACTTCTGCCAGACGTATCTCTGAGCTTCAAACTTTATGCATCAAGAGTCCATACTTGATTTTTCATAGAGAGAGTGTCTTTGAGAACTGATCCTTCCTTTCTGCCAAAAGTGATCTCTGAAATGTCCATTAATCAAATCATTGAATTGCCAGTTTTCTTTCCCAATCATTCAAACACAGGAGAATATTGCCTACATACCCTAGATATTAACAGGCAAATCCGTTTTTACTTAAACAGGACTAGGTCCTCTCGCAAATCTGACCAGTTATTTTTGGCCTATTCTGGACCTAGATTAGGATCTGCTGTTGCTAAGATCATATTAGCTAGATGGTTGAAAGACTGTGTGACCTTCATTTATACACAACGTAATAGTCCGTTACCTACTACCATGAAGGCTCATTCAACAAGGTCGGTGGCAACTTCTGCTGCCTTCCATGCAGAGCTTCTTTACATGACATCTGTGCAGCTGCAACTTGGGCTATGCTTCATACCTTCATTAACCATTACAAATTGGATGTGGCCTCAAGGGGAAGAGCATCTTTTGGTTCTGTGGTGCTCAGGAATGTCCTTCCATGAGACCCTCCCAGGACTAGAGGTAGCTGGGGACTCTGTCCCATATGTAATGAGTGAACGAGGATTAACAATATCAGATAAAGAAGTTATGTCTTACCATAACGTTCCATCTGTATTGTTGATCCTCGTTCAGTCATTACGACCCTCCCTCCTTCCCCCTCCTGTGGCTTCTAGTGGATCTCACCATCCGGTTCTTACAGGTCATTTGACCAGAGGTAGCCTCTACCTTCTTTTGACTTTCAATCTCAATCTGAGGTAACAGGGAGAGGGGGATTATGAGTAAGAGTTTAGCTCGAGTGTTTGTAGCTGACGCGAGCTTGGAAAATGGCCGGCTCGGTTCCGAGGTCGGAACCGATACCCATATGTAATGACTGAACGAGGATCAACAATACAGATGGAATATTATGGTAAGACATAACTTCTTTTTATGTGTTCTTGATGTGGCTGTAAAGATCTACGACGTAAGCTTCGCTGTCTTAGCATTCATGTGTTGAGCACATAAGCTGGTTCATAGGTTGATACTAGGCTATCTGCCCTAGGGCATTTATAAGCCTAGCCAGAGTGTGTTTGGCTTTCGCCACCCTTTTAGATTAGTTGACTGTGCCTCTGTATAGTAGGTAACAGAAGATAGTCCTTTGAAGGTTAGTTTACTGTGACTCTGTGTAGTAGGGGCACAGAAGAGATCCCAGGGGTAAACCTACGATCTCCCATCCACTCGTCAAGATTTCTCTTGAAGAGGGTCATTGAGGGGCTCTGCCTAACATGGATTGGGATTTTGTTCCAGAGTGAGGGGAGCCTCTTTGATATGAATCTGTCCCTTCAGCATGTCCTATTTATTTCTGTGCTGAGGTTTGGTTATGATTGGAGAGCTGAACATTATTATCTGTGTTATAATTTCCATGCTGTTTAGAGATGACCTGCTGTTGTATAGCAGAGTACATAGGTGGAGATTGTGGTTGTAGCTACATTATGGCGTCAGAGTATTACATTAAGCACAATAACATTGTATTGTGAGTGAGTAAAGCTGAAATTTGCCTGGCAGGAACACACTTTTTGGTTCTGTGTGTTTGGATGATTTATGCTTATTCATCTTGACATCTCTGTCTCTAAATCGATTAGAAACTAGTATGAATCTTCATCTCTTGTTGCAGTGTCTCATTTAGCTATTGAAAGATGGGCATGGTATCACCATTCATTAATGGTGTGTATACCATCTTAACTGATTAGTATCTGTTGGTTTGGAGCAGAGGCTCAAGGTTGAGGCTGATATACCTTGCAGCAGCACTACAGGAACCTCACTCTGCTTACTATGGGACAGTGAACAAGTCTTTTTAAACAGGCAGTGCTCTACCCTGGTTAAGATATATAACACACACACACATTCATTAATTTTTGCTAACCCTTTTATCCACAGCGCATCACAGAGACAAAGGTAAATGCTGTACACATTTTAGGCAGTTTAAAGAAGTTGTGTCCATCATATCAACATGTTCTTGTGAAGTGGAACCTGAAATACCAGGAGACCCCCCACACACACACACACACACACACACAGACACACACACAGACACACACACACACACACACACACACACACACACACACACACACACACACACACACACACACATGCACACAGACACAGACACACACACACAAAAACTGCACCCAAGTATTAACCAGGTGTCAAGACTGCATCCTTAAAGCTTGGAGCTCTGAGATTAAAGCATTCATCACTGAGTCACTGTGTGCCTCCCTTAATCATTTTCTTGGAAATTGGTTGGCAGAGAACATTCTGGAAAATGACGTCTGTCCCTTAGACTACTTGGTTATTTTTTTTTGTTAGTTGTAGGGTGATATGTAATTGGCATGTGTCATGCTCTGCCCATTTTCATTTGCTTGCTATAAATGGCTCAGACAACCTGCAGAATTTGATTTTACAAAATGTAGCTGCCCATTATGACTAGATGGTTGTAGCAACTGAAGTTAAGCTTGTGATGAAATCATATTCTGGCAGTTAGCACAAGGGATTATGGCAGTAGCGTAGCTAGGGTGAGGCGAGAGGGGTGACTGCCCCTGGTTCAGAGTGTTGGAGGCCGAGATCAGCCAATCCCAATCTTTCTCTTTAAAGCTGTAATGCTTCATGCAGGGAAAATATAAACTGTAGCAATAGTTTAAAAGAAGAAAGTTTTCATTTTTAATTAAATATGTCAAGGGGGCAGTATACAGAAACAGGGCCTGAATGTCTGGGACAGGTGGGAGTAGGGGGGGACATATATATTGCATGGTTGGTGTACCAGTAGAAGGAAGAGTGGGAGATGTAGCTGTAACTGTACAGTGTAATGATCCACTTATTTACTTATTTTTGCTTTGTTGGGGGAGAGTTC
Organism: Protopterus annectens; assembly: GCF_019279795.1. NCBI lineage: Eukaryota > Metazoa > Chordata > Ceratodontiformes > Protopteridae > Protopterus > Protopterus annectens. The sequence continues at coordinate 10,700,871 of NC_056737.1, forward strand.
TGTTTCATAGTACCTGCCTATGCTAATCGATTAAGGTTATAGGCGTTTTTAATGAGCTTCAACCTGTAGTCCAGGGTTTGATTCCTTCTGCTTCCATTTTGACTTTCAACAAGTCATTTAGACAGAGAGTGCTTCAGAGATAAGACTGAAAAAGATCAATGTGCATCACTTGTTGGCAAATATATGGATTTGAGATATAGGTTCATAGTTTCATAGGTGTTTACTATGCTAATGACCATAAGGGCCTTTTTAATCCTAGCCATGCATCCCAAATCTCTAACAAGTTCTGATACCCTTGATAAGTGCAAGCATGGGCCTGGGAGATGAACCATTTACAGGTTATCTCTGTCCATTAGGGACATAGGTGCCAAACCAGGGATGAATTTCTAGTTTCCCATCCAATTGTCCAAGTTACACTTAAATTGAGTTAGGGAGGAACTCTGCTTCACATGGATGGGGAGCCTGTTCCATAGACTGGGTAGTTTCTGGAAAACATACCTGTCTCTCCATCAGGTCCTCTTTATATCACAGGCAAGGTTTAAGTCTTTAGAATGGGTAATTCTGGTGCTGTTTGTTTTGTGGATATGCATGAGGTCCATCGGGGGGGGGGGGTCTGAAAATGCCCTGTATGGCAGGCATACTCCCCTCAAAAGCCTGTAGCAGACAGAATACAGGGCCAGGGCCTTGAGGTGGTCTGCATAGGACATATTACTTAAATCCTGTATTCTTTTACTGAGAAACCTCTGTGGACGTTGCAGTTGTTGGATATGCCTGGTTAGGTACATACAAAAGGGGGCATTGTATTCAAATGCTGAGTACAATGGAACAATGACTTCTTTGGATTTAGATGCCATACCTTTGTTTATAAGTTGCGCAACATAGAATGATTTCCTCACCACTGTAGACACGTGATGATCAAAAGCTGGATTACTATCTGTGTGTCCCTAAGTCCCTGACTACTGGGACAACTCTAAGGGGTGTGTTGTCAATATGATAGTTACCAGGGATGGATGACTTCCCAAAGGATACTGTTATGCATTTCTTGGTATTTAGTTTTAGTCCATGCCTCTGACACCAGTTGTTTGTATCAGCCCCTCCTGGAGAACATTTGTGTCAGTGTGAGATTCAATGACCGCTCCAAATTTGCAATTATCTGCAAATTTAGTCAACCAGAGACCACTGACATTGGCCATGACTTCTGAGAAGTAAATGCCAAAAAGGAGCTATCCAAGGACTGATCCCTGAGGGACTCCACTTGTGACTGACCTCTTTGTAGAGGTGGACTCCCCAATTCTAACTTCCTGGGTCCTGTCTATGAGCCAGTTGGCTATCCATTGGGTGACATACGGGTTTGTACCTAACTTTTTGAGTTTGTCAACAATACCCGAGGGGGGTATTGTGTCAAATGCCTTGGCCAGGTCAAGGTATGCAGTGTGAATGACTTTACCCTCATCCATTGCTTTGGTCACCCTCTCAAAGTCCATCAGGTTGAGTAGGCATGATTTGCCCTTAACAAAACCAGACTGGGTTGGGTCCAATGTCTGGAGGTTTACTATATGTGTAAACAACACAAGAAATCAAAAACTGAGGGTAATGCTACTCAATGCCAGAAGTCTAAACCTCAAAATGCATGCACTCGAGGCACTCCTCAGTATGGAGAGAATCGATATCTGTGCAGTAACAGAAACCTGGTTCAAGGCTCCAGAGAGCACCCCAGCACTACCAGGCTATAACTCAAACCATACCTTTCGGCCCCAGAACCCAGACTGAAATACAAAAGGCGGGGGTGTATCCATTTTCATCAAGGATACCCACACCTCCAGGTTAGTGGCACAGCACGAGGCCTCGGAGACCATCCATGTGCAACTAACAGTTGGCAAAGCTGCTTTTCAGATTGTAGCTTGCTACAGATCACCCACCTTGTCTCAGGACCCCCACTCAGCATTCCTGAGAACACTGGGAAATATGAAGGTCCTACCTAACACCATGATATTGGGTGGTTTCAACTACCCAAACATTGACTGGGAGAACTATTCAAGTACTTTGCCCAGCACTTCCTAGAGTTTATAAATTCAAACACCTTGGAACAACTGGTCACCACTCCCACAGGAGGTGACAACATATTGGACCTGATCATCACTAACATGGGGGGCGAATGTTCCACACCAGAGGTAAACCCGTCGCTGGTAAGATCAGACCATAAACTAATCACTCTGGACATCCACATCCCGACCCCACCCCCAGTCAAGGAAACCACTGTGAAAAACTTTTCAAAAGCAAACTTCACACTTCTCAAGACCGAGGTGGAAAGTTTCAAAGCCCCCTTGCTAAAGGATAATGCTGCCCAAACCGCAGAATCCTTTACAAATGCACTCTATGAGCACCTACAGGAATGCATGGATTGAGCCATCCCAAGTAAAACCAAGACTCACTCCTCCAGAAAGAGGAAACCAGTCTGGTGGACCCTGGCCATAAATAAGCTATACAACAGAAGGGGGAAACTATATTACATGATGAAGCAAAATCCCAAAAAGGGAAGGCATCCCTGATCAGTATCAGCAAGAAACTACGATCCCTCATAAAATCATCCAAGGCCAGCTTCGAAAGAAAAATTGCCAAAGACTCTAAAGATAATCGCAAAGCCTTCTTTAGCTATGTCAAGAATCTAGGTGGCAACTCTCAGATCTGCTCTGAGCTAGTGCAAAATGGCAAAAAATACACTGAACCAACTGACATTGCCAACATCCTGGCTGACAGGTTCAGTGCAAACATTACCCCCCCACCCCCAAAAGGGCCCGTGTCCATCCCAGAAGAATGTAGAGCCCCAGATATCACAGACACACAGGTGAAAACAGCCCTTTCCAAAGCCAAAAACACAGCATCAATGGGACCTGACGGTATCTCAGGCTGCGTCTTACACGAGCTCCAAAATGAACTAACCCCTCACCTAAATTCACTGTTCAAACTCAGCCTTACCACAGGCTATGTACCCAAAGAATGGTGCACAGCAACAGTTATCCCGCTCCACAAAGGTGGTGCCACAACGGATCCTAGGAACTATCACCCTATAAGCCTGACTAGCTTGGTCTGCAAAGCTATGGAGCACATCATCATGGAACTCATTAACAGAGACATTGGGAACCTCCAGACACTGGACCCTACCCAATTCAGCTTTGTTAAAGGCAGATCTTGCCTCCTAAACCTAGTTGACTTCTTTGAAACAGTTACCAAGGCCATAGATGAGGGAAAGGTAGTCCACACAGCCTACCTGGACCTCGCAAATGCCTTTGACACCATTCCCCACTCTGGCATTATAGATAAGCTTACCAGCTTGAACATTAACCCCTATGTCACGAGATGGGTTGCCAACTGGCTCATGGATAGAACTCACATGGCCAGAGTTGTGGGTGCTATGTCCGACTCTAAAGCGGTTACAAGTGGCATCCCACAGAGCTCAGTCCTGGGACCCCTCCTGTTCGGTATATACTTCTCTGAGGTACAGGCAAGCACGGAAGGACTATGGCTGACCAAGTTCGCAGATGATTGCAAACTGGGGGCCATAATCGACTCTCCAGCTGATACAGACATCCTCCAGAAGGGTCTCATGGAGACGAATACCTGGTTTCAGAATCATGGCCTCAAGCTAAATGCCAAAAAGTGCATAGTCATCCCCTTTGGGAAAAACAAAGTGCCCACGAGCTACCACATAGGTGGTAATCCACTAAGTATGGAAGATGTAATTAGAGATCTGGGGACCCAAGTAGATAGCAACCTCTCCTTTGATAATCACATTGCCAAAGTGGTTAGAAAATCCTTCTATGTAGCCCACCTAATCACAAAAGGGTTCACATCTAGATCAAGAGAGGTTATTATGCCCCTCTACTCATCTCTCATCAGGCCCATAATAGAGTACAATGCCCCATTTGGGATGTACCTTACACGACACCTGCAACAGCTGGAAAGACCACAGAAGTACCTCACCAAGAGGATTGTGGGCCTCAAACAGATGCCCTATGCAGCTCGACTAAAGAAACTCCAGCTCTACTCAGTTGCTTACCACCTACTCAGAGGTGATCTCTGCCTGATGTACAAGGCCATGTCTAACACGGAATTAATGGACATGCTCCACCTCAAGAAAACCAAATCTCTTAGAGCCATGCGCTCTAAGGATTTAAACCTCAGCACAACAATAAATAGGACATGCTGGATCGATAGATTCCTGTCCCAGAGACTTTCCTCGCTCTGGAATAGAATCCCAATCTATGTTAGGCAAAGCCCCTCACTGACTCTCTTCAAGAGAAATCTTGTCTAGTGGATGGGAAATCATAAATTTACCCCTGGGATCACTTCAGTGGCCCTGCTGGACAGAGGCTTAGGAAACAAATCTAAAGGGAGGCGAAAGCCAACACATTCTGGCTAGGCATATAAATGCCCTTGGACAGATAGCCTAGTACCTACCTCTGAACCTATGAACCTATATCTCTTGATCATCTCCATAATAATTCTATCCATGGCTTTACATGCAAGACTAGTGAGACTTATGGGTCTGTAGATGGCCTACCTTTGTGCAGAGGGATGATTGTTGCCTTTCTCCATTCATGAGGTACAAAGTCTGTTTGGAGGCTACAGTTAGATTGTAATTCCAGAGGCCCTGATAGGTCCTGTTTCATGCTATTTAGAACGCATTCTGGGATATTGTCTGGGTCCATTGTTGCAGCGTTCTTGGTCCTAGAGAGAGCATTAAGGACCTGTCCTCTAGTGATAGTAGGGTGAGTTATATTTGATGATATTTCCTGAGGGAAGGTTGAGGGGGAGAGAGAGAGGTAAAGTTGGAGCTGAATTTATCAGCCACAAGGTTTGCTATATCTTCTGGTTGAGTATAGGTGGCTCCATTTACAATGAGCTCTGCACACAATTGTGTATTGCCTTTGTGGTTGTGGACATAACTAAAGAATGCTTTGTGGTTGTCCTTGGCCTGGGAGGCCAAACTTACCTCAAATCTGGCTTTGGTAGACTTTGTCCACTGAGCTGTTTGTTTGATGAGAGTATTTTTATCCTCCTGGGTGCTGCACCTCCTAATTTTTGCTATGAGTCTCTTCCTCCTGTTATACAGTCAATTGATTTTGTGATTCCACCAGGGTGGCTTATTTTTTGAGTTAGTTATGTACTACTTCCTGGTGGGTACAGCTGCCTCTATGCAGTTAATAAAATGCTTGTACAGGGTTTCTATGAACAGTTCTGCATAGGCAGAAGTGTTCTCATGGTTTATGGGGGCTTGTTGTTTTGCCAGGTTCTCACTTAATAGCAGGAGGTTAGCCTTAGAATAGTTCCTGAATATTCCTGGTTTAGCTGGGGGTCCAGGTTTTATTTTTACTTCAGAGGAGACCATTTTGTGGCTTGACCTTACCAGGGAAGGCATTACAGTAGAGGGTGTGCAGCAAGTCTCCCATATTAGTGAGGACCAGATCCAGTGTGGTTGCACCCCTGGTTGGTGTAGTGATCTGGTTCTGGGAGTTTGTGTTTACAAAATCCATGAATCTCTGTGCATGTACTTTTGTTGTCGATAGGATTCCCAGTTAGTAGTGCGTAAGTAAACTCACCCATGAATATGGTATTAGGTTAAAATTAAGACAGCTTACAATTTTCTTTTGTAAGTCATCTTCATACCTCTCAACTTCTTAGCACAAGACGTCTGGACAAAACATGAGACAAAGGCCCAAAAGTAGGGACAGATTTTAAATATTGCTGTTCTAAACTTTGAAAGTTGCTCGATTTGTGTTAGCATGCATTTTCTAAATGATTTGAAGTCTGAAACTCAAATGTATGTTACTATTTACTGATTTCAATCCTCATCGATTTGTCAGAAAACCATAAATTTTGTATAAATGAGGTGAAAATCTGGACAGATGAGAGGTATGAGGGAGTTTGATATGGTTGCATCTTGATTTTGCTGGGCCCGAAACTTTTGCATTTAATCTAATGCTGTATAATTTGCTGTGGTGAGGCATTAAGTATTGCTTATTCTGTAGCTTCCTTTTCCTCAGGCAGCCTTTCACACCCTTTTCTGTTGTCAGTTGTACACCAGCAGTGCAGCTAAGAATCCCTGCTGGATAAAAAAAGCATCTGTTGGAGAAAATTTTCAGATTTGACTTTTCAGGAAAGATGTATGAGGCCAAACAGAAATGTGTCTTTATGGGAGAGAGAAGCTGCAATGTCTTGGGAATTTTCTTTTAACTCATATTCTGCTTTACTGTGCAAGTGAAATATAGATTAACAGCTGTTCAGGTTTTCTTCAAGGAAAACTCTACTTATGATTAATGCTGAGACTAGCTTGTCCTGCATGCATTCTTTGGATGAGTGCCTTTCTGATTGAACTTCTGGCTTTGAAGTCTGACAGTATTTGTTTGCTTCTTGGTTCTTAAAGCAGTAAGTAAGGCTCCAAGTTTGTAATTTTTATACTTATCCTTGCTAGAAAATTATTTCAACTCCACTGTAAGGCATAATTGCTTTTTCTAAAGCTGCAGTACTTAATGCTTTTGCGTAGAAGACTTGCTTGTGATAGCAACTAATCATGTGTTGGACTCAGTTGCCTGCTCTTTTCTCCACTTATTGGATACGTTCCTGATCCTACCTTATCTTCGGCTCGTTTTCCCCACCAACATGTTAGAATTGCTTTGGTTCTCTGAAATGTCTTCTCAGTTTGTCACTGTTTTTGATCCTACAGCTTCTTTAAGTAGACACTTCCAATCATTCACCACCCTTTCTGGAAAAAATACTTCCTTATATTTCTTTTGAGCCATTCACTTTATATTTTCAAATTATATTCTCTTGTTATTCTGCATTTCATTTGTTTTGCAACATAGTTGTGTATGTTGAAACAGTTTGTTTCAGAATTACAGGATCTGTTAATTGGGTAAGTCATTTGGACCCTCTTGTCCCTTTTCAGCCAGCTTGGGAGCAAATGGAGGTGGAAGGAATCAAACTGTATACCCCTGATTACAAGAAGCAGCTGAGAGACTTCATTTCCTGCACTAATTGCCAAACTTGCTTGTGTAGTGCTACTGAAAATTAGCTTTGCAGAAGAGATTAATAATCTGTGTCTCTTAATGGGTTTTGAACGCAATTTAATTGAGGGTGTTAATATTCTGGGCCTTGCCCTGCAGAGCTGAGCTATGAAATCACCCTAATGTGAGTATGCCTTAGTTTTTTTGTTCAACTGCCTTCATTTGTTTCTACAGGGTGAGTAACAAGGTATATCAGAAAGACAGACACTTCCTTTTTATGCAATTAAACTACCTTTATTTCAATGGAAATTAATAGCTTCTGCTTAGACACAAATCCAGAGCTGTGAAGTTTAACCCATTACACTGAGAACTAAGCTGAAGCAAAATGCATCCTAAATTAAGCTAACTTCTGCAAGTTACTGCACCTAAAGGCAGAATATCTGTTTTGGTCAGCTGACGACTATTCTTAATTGGTTCAGAAAGTAATTACTGTAGTAGAGCTTAGCATTTTTAATGTCTTGTTGCACAAGAGTATTCATTTATTTCCTGATTAGAAGATCTTTGCTACTGATGCCTCATAAGCTAGTGTCTTTAAAAGCTTTCAGCAGATTTTTACCATTTACATAAATGATAACATTACAGGGTGTGTGTGTCGAGTGCAACTTTCACACCACTAAATAGGATTTATATTCATTGATCAGGAAAGGAAAGGAAAGAATAAGAAGCAAATAAAATCATTTACATTTTATGTCATTTGTAATACAGTTTGTTTTGACACTAGTTTCAGGAGTTTGAGTGCTAGAAGTCCAAGTCCCCTTATATGAGTTGTTTAGCATTATGTAGACAAGTCTGTCTAAACATATATATCCTTTTTTGGTCTTTAACCAGCTGTATGTCTGCACTGTCAAGTTCAGTAAAGATCCAAGTTTTTATTTGATTGTGTTGGCTTCCTATGTGTCTGCAAGCCAGTACATTGATTTCCCAAGGAGTTCTGAGCAGGGCTTATCATTACGCTCTTTGAAAACTGCATTTGCACAGTATGACCTGAAGTACATTGCTACATCCAATCCTGAGCACTGAGTTAGTGATTAAGATTTGGCAGGATAGGTGTCCTTAGCATCAGTGTGATCCTTCTGGAAGATAAGAGGTCAGTTTGCCATTAAACCTAAAGTTGTGATGACATACATCAATCGGCTTGGCAGGTTTTGATGGTATTTAACCTTAACGGTGGCTTAAGTTCCAGCAATATAAGATAAAAGTTGAGATCACTGCCAGCCACAGTTTCATTTCAGTATTTCTTTTCTTTAAATACCCCCCCCCCCCCCCCACACACACACACACACACACACGGCATCATATTAATCATTATTGCATCATCATAAGTTCGCTAAGTCTTTCTTTGGCAGTTAGATAACACTATCTTCATTCGTACATGCTAACTACTAAGAAGGTGCAGTTATAGGGTGCAAAGTTTGTTTGGTTCATCCTTTCTTACACAAGTAAAATATACAGCACCTTAATAAGTCCTATTTTACACTTTTGTCTGTTAAAGTTACCCTTTATTATTTAAAATTAAAGTAACACTTTAAAATGTATCTGTAATGCGTAACTGAATTTGAATGTGGGTGCACAAAGTATATATTGTTTAAGTACTGATCATGCCATTAGCAATCTGTTTTTGCCATCGCTGATACCTGTAGCATATGCCAAATATCTTTTGTGTATCTCTGTAGTCAGTCTGCAGTACTAAATGTCTTCCATCATTTACTCTTGCAATAGGGTCCATCTTCATAGCATGAAAGATGTGGCCAAATAAAATTTTGGTTTAGCTAACCTTGAGTACTTAAATCATACAGTGGGTCGAAGGGGGAATTAGTACTAGGTGGTAGCAAGATGACTTCTGAATTTTTGTTTTGAAGTCTAAGTTCATCCTGGTGCATTATCTGTGAGCACAGACTTGAACAGAGGTTTATGGGCTCAACAAAACTTTTTTAACTTCTGACACAAAATAATGACGAATCCATTCCAGACACAGGTCTTGGGTAACCCCTGACCTTGTTCTGTTTTGCCAGTAAATAGGAAGTTGATTTTATTTTTGCCTATCAAGGCTGAGAAAATTTGGGAAAGGTAAAACATAGTGGGTCATGTGTGCTGCTGCTTAGCTAAAAAATGGAATCAGCATTCTGTCCTTAGCTGCTTTAAAACCTGATTAGTTCCTTCTGGCTGATATTGGTTCCATTCGGCATTGTCTTTCCACTTTGTAACAATTGCCTCATGTTTTTTCATGAAGCTATTCAGAGAAAGCAGCTGTTGGTGCTTAGTCGGCAGAAACTGCCTCGCCCACCACTTTTAAGTTTTGTAATGAAGGTCCAATTAAAATTTGTCAAGCTATCTTTTGCTGACTGAACATTTTTCACTTTCGGCCATTGTCCCTTCTTCACCATGCTACCAATGATCATGATAATAATGCTAAAAGGACTTTGCCTTTCCAAGTATGAATGTTTAATATGCAAGCCAACCCTTTTCTTGGCTAACTGTTTTAAATTCTGAGACTCGTAAGTGCAAGTGGAATAACAAGATGGAGTCTTCTGCATAAGAAATTGTTTCTAATTACTTGTATGCCTAATGCCTTTCTTCTAGAGCAAGGTTGTGTAGTGTTAAACCTCTATCTTGTGTGATGAAAAAACAGGTTTACTACCAAAACTTCGGACTACAGTTACACGAACTGGGATTGTTCAAAGGCTGTTTTCAAGTTCACGTAACCCTGATCCGGAATTCTTCGACTCCACAACAGCAAATGCTAGTGTGCATTCACTGTTGTGAGGTTGATGTTTTGATTGGAAATCATACTACAGTGGGGATCAGGAAATTTACCCTTTTTCTCACTGTAGTGCAATCTCGGAGTTGGAATATATTATTACCAGGGGGGTGTGGAGAGGCACAGGGGGCTTGCCCACCTGCAAAACATTTGAAGGAAATCACTGAGCGTTAAGGTAAGTTGGGTAATGTCGATAATGTCAAATTTGAATTATCTACATTATCGCTTTCGTCATTTTGAGTGAACAAAGTTTTCATTCCCAGTTTTTTTGTTTTGAGTAAGTGATCACTTGAAGACCTGTGTTTCAGCATTTTTATAGTAAACCGAAAAAAACATGTGTTGCATCAAAGTCCTACAGTGATCTAAATCTGGAATAATATATGCAGTCTTCTGTGCAACAAGAAACATGATTTCCTGCATAGTCTAAGAGAAAATAATTCAGCAGTTAATGTAGTAAGTCTGCATTTTTAGTACAATTAACTTTGAAGCTTTTCAACCAGTTTGCTTCAGTTCTGAATGGATTTACATGCCTAGATTTCTTGGAGGCACAGATGTGCATCTGCATCCATAAAGGTTTCACTTATACACACACAATCAGTGTTAAAATATGAGAAGAATGACAAAAAGAGCTGTGTCAATAGCAAAAATATTGAGTACAATCTACAGAGATTAAGGGCAACAAACGTGGTTATTCGAATCATAAGAATCACTCTTATATCAAGGTTAATTTTTTTCTATGCTCTTTTCCTCTATACCTGCCAAAAGTCAGCCTAGTTAGTTCTACCCCATTTTGTTCCTTATTGTTGGCAATGTGACGTAATGCTTTGAGAGAGAGATGATGAAAGGGGACCTTCAGCTCAGTGCTTCCCCATCCATTTAGCAGATGGTCCAGACCATCAGTCTGTGGGACCAGCAGACTTTGTCCTCTGTCACCAATGATCTTCTGCCTGCCTCAGCTACCATTGCTGTAACTTCTCTTGGCTTGCCAGGGGCATACCTCTCAACTTTCAGGTGTTTGCCTCATATTTTTGGTCTGTTCCTCATACATTTTGTGGTTTTCTGACAAATCATCAGGGATTGATGTCTCTAAGTAGTAAGTACATTTGAGTTTGACTTCATGTCCTTTAGGAAAATACATACTAATGCAAAACTTGTTGTTCTAGCAACTTTCTTGAGCGTAATAAATAAAATATGTACCTGATTTATGACCTTTGTCTTCCTGTCTTTTTCCAGATCTCTCACACTAGGAGGTTGAGAGGTATAACAAACCAAACCACAAAGTGGATGAAGTAAAAAAAAAACACACACACAAAACACGAAGACTCTCAGAAGAAATAAAATGCTTAACAGCTTTACTAGCGTCTCCTGGTACCTCGGCTAAAAAGCCTTCAAGGGATAACTTGTTGGGGTTGAGAGGTATGCCCAGAAGCTATGTGTGAAGCATTTGCTGCTAGCTCCATTGGTATAGAGGGACAAATCTGAGGTAACCCAAGTTAGATTTTCTGTATGGGTGTTTGCTGCAGTTGGTGTGGGAAGAATGGGCAGTGCTTATCCTCTTGTGTGGGATCAAATGGGGATCATCCAATTCCATAATCCCTCATTGGCAAAGGACAGGCAAGTGTGACTGTCTAGTCACCAATCTACAAGCATGGTAGCCTTATTGTAGGTGAATGGGAGCATGCACTCAAGTAAAGAAGGCATAGTTGCTGCCATAATGATGCTGGTCAGTTGTCCATCATCCAGAGGGGTGGCCAGGGCATAGGGCACTACTAAGGTTGCTTTATTATGGCCTGCACTGGCCAGCTCTTGCACTCCTTGCAAAATGCCAAAGATAGGGGAATAAATGGAACTAACTGATGGGGAGGCTTGAAGGTTAGCAGGTGTAGCTGCAAATATATAGAAAAGTAAAAGTCTGAAGCCTTCATTCTATCAGGCAGCCAGGATATTTTAGTTGGCCCAAACTCCACCTCCAGTGGCTGACATGAATACCTGTATTAGTGCAAAGCTTCCTTCTCTCACACTTTGTGCATATGTGTTCTATCACACATGTAAGCTGAGGTGCCTCTGCTTGTAAGTGTCAGAAAGACAAACCACTGATTCCACCACCCACTGCCAAGCACCCAGTGGTCTCATCCAGGTACCACAGCTGCTACTCTAATTCAGCTAATCTGGGTTATAGTCTGGGCTTAAGCCATCTCGGCTGTGGAGCTAGACTTGTAACCAGGTCAGATTTTGACAAAGGTGTGGATCGGTCATTTGATGTCAATCAGGTGACTCCATTCACATCATGATAATACATTTTTTTAATGTTTAATGGCTGAATTGGACGTAAAAGACACACCCCCGGATTCTCAAAAGCTTGCACGGCGTGCAAGATCGGTGCAGGAGCTCAAGCTGGCAGTATGTCTGCCATGCGATCCAGGAACAGCTTGCAGGGGCATGCATGAGCGCTCCTGCACTAATCCTGCACGGACGAAGCCTGTGCATGCAGATCACCCCATTTGCAGGAGAAATCCATGCAAATGAGGTGAATTTGCGATCCAGGAAGCTTGCGACTGTCCGTGCAGGACTAGTGCAATCAGCAGAAATGTACTCGGTTATACATTTCTGCAAAATTCAAAATGGAGCTATGACAGCTTCAAATAAAGGCTGCATATGATGTAAAGCGAAACAAAAGTGGCAGGACACTGCTGCAAATCAATAAATATTTAATAAAACAAAAACCTTAAAACACAATCCTGAGACACAAAGTAAGCGCTTTCGGGTTACACCCTTCATCAGACATCAAACATTTAACAGACACTGTATTTAAATTATGCAACAGCCAATGAAAATCAATCAGATTCAATGATATACACGCCTACTTAAAAGAGTAGGTTTTATGGGTATCACATCATTGAGCCCTGGGGATCTATGTGCCATTAGTTCTATTATCCATTTTGTTTCAGCCAACGCTGTTTGCAATTTGATGTCCCCCCCCCTTCTACTCAGTCTAACATTTACAATAACTCTAAATGTAAAACTGTGTGTGGGGTGTTCTCGCACATGCCTAAATAAGGCATTGCTGACATCCCCATTTCTAATACTGCCTAGGTGTTGCAAAATTCTCACCTTAAACATGTTGTTTGTCATCCCTACATAAAAACTTAAACACTTTGTGCACTCAGCCAAATAGACCACATTATGGGTCCTACAGGTGGCCTTCCCTTTAAAAACAATAATTTTGCCTGTCACTGGATGTAAAAAGTTAACCTCCTTATTTATACAAGCGCAGGCCTTACATGCTCCACAAGGGAGTGTTCCTGATGTAACCTTAAAAGACCTGTCTGTTTGCAAAATCTTCTCTTTACATAAGAAATCTTTGAGATTTCTATTCCTTCTGTACCGAAAACCTGGTCTATTGTCTATAATACCTTTGAGATTTGTATCGCTGGTAAGAATGTTCCAATTATTTCTTATAATATTACAAATGTCACCAATGTTGCTGCCATAGGTAAACATCACCCTGATATCTCTCTCTCTTGTGTTACCCTGTCTACTCTTAGTGGATGTCCATTCTTGATGTCTATTTAACCAAGGTTTGTATTTGGTCTGCCTATACACCTTACTCTCATCAATGACTTTCTTGACCATATTCATTCCATAACCTCTCTGCTCAAAATGCCCTGTGAGATTAGATAATTCTTGCTCAAAGTGTATGTCATCCGTATTTATTCTGGATACCCGACTCACTTGTCCTCTAACTATATTGGGAAACAAATATCGAGGGTGCATGCTATCGAATGATAACAGGGTGTTCTTCCAGCATTCTTTTTTATGTAGGTTAGATAAAAAACCTTCCTGTGTTTGTGTTACACAGACATCTAAAAATTCTATGTTATTATAGGAAGTTTTGGCCGTAAATTTGAGAAATGTGGTGGTTGAATGTAAATAAGACAGAAATCTTTCAAACGAATGGTGATCTCCATTCCAAAGAATAAAAATATTGTCTACAAACCGTGTATACATGAGGATGTATTTCTTCCATCCTTCATCATTCAAAATGTTGGTAGTTTCCCATTGTGAAAGGACCAGGTTCGCATAGGTATTGGCACAGGGGGTGCCCATGGCAACCCCCTGTGCTTGCCTATACGTGGAACCGGCCCCTAAGAAAACATTATTATCCAAAACAAGTGTCAACAAAGCCTTAGTAAGCTCTATTCTACTGTTCGTAGCTCCCAAATCAGCCAGGAGTTCCCCAATCGAGCAGATGCCATATTCATTGTTAATAACAGTAAATAGGCTATTAATGTCCAGTGTAATCATCAATACCTTATCTATACCTTGTGGTCTATTAACTCCACCCAAAACCTGTAAAAAGTGTCCAGTATCTACCAAAATGTTACTCATTCGTTCGACATAGGGTTTGAGCAAAAATTCCACCCATATGGAAACATTCTCAGTCACCCACCCCCTACCCGATACTATGGGTCTAAGGGGTGGGTCTTGCAGACACTTATGCAATTTCGGCAAGGCTTTAAATAAGGGGATTACTGGTTTTTCTACCCATAAAAATTGATACACTTCTTCTGTGATAATCATGTTGTCCCTCAAATTCTTTAACTTCAGGTGCACTTTGTCTATGATGCATTTCACCTGCAACGGATTGATTTCTGCATATGCTGTATCATCCTGTAACATTTGCTTAATTTTATTATTATACCAATCCGTATCCATTACAACAATTGCTCCACCCTTATCTGCTGTTTTTATGGTTAAGGAGTCATTGTTAGCTAAATTATGCAGGGCTTTGGTCTGCTCAAAGCCCTGCATAATTTAGCTAACAGTGACTCCTTAACCATAAAAACGGCAGATAAGGGTGGAGCAATTGTTGTAATGGATACGGATTGGTATAATAATAAAATTAAGCAAATGTTACAGGATGATACAGCATATGCAGAAATCAATCCGTTGCAGGTGAAATGCATCATAGACAAAGTGCACCTGAAGTTAAAGAATTTGAGGGACAACATGATTATCACAGAAGAAGTGTATCAATTTTTATGGGTAGAAAAACCAGTAATCCCCTTATTTAAATCCTTGCCGAAATTGCATAAGTGTCTGCAAGACCCACCCCTTAGACCCATAGTATCGGGTAGGGGGTGGGTGACTGAAAATGTTTCCATATGGGTGGAATTTTTGCTTAAACCCTAGCAATCTAATGAGTAACATTTTGCAGATACTGACACTTTTTACAGGTTTTGGGTGGAGTTAATAGACCACAAGGTATAGATAAGGTATTGATGATTACACTGGACAGTAATAGCCTATTTACTGTTATTAACAATGAATACGGCATCTGCTCGATTGGGGAACTCCTGGCTGATTTGGGAGCTATGAACAGTAGAATAGAGCTTACTAAGGCTTTGTTGACACTTGTTTTGGATAATAATGTTTTCTTAGGGCGGTTCCCGTATAGGCTAGCACAGGTTGCCATGGGCCCCTGTGCCAATACCTATGAAACCTGGTCCTTCACAATGAAACTACCAACATTTTGAATGATGAAGGATGGAAGAAATACATCCTCATGTATACACGTTTGTAGATCGATATTTTTATTCTTTGAATGGAGATCACCATTCGCTTGAAAGATTTCTGTCTTATTTACATTCAACCACCACATTTCTCAAATTTACGCCAAACTTCCTATAATAACATAGAATTTTTAGATGTCTGTGTAACACAAACACAGGAAGGTTTTTTATCTAACCTACATAAAAAAGAATGCTGGAAGAACACCCTGTTATCATTCGATAGCATGCACCCTCGATATTTGTTTCCCAATATAGTTAGAGGACAAGTGAAGTGGGGTATCCAGAATAAATACGGATGACATACACTTTGAGCAAGAATTATCTAATCTCACAGGGCATTTTGAGCAGAGAGGTTATGGAATGAATATGGTCAAGAAAGTCATTGATGAGAGTAAGGTGTGCAGACCAAATACAAACCTTGGTTAAATAGACATCAAGAATGGACATCCACTAAGAGTAGACAGGGTAACACAAGAGAGAGAGATATCAGGATGATGTTTACCTATGGCAGCAACATTGGTGACATTTGTAATATTATAAGAAATAATTGGAACATTCTTACCAGCGATACAAATCTCAAAGGTATTATAGACAATAGACCAGGTTTTCGGTACAGAAGGAATAGAAATCTCAAAGATTTTTTATGTAAAGAGAAGATTTTGCAAACAGACAGGTCTTTTAAGGTTACATCAGGAACACTCCCTTGTGGAGCATGTAAGGCCTGCGCTTGTATAAATAAGGAGGTTAACTTTTTACATCCAGTGACAGGCAAAATTATTGTTTTTAAAGGGAAGGCCACTTGTAGGACCCATAATGTGGTCTATTTGGCTGAGTGCACAAAGTGTTTAAGTTTTTATGTAGGGATGACAAACAACATGTTTAAGGTGAGAATTTTGCAACACCTAGGTAGTATTAGAAATGGGGATGTCAGCAATGCCTTATTTAGGCATGTGCAAGAACACCCCACACACAGTTTTACATTTAGAGTTATTGTAAATGTTAGACTGAGTAGAAGGGGGGGGGGCATCAAATTGCAAACAGCGTTGGCTGAAACAAAATGGATAATAGAACTAATGGCACATAGACCCCCAGGGCTCAATGATGTGATACCCATAAAACCTACTCTTTTAAGTAGGCGTGTATATCATTGAATTTGATTGATTTTCATTGGTTGTTGCATAATTTAAATACAGTGTCTGTTAAATGTTTGATGTCTGATGAAGGGTGTAACCCGAAAGCGCTTACTTTGTGTCTCAGGATTGTGCTTTAAGGTTTTTGTTTTATTAAATATTTATTGATTTGCAGCAGTGTCCTGCCACTTTTGTTTCGCTTTGGATATTCTGTTTAAGGGCACAGGACTTTAGCACGGTGAGAAGAACTCTTTCTGTTGTGCTGCATATGATGTAGTAAGCATGACAATGGCCAAGTATAAGGCCATTGGCATTGCAAACAATACAAAAATTTAAAAAAATCAACTTTTATTTTTTTTTAGCCAATCTCAGCTGTTTAAGCATAGGGCAGCGGTGCGAAATGGGATCGTGGGGAAAATAACAAAATTAACCTAAATTAAGCAGTCTAACTAAAATCAGTATTCTGCAATGCGAGTCAATGGCAGGCAGAAGACAAACCTGGCCAGTGAGTAGTGGTTGCTAAGGTGGGAGGCTCAGTGTGAGACATGCAACTACGCATTAGCAGGCAATCCTATGCAAATGAGGGGCCCTGTGGCTCGGGTGTGCTCCTAGCTTAGCACAGCTAAGCTAGGGGGTATGTCTAAACCTGCCTAGCACTCTTTACAAAGCCTAAACGGGTGTGCGTGCCACTCAACAGGTTGTCCAGGAAGAATAAAGAGGTTAAACCAGGAAATAATAGCAGTGTGCACAATTGAGCACTCTGTGTGCACGGCACACCCCCAGGCTGAAACAGGAAGGCAATGGGAAAGGAAAACAGCCGTAGGAAGGTAATCAAGGAGTGCTAGCTTAGCTGGCAGATGAAATGTATCAGAACCAGCCAGTTTCACAGGCAGCAGACCAGCCCAGCCCAGAACACCACTATAAACTATGCAAACACCTACCCCTCTGGTTTTTCCCACACTGTACACCACCGGTGTAAACAAGCGAGGAACTTTTAAAACTCACAACAGCAAAATGTTAGGGGCTGCAATAACTATCATACAACAACTTGAGGAAGAGGCTGAGGGTGGTGAGGATGTGAATGCTGCCGAGAAACCCACAGTGAGGAGATGGAGAAGAGTGTACAGACCCAGGGTAACCTACTAAGGGCTGCATGAGCTGAAGATGGTGGAGCACTAAAGGGTGGACAGGGACCTCCGACAGAAAATTGTTGAACTGTGCCGGCCACACCTCACACACACAACTAACAGAGAGGAACCCATCCCAGTGGATACCAAGGTATGTGCAGGTCTAAGAATACTAGCTACAGGTACCTTCCAAAGGCCAACTGGGGATATGATGGGGATTTCACAGGCATCAGCAACCAGTTCCTGGATGCCATGTCAGCATATGTCGGTGAGCATGTATATTTCCCTAGCACCCGTGAGGTGTTGGCCAGCAATATGCAACTGTTCCACCAAATAGCAGAATACCCTGAGGTAGTGGGTGCTATAGACTGCACGCACATGCGCATCAAACCACCACCCGGTGAGTGGGATAGGGTCTACATCAACCGCAAGGGCTTCCCCTCCATCAACTGCCAGGTTGTGTGTTATGCCCAGGGCATAATAATGAACGTGTGTGCTGGCTGCCCTGGAAGCTATCACGATCCCACATCTGGCATCTGACTGAGCTGTACCAGAGATTTGCCAATGGAACATCTCACATGGTCACCTAGTGGGGGATGCTGGATATGCACTGGAGCCATGGCTGATGACACCCATCAGAAATGCACACACACCCGAACAAGAGCTCCATAATGAGGCACATGCACAAACAAGAATCATAATAGAGCATGTGTTTGGGAAGCTCAAGTCACGGTTCCAGTGCTTGGACACATCTGGTGGAGCCTTGCTGTACTCACCAGCTACATGTACTCAAATTGTCTTTGTATGTGCCATGCTACACAATATGATCCTGTGGAAACAGCTGCAGCAGGAACAGCACGGGGCGGGGCCACACAGCCCCCCACCATTGCCAAGACCTGCACGGGCACAGAGTGACTCGTAGGAGGAACAACCTGAGCCTACCCCAGTAGGCAGGAGGAGGCATGCCCAGTATGCCCTGGCCTTGGCAAAGAGGCAATGCATAGCACATACACTAACACTGGAGGGACCCCTGGAATAACACCTCTCTCTGACTCTCACATACAGTAAAAGGGATGCCAAACATTACACTACCTGTGTCTAACCATATGTAGGGAGTGTACTATGTGCATCTGACATAGGCAGCCCTGCAGCACCACCCTCAATACCCGGACACCTGAAAGTAAGTGACTCACAACACATGCCAGTCGGGGGGGGGGGCAAATACCCAACAAAAGTCACAGCCAGCTGGACAGGTGTAGACAAACACAAACAAATGCTGTGCTATGGCCTCTGAATGAGGACTATGGGTAACCTCCCTCCCCAGGACTACATAGACAGACTACAGCAGGCCAGGCAGTGGGATGTCAGTTGTGAAGGCAAGGAAGTCAGACACTAATATGTAGGTAATTAAAAGCTAAGATCTGTAGTACACTGGTATGCCTCTAGCCAGCACGATAGGTAAGACTACAGACTGAAATGGAGCTCCCGACATACCAGTACAGTCCTAGCAAATGTGTACAAGTGTCAGGTGTGCCCCCCCATCCTACGTAGACATATAGTAACAGTCAGGTGTGCCCCCCATTCCTGTGTAGAAATGTAGAAACAGTCAGTTGTGCCCCACCCCTGCTATGCAGAAATGTAGTAACAGTCAATGCCAAATGATAGATGGATACCCTGCAGAGACAGCATGCTACCTGTCGGTGTACAACACAAAGGTCAGCACTGCAGTACAAACTACCTGGACTTGACCCACACATGCAATACAGACGGCCATATTGGGCATGCTCATACACTTGGAGAAATGAAGGCAATGTAAGGCAACAACATACTGAAAGGTCATACTGGGTATGCTCACACACTTAAACACATGAAGGCCATGTCTGCAAACACCAGTGGACCAGACATATCTGGCAGTCACAGTTGTTGGTGCAGACACTCGTCAGTATGCACCACTCATGCCTTGCACGCACACTGGATAGGAATACAGATATATATGTAAGGACAACACACTATAATAAGCCAAAGGTAGACAGACATAGATGTGTGGAAGAGGGTGACTATGACAAGGAGCCATCCAGGCCTGTCCCACCCAGCACACAGCCAAAGGGCCCCAAACACACACATGAGGTGCAGATGTCACTCACTGCAGATACCAGCCACCAGTATCTCTCAGCATTACAGACTATGTGGTGCACGTGCCAGCTGTGCAACATGACTGTAAAAGGAAGTAGTCATCTAGCAACTGTATACACGTACCTGTGAAATATGACCCTGTGTGTGCCCACATGAGGCGTGTAAACTCCTAGATGAATGGGTAAGGGCCCATGCACACACACTGCCCTCCCCATAACCCTATTATGACAAGCCTGCTGAGGTCATCCAGTGTGAAATACACCATTGGGAGAGTTGTAGCCTAGTAATCTCCATGGCGCTTCCCATAACTGCGTACTCCTGTACTGTGATAAGCTAGTTAGGTAGGTGTTCGAATCCCAGACTTGGCATCTGTGTGTGTGTGTGTGTGTGTGTGTGTGTGTGTGTGTGTGTGTGTGTGTAGAGAGCAGTGCTTTTTAGAGTAGTCACACTCATAACTTTAAATGCTCAACCTTGGCAAGGCTGCTGTCATCCACCTAGAAATACACCTCTGGGGAATGTTGTAGCCCAGTAATCTCCGTAGCTTGTCCTGTAACTGCTTACTGCTGTAGTGTGATAAAGTAGTTAGGTAGGTGTTCTATTCCCAGGCATGCCAAGTGTGTGTGTGTGTGTGTGTGTTTGTGTCTCTGACTGACTCTGTGTAGAGAGCAATGCATTTTAGGCTAGTCACACTCCCTACAATTCAAATGCTCAACCTTTGCAAGACTGCTGATGTCATCCACCTAGTAATACACCTCTGGGAAGCTATAGCCCAGTAATCTCCATAGCACATCCTGTAACTGCATACTGCTGTAGTGTGATAAAGTAGTTAAGTAGGTGTTCTATTCCCAGACATGTCAGGTGTGTGTGTGTCTGTCTGTCTGTCTCACTGCCTGTGTAGAGAGCAAACCTTTTTAGGCTAGTCACACTCTCTACAATTCAAATGCTCAACCTCTGCAAGGCTGCTGCTGTCATCAACGTAGTATTACACCTCTGGGAATCTGTAGCCCAGTTATCTCCGTAGCGCGTCCTGTAACTGCATACCGCTGTAGTGTGATAAACTAGTTAGGTAGGAGTTCTATTCCCAGACATGGCAAGTGTGGATGTATGTGTGTTTGTGTGTGTTCCTTTTTCAGTGTAGGGAGCAATGCTTTTGAGTCCATTCACAGATACTACAACTTCCAGTGGTCCACTTTGACAAGTGTGCCAATGTCATCAACTGTGAAACACACCTTTAGGGAAGGAATAGGCCAGTAATCTCCATGGCATGTGCCGTAACTGTGTATTGCTGTAGTGTGGTAAACTAGTTATGTAGGAGTTCTAACCCCAGCCTTGGCAACTGTGTGTATGTGTCTGACTCTGTGTAGAAGGCAGTGCTTTTTAAGGTAGGCACACCCCCTACAATTTAAATGCTCTGCCTTGGTAAGGTTGCTGATATCATCCACCCCGAAATAGTCCAGTAGTCTCTGTAGCGCGTGCCATAACTGCATACTGCTGTAGTGTGATTCAGAACTCTGGTAGGGTTCTATACCCACCCATGGCAGTTCTGGATGTTTTGCATGTATTTCAATGTCTGTGTAAGGAGCTATGCATTAGAGGCTAGTCACACTCAGTACATTTCAAATGGCGTTCTTTGGCAACCCGCTGATGAGCCAGTGTGTTGTACACCTTTGAGGAAGGAGTCCTCCAGTAATCCCCGTGGTGCGTCCTATAACAGCTCCATGCTGTAGTGTGTTATAGATGTCTGTTAGGGGTTCTATACCCACACATGTCGGTTGTGGATGTTTTCTGTGTGTTCCACTGTCTGTGTAGGGGGCAATGCATTTTAGGCTAGTCACACTCAGTACGTCAAATGCCATACTTTGGCAATCCTGCTGATGTCAGCCAATGTGATATACACCTTTGGGGAAGGAGTACTGCAGTAATCATTGTGGCGCGTACTATAACTGTGCAGTGCTGTAGTGTAATAAACTAGTTAGGTAGGGGTTCTACTTCCGGACATAACAGGTGCATGCATGCGTTTGTGTGCGTGTGTGTTTGTACCTTGTATCCTGTGTGGAGGTGGGTGTGCATGTGTGACACCTGGGCCCAATGTGTAGTGGGTTTTGCAAATTTCTTATATGGTGGCCCTAGTACATATCACAATGTCCACTGTACAGGGATAACAGCTGTGAAATAGCTGAGAGGCTGGGGTGCATATCCATACCCATACATGTGACATCAAGGCCAGGCAATCACAGTTAGCAACCCCAGTTTTACCCAGAGCACAGTCTCAACCCATGTCTCATACACACACACATGCCGAGGCAACAGCCAATATGTGTGTGTAGTACATTGCATATTGGTGACTGATAGTAACTATGGTGTGAATGCAGTGGCCTACAGAGGGCATGGCACCCTGTCCATTAGTACAATAGGCACATAACTGCAGACAATGCGCCTTCACTATGTTTCCCACTGGACGCCTGCAACAACTGTGGTTCCATCAAATGTGATCCACAAAGGACATACCATGCCTTACACACATGATCTGTATGGACAGATGCCACTGACACCAGGGAATACCTGTAGCATGCTATCAATGTAGGTGCAGAGTCAACCTGCTGTCCAGTACCTGGGCTCGCCACATGAGGGCAGGACTGTCGCATCTGATGATAACATTCTGTGTACACAACATGGGCCAGACAAACCAGGTACACTTCCACATGCCACTGTACATGAATGTGGGATGTGTGCACATCCCAAACACCATCCATGTGATGGCGTATAGAACATATACATGGCAAGCATTGCACAGCACTGGCTAGCACAATAGTAACCCAGGTGACTGGATGGTGAATACTGTATTCACCTGTGTGGGTCATTCCAGACACTACACCCCTTAGCCATAATGCAGACCACTCTCATGTGGCCTGATGCCAAGGTATACCCCTCACCTACTCTTGTACAGCCATCTAGCACCATCAACCACTACACCTCCTTGAAGGCAATGCACACATCCACGCCGGTACTAGCACCCTGTGTCTGGGTGTGTGTGTGTGGTGTATGATGCTTCCGACCACATTCACACCCAGTACCACCCCCATTGGCATACTGAAGCATGCTTTCTAATGTCAGACACTGTCACATACCCTTTGACCATAGAACCCCAGGATAACCCCTGTGGGCCAATTGATACTTATGCATTATTGTATTGTGGCAAAGTAACTGGGTAGGAAATGTAGTCATTACCCTGCCAAGTGTGGCAATGTGTATGAGTCCCTTAGAGAGTGTGGCTGTGTTGATGCTGACACCTGTTCATGTGGACAGGCTTGTGTGCTACACCTGCTGTATCGCAACAGTGTTGCAGATGTCACTCATCAGCACATATACGTCTGGACAGGTCACCAACATGTAAGCTATGTGGAGCATGCAATAACTGCATACACATGTGACAGCTATGCATAGTCAGTCAGGTGTTTGAAACCCTGTACTGGCAGGTGTGTGTGACAAACATGCTTAGGTTTTAATCACCACACCTTCCCTGACATACTTTGTCTCTGTCTGTCCCTCTCAAACCCTCTCTGGTGGATATGGGATATGCACCTGCTTTGCTAGGCAGCAGCTTGTGTTTTGTAAGTGATGGTCATGATCAGCTGATGGCCTCTGCACTATTTGCAGTCCTCCTGTAGCTGAGTGCATGTAGAGCAGCTGTGGTAACATTTCCATAGCCAATTGCATGGAAACACACTCCAATATCTAGGAACATCATGTTGGTGTTGGCCCTTTACATCCATTGTGGGCAGGAACTAGATCTGTTGTTTGGCGACCAGCATCTCAGATGGATTTACCTCTAACAACATACACTGTGGAAACAGGGCAACACACAGGAGGGGGATGTGCCTGACCTGACTAAAGACTGTAAGTGCTGCTATACTGCATGTGGAGTAATGTTGGTTTAACAGTGTGTGTGTTTGGATATGGCTGTCCTATATGTTGTAATACCTGCCATATCAGTTCTATGTTTATGAGGAATCCGCATCTGCAGGGTTATCTGCAGACTGGGCAGTGTGTTATGCCCTTGGTGTCATGTGTTACCCACAGAGCATGCAACTGTGAACTGCAGAAGGTAGTATGAGGATTGCAGTCTGTATATGGTGAAAGCCATGACAGTTACTGACTTCATATCCCTCATAGGACACATGTTGCAGCAAACCCTGTTATGACAGTACATTTATAAGGTTATTACAGCAACATGTCAATGATGGCCCTATGTATGTGCTTCCAGCCACAACTCTGTCAACCTTTGTACATATGTCATGCATTAAGAGGTGCATATGTGCTGTACACCATCATTAGTGTCATATCTGATAGCAAGCCAGTGAGATATCAGACTGCTACACATGTTATGTACAGTATGGGTAATATTTGGCGACATTACCAGGACATTCCATGGTTGTTTGTACAGTACTGAGGTCTGTGTAACTGTGGTGAATGTCGACAGTGTGTGTATTGTTAACATGTTCTTTAGCCTGTGTACAGACTGTGGTAGATGTCATTGTTATAGTTCCTGACCTGTCTGATGTTACATGCTGCTCCACTGTATGTTACCATAGAGGTTTACATGTTTGTAGAGCCCTACACACACGTCCCATACCACAGACCGACAGCAGACCACACAGTGTAGCAGCCCAGTATATGTAGGGTTAGTCTGCGAGTGGCACATATGAGGATGGTGTTGAACAGATAGTCCATATACTGTACTTTTATGCTAGCTTACCATATGTGGCTATGGCTGTGTTCACATTGGATGTGGCTATGCACCTTCACACAGGTGTATCTTACTCTGTGTTGTGACATGCATACAGAGCCTGCTATATATGCAGGTACATGTGCATTCCCCCATAGGAGATGTTGGCCATTGTTGAGCCAGTCTGCTGTAGCCTGCACAGTGCATTGTAACATGTCTAGCAGCTTAGTGTAGTCCAGTGAGATGTCACATGGGGATACTTGCTGGATGTACTGCTGCCGGGTCTCCCTTAACAGTCATGTATGTCAGACAGAGCAGTGGGATGCTGTACAGATGTATGTCAATATCTAGTGGGTAGTATGTGGCCATGGCACCCCTGTACCAGCGGTTATTATGTGCCAGGCCAGACAGGGGTGTGTGAATGCATAACCTATGGTGGCATATGTATACCAGTCATTATGTGTTATACCCATCTACATGGCTGTTAACATCCATATTGTCTTGCATGGTACACATGTTTAGCACTAAGGGGTTCTGTGTATACCTTTGGACTGTAAAGAGTGATTCAGAATATCCACATATATTGGCCAATATCTGTGCTGCAGTCCATGGGGGCATTACTTGCTAGCAGTGGTACCTTACTAGGATGTCCTTAGGATGTCTGTCAGTAGCCAATAGCACACAAGTGGAAAGCAGATGTGACCTCCCACACACACCATGTCTGTAAAGACAATCCCAATTACATTAGGAATAGTCTACCAATGTACCTGCTATACATACCTGGCATCCACTTGCACGACATTGGGACTATAGGGGCTGGGGTAGGTCTACACTCCTTGTCCAGGACATAAATGAGAATATCTGTACATAAAATCATCCAGATATATATATGATTACACATATACATATCGACATATATAGATGGGTATGTATATGTACATAGATATACATATACACACCCAGATATATACATGTACAGAGCAATATATGTCTACACATATACAGATAGTGATACATATGCACATATACGTATGGATATCTACAGATATATCGACAGTAGTAGGTATATCGGTATAGATATGTATGCACATATAGTCATAGCTATATATAACAACATAATTAGGCATATCTGTATACATAGGATGTGCATACATATATAGCTATATACACATGTATCTGTATGTACATATACATAAACCTATATATACACATATGTATAGATGGATCTACTTTAGAATTTCGACAGTTCATAAGATCGACAGCTATTTCAACGAGACCACAAGAACGACAACTCTTTTTAACGAAACTACATATGAGCGACACTCCATAAGAACGACAAATAGAATACCACACAGTGAAAAGTAGAGAAATACACTTAACTATAATTGGTACAACCCTCATATGTCCCATGTACAAAGAGCAGTGAATTGAAATTAGAGATGTATACGCGCTGCTATGAAGTATAAATTAGTCAGCTAATCATGGCAACGCTGTGCTATGCACCACATTGCCGATAGAGTAGTAAACCTGGAAGCCCCTGGAGTTGTAGGTAGTGCTTATAAAATTATTACTTCCCAGAAGGTACTGGGGTTGTAATGTCTGGCGAAAGATTCAAGGGTTGGGTTTAACTCGGCATTACAACACATCACAGACATTTCAACTCGCAGTTAAGAGCCTAGTAGCTCTGTCATTTTTAAATGAAAATGAGGTGGAATCGACATTTGAATCACTGAAAGAGGGCTTTCCACAGCAGGGACAAGAAGTAATAAAGTACTTTTCCGATTGGTACATTCATGGTAGAGCACGGATGTTTCGTACAAGGAGTACCTCCAGACTTCGATTTCCCCCCATTATTTCCTATACCATTTTGGAATATTAGTGAGCTTAACGAACTGTGTTCACCACACACGCAGAACACAGTTGAAGTGTGGCATAGGAGACTAAAGTGTCTTGTCGGGGACAGAGGTACAAACTTGTATTTAATCCTTTAAAAAATATATGAAGAGGATCACCAAAGGAACATTTTGTTCTGATGAAGTCTTATGATTTTGACGAATGCGCTTAACTCTTTTCAATAAATTTTCTGGATTTAGTGCTGCAGTGTTCCTTTGGTGATCCTCTTCATATATTTTTTACTTGGTTTTGGTGTTCGTTATTTCTAAGTTTGTATTTAATCCTTTCCTGTCTTGTTCACAAACAAAACAGGGTGGATGAGCTACGAGTTAGGTTTTCTACGGGTTATGTGCCTTCTCCTAAAAAGAGAAAGCTTATAGAAAGGCGCAATAAGTTTCATACAGGAGCGATTATATGGCTGTTGAATTTGTGAAAGCCGTTGCTAAACTACTGAAAGTGTAAAGTAGAGTATGTTGCTTTCAGAGTTGCATGTAATGTTGAGACGTAAATCCCTACGCTTGGTACATGAGGACATAGTTTACTGTGCTACATGTACATATTTACTCAAAGCAGCTGCTAATATTGCATGTATATTACTTTTCAAGTTGTCATTGTTATGAAGTGTCGTTCATATGTAGTTTCATTCAAAAGAGTTGTTGTTCTTGTGGTCTCGTTGAAATAGCTGTCGATCTTATGAACTGTCGAAATTCTAAAGTAGATCCGTATATATACATATATGTATAGATATGTACATAAGAAGAGGTGTACACATGGCCATATATATGTAGCACTATACAAGTGTGTATACAGACGTATGTATGTGTATACCTGTGTATGTACATGTAGACATCTGTACACCTATATGCATACAACCATATACCTGTCATGAGGAAACGTCACTGTTGCATATACCCTTCCACATGTATCTGCTATGTGTACATTGAGACAACATATGTGATGCAGCAGTCATATTAATGACAAGGACTACACAATCTAGGACGTAAAGGCAAGTGTTCACTACCACTCAATTTGGGTAATGACAGCTATATTGGTAACACAACAGCTGTCCCCACAGTGGTCATGGCGTAGTGGTCATGTGTTGTGACTTCAGTGTAAAGGGCCCCGAGTTCATAACCTGCAAGGGCTGCTCATTTTGTTGCTGGGCAGAATAAGGTCTGTTGGATACAGAGTGGTTAAGGCAGTGTATGTGCAATGTAGGCCACACACGTCAGTATCACGACATTGCTAGGTAGGTGTCCAGTCCCAATGTTGGCAAGTAATAGTGTGCGTGTATGTGGATGAGTCTACATCAGGTTGCAGGGTATACACGCCTCAGCGGGCCACCTGTCCATGTGGCACAGGCAATACCAGGTATAGTAACCTGTGAAATGTGTTCGACTGTACCCCAGATATGTCACTGCCATGGTGTCAGCACAGTGACATACCCCGTTGTGCAATATGACTGCAGACCATTCTCGTGCTGACACATGTGCACCTACAGCACAATTGCATATCAGTTTAGAGACCACAACCAAGCAGTGTTACTAACAGCTAGAGGGCTTCATTGCTGGATGGCTACACTACCTGCCAAATATGCCTCACACTCTACACCCTACAACATGTTAGACTGCAGGACTGTGGTACACTGGTGTACAGTCACCGTGTGCATCAGAACCATATCAGCCTGTCCTTGTATCGATGGTATGGATGACAGGGATGGAGCACAGGTATCATCATATGCACAGGGTGTGGTGTTGGTCTGCCAGAGGCCGAGGGTGGGCCATACATTTGACACCATGTGTGTGGATGAGGGGTGTACTCTGGGGAGCTGGCTGAGGTGATGTGGTGTGTGTAGGTATGAGGTTGCCCTAGGTGTGTTTGTATAGTGTGTGGGTATGCATGCACACAGTTGTGCCTTGTGGCTGCCCTACACCGGTGTGTATGGACAGCTGCAGACCATACCTGGCAGGGTGTGCAGTTCACTGCCTCCGGTCACGGACACATGGACTGTGCCTGCCAGGGGTTCCGCTGGCACGTGCAAGTACAGGCATTGAAGTGCTACTCTCACCTGCTGATGACATTTGTCCGCTGGTACCACATCCCTCCTGGGACTGGCCAGGACCACATGCACGTGGCCTGCTGTGGTGTGGACAGCACAGCCCCCGCACTGCAGGGGCTACTACTGCCACTACGGGAGCCCCTTGGTGTCCTAGCACACCCACGTTGAGTGCCAGCTGTTGGTGTTGCTGGCCCTTGTAGGGTGTAGAGTGTGAGGCTGCATTCCTACCACATGTCAAAACACGGACACACCACGGCTGATGAGGCCCATCATCTCATCATGCCATCTGTCCGCTTGCTCGTTTGAAGCATGGATGGCAGCCGCCACTTCACCGAGGTTGTCACATACAGTTGCGAGTGCTGACCCACCTCACCACCTGTGGGGGAAAACAGTAACTACACTTTATAACCTGTACAGCATTGCTTAAAAGTGCACACGCATGCATACACACACACACACACACACACACACACACACACACACACACACACACACACACCTCCATACTACCTACCTGTCCATGACTTTACAGACAGCCCCACGTATATGTCCATGTGTTATCCAGCATTACACTTGTTAACATACACACATTGCTACCACTCATTAACATCACAGACTTCTAAATGCCCACACAAGCGGCCACAACACAAGGCCTGTTGCTACATTACCTGCCTGACCTGTGTGCAGTGGAGTAACATAGCCTCAATGCTGTCATTCAGTATGCACCCTCTCTGTGGCCGGAATGATGTGCATGGCCCCTATATGTCTGGGCTACTATGTTGTACCCATAATAGTTCCCACTGGTAAGTCGTGTATGTAATGCTCAGTACATGCCAGATGTGCTGCTCCATCAGCCCATCATGTGTCAGCTGTAATATGTGATACACTTCCTGGTGTTGACTATTACTTCCCCAATGCATCTGTAGAGCTGCATACATGGGTTGTAGGTCACCTCTCCGCTGACAGCAATATTAAGTGTGTACCTGGGGTGTACCTTCCCTCTGGATGCCTGATCCAAGCTACAGGCCATATTATACTATTTGCTGTCCTGCGAATACATGACAGGTATTCCTGGTGTGCAATGTGGCACTCCTATGTCCATGTACTGCACAGTCCCAGAGGGGGTTACAGCCATATGAACACCCCACAATCACATGTGGATACATGGCCATACACACAAACACACACATGCACACACGCATCATACGTGCATCTACCTCCCACCACTTTGTCAGAGTGACCCTGCAGGCAAACTAACCACCAGGATGCACACACATACAGGTCAGGTTGCACAATGATTGTACACACAGTCCTCCAATTACCCATCTGCCAACATGCAGAACATATGGTACAGAACCGCATGCAGTTCAGCTATACTCACACCATGCTAGCAGAGGTATACATGTGTATGATGCATGTGCTGTGACTAGGTGATGCCCCTTCCCCTGGATACCTCTGCACCCATGTACACATTATTGCTGTGCACCTGTTCTGCACCCTGCCATGTACTGTGAACAACTCACAGGTGTCCAACCCATTACGGAATGTGTAGTACCGTGTCAGTTATGCCAGCTGTACCTCTCACAGGCCCTATGTGTTTCAGCAACAGATACCTGGGATGATATGTGGACTGTTGTCATTGGTGAATCCCGGATGCCTGATTTACATCTGTCAAGATCAACAGACCATGTATGGCCACTGCAGAAATGCTTACACTGACAACCATCAGAGCATACCGTGGCTGTGGGGGGTGTACACACCTTTATTGCTTTTACACACACATCCATGATCTGGCATGGGACCACAGCACGGCAGATCTTAGCTGTACACACACCCAGTATGTAGCATATGTCCTGTACATTCATATGCAGTGTCTACAGATTGTGTTAGGTGTGCGGCTGCTGACTGCAATGCATACACACCATGTGGGGATATGTGTGCACACCCTTATCATGACGGTTTATCACACCTCTTGTGTATACTACAGCAGTCACTGCCCATGGCAGGGGTATACCAGCGTGGGCCTTCTGTAATTGCCAATGTATGTTCAGCCTACCCTACACATATCCCCCTATTCTGCATGATTGCAAGGTCTACTCATGCACATCCCATGGTGTTCACACAATGCCGTCACTATTGCAGTTTGGGTAGGGTTATGGCTGCCACAAGTCTTGGACCTGACTATATGCAGATAGAGCCATTCCTACCATCCTTAGGATCCCTGCTGCATTGCACTGGTGTTTCATGCTGAGACCCCCCCTCAGCATTTATGCAGATGCATGACAGGTAAGCCCTACACATATGTGTCAGCTTGCAGTGTCCCATACACTGCACACCACATGTTGCAGCTTAGACCCAGATGATAATGTGGACTACTGTAATGCCGTATGCCATAGTGTATCTCAGCAGCAGTTGGCATTGCCCTACAGGTATGTACACTGGTATTGCACTGTATATGGGTGTTGTCCAGAACATGTCGCTACTGTAGGCCATGTCTACCAACAGTATGTTACCCCCTGTGGACACATTCTGCAATGACAGGATGTTAGTTGTCATGCAGGTGTGTGACATACCCTCTCAATACCCCATCATGTTCACCCCTGTGAGACTATGCATTTCACTGCAACAATACATGCACATGTACAGCATGCATTTAGGGTAGGTGTGTTAGATGTGTACATGGAGTATAACATCCCCATTATATGTCCAGTGTATTGGCATGCATCTACGTAAGACATACTCACCAGTTTCAGGCTGCTGCCTTGCTGTTACCCCAGATGGACCTACATAAATGGATGAGATATGCAATGTCAGTGGCCACATCTATGGCACTGCTACAGGCTGGATGCAGTACTACCATACATCAGCCGTAAATTCACACAATACTGCCACATCTGGACATCTATATATCACTACAATGCAGCAACACAATATTTGTATGACATATCAGATATGCATGATCCACCTGGACCACTGCGGATATTTACACAACAGTTGTCTACTGATGTGCCCTGTGTCCTTACCTGCATGCTCCTCGGCTGTTGTGTGGGTGATACCCACCTCCACGAAGGGGTCCAGTGGTTGATGGTGTTCTGCACGGGCAGGTGCCACGAGGCTGGCCTGAAGCTCCTCCACACGTGTCAGGGGGGATGGATGGCATGCCCCCCCATGGCAAGGTGATTCCCCCGGACTGCTGCAGCACGCCGATGGGCATTGCAAAGCAGGTTGCTGCAATGATGCCGGACCTGCTCATAACTGCGGTTATGCAGGCTGACATCATTGACCATGTGGACGAGATCATTCCACAGGGCCGTCCGCTCCTGCTGTTCTTGTGCTGTCCTGCCAAACAGGACCTGGTAGTGCAGAATTAGGTGGTTAATGATGGCATCATTCTCCGCAGAATACGCTGGCAGCCTGATGTGTGCCATCTTGCCTGAAAAACATGAGGATGGGAACAGGCCTGAGTGACTCATATGGCAAGGTTACCACAGTTCATAATACACATCCCTGTCGCCCCCCCCCCCCACCATATCAGCTTCAACAGACTATATACAGATCTCATTAGGTATGGCTACAGCTTAACTACCATTTGGACAGATTGTGTAGTGTACTACACTTTCTGCTATGTGATTGTAGCCATGTCCCCTGTGTGAACACTAACATTGCTGGCCTGTTACTGACTATTCACTTGCATGCCATTGTCAGGGCCACTATGGTTACATGTATGCCAGTAGTATGGCTGCTCCAAGATTGCTGCACATTTGACAGTCTGTGTTATAGGGGGGTTCTATGCATGCTGTTGGACATGTACCGGGATTGTGTAGACTATTACTACCAACATATGTACTATGACAGTGACACAATAACATGTATATGTTCCATTGGCCAGCTGATCCACCTCTCCACACCCGTATGACCAGGATACCTGGCCACATCACATGGATGTGCCAACTTGGGGCTTCCTCATGTACTGTTACAGCAATACCATCAGGTGGAACCACCCAGGGGATGTTGGCTCACCCCCCTCAGGGCACGCACCAACATGTTCCTGTCCCCTGAGCTCAGGTCTAGAGTCTGTTCCATACCAGGCTCCACAGACACATGAGGGATGTGCTACATCAGTCTGAGGTACTCAGTACACATTCACACAGCCAACATGCTCCTCCTGCTCAGCCAACAGATCTGGCACCTTCAGGACATGGACTGCTGTTGTGAGTGGCAGTTGGTGGGAGCCTTGTTCCCATTGTGCCCATATTGGGGACCATGGGGCATCTAAATCATGGACCACACACACCATCCACGGTGTTTACCTGCCACATGTGTCACATACCACCCATGTAGACTGTCCTCTATATCTACCAATCCTGACCACCTCCATGTGTGTATCTGCCATACTTCCCCATACTCCCATTGCATACTTCACAGGCTAGGACGGGACTAACATGTGACATACCCATCCATGGTGCACACACTGCCAGCTGTAGATATCTGTGTGTATTGCTATGTGTGCTGCTGCTTTGCACATAGCACACATCACTGTGGTAGTGCTATAGGGGACATGTCATTCCATACATAACTGTTTGTGTGTGTGTTTATACACATGTAGACATTTGCATATTGGTATTTATCTGTATGTGTGTAGCTATATGTGACTTCATATATATGTGCACATATATATGTCTACACATGGGTATATGTATATTTTTGGACATACATGCTGATATACATTTATCCTTAGATATTAAATCTGTGACATATGTACACATATGCATACCTATATGTGGGGTACATTCAGACATCAGCTCCACAATCTCATGACATCTCCCTGCACAGCTGCACTGTTCTGCCTTGCTACAGCACAGACAGGTGCCATATATGGACATGGCCTGACATTGGTGGGGTATATGTGGGACCTCTTTGCAGGTAACTCTATTACACACCTATGGCATTCTGCCATGCTACATTACAGATTCACCTGGGTATCCTGCCAGTGGTGGTCCGTGGCTCCCACATGTCCATCATACTGGCATTACGTCCACCACCGACTATTGGCCACGTCACATGCATATTCCCCATTACACAACACACACACTATGATGGCTTACATCTTGTCAGTGCTGACCTGCACCATTAACAGCTATGGCCCTCTACCCACAAGGACAAACACTATTGTCCATAGCAGTTCAGTTGACCATCATCACAACAACATCTGCTGGCACATGTAACGCATTCCACATCATCTATCACAGTACTATGGACCAGGTACTACATTCTAATACATGTACATATAATTCGCATACCTGTTGTGGGAAGTCTGTATTACTGACTGGCAGCTGCGTTTTCAGCTGTAAATGTTCTTTGCGTTTTTTTATTCCCGTTTTTTTTTCTTGTTTGCTGTCTCTTTACTATGAATGGATTGAGCTGTTTGGGGTAGATTGTAGCCTGGCTTTAGTAGGTGATGCACTTGATCAGGTGATGGTCTCTGCACCAGTCAGTGTCCTACACTTGCTAACTGCGTGCAGCTTGCTGTGTAGTACTTCCAATTACCACTGTCATGGCAACCAGCTACTATAAATCCCTACATCATGTGGGCATGGTCCCCTTACCTTTCCTGTGTGATGGACATCCTTCCTGTGTGTGGGCATCAGTGTTGCAGACAGCAAGTAGCAGTACCTCTTCCAGGGGAATTGACATACTTTGGCCAGCTGCATATTTGTAGGAGGTTCCAGAACTACAGACAGAGTGTAAGTAGAGTTGTGTTATGTTTTGTATAGTACTGGTGTTACAGGGTGTGTGTGTACATACTAGTTTACCTTGGAATGCAGTCTGTCTGCATAGCTGTCAACTGTGGGCCTATCCTGATGGTGGCCAGAGGTGTGCCTTTCATGTTTTCTCTGTCCACCACACAGGTCCTGTATCAGATATGTCACTGGCAGTGTGTGTGTTGAGTGCTATCAGTACATAGCTACATCCATTTATGTTTCTTACCTCAGTTCCCTGGCTAAGGGTATGTTGCAGATTATCCTGTAACACCAGCAACTTACTTGGTGTATAGTAACAGTTTCCCACATATGGGCCTGTGTTATAGCCTCTGTCCTCCACCTACATAACATGCTTTGCACATATAACATGCTGTTAGGGGTTGTTCTGTAGTGGGTTGTGTGTATATCACACTGCCGTTGCTGCCATCAGTCCACTGCTGTTGTATCCCCCACACATACAATGGTGCTGGGGCCATATATGTGTGGGCTACACCAAAACAATACATGTGTGCCCTTATGCACTCCAGAGGTCAGTGTATGTAACAATGGTATATGGGCCTGTAGTACTGAGTCTGGGGGGGTGCACTATAACTGACCTAGGCTGTTAAAAAATGTGGGGGTATCAGGGGTGAGCTGCCTTAAGGTATCTGCATGTACAGTACCATATACTTCACCTATATTTACATTACTCACATATATTGGGTTAATGCAGGCCTATTGCCTCCTGCCATACAAGACTGTTCTGTTAGTCAGTGTGCTTGTGATGGTGTCAGTTATGCCTTATGTAACAGTTGCATCCCATTTGGTCAACTGAATTCTTCAACACCTAGTGAGTTTGTACAGACTGTAGATGGAGGCTGCTGAACTATACACCTGTATTACATACTGTTGATTGTTTGGTATCCTGTGGCCAAGTCTGTCTTTACTATTGTACAATATGAAGGCATTGGGCTGGACAGCGACAGTTGTGAACCTTCCCAGACTACTATATTAGTATCACTGTTTCATAGTTGCATTACTCTGTTTATATGGATGTCAGTGTCTGCACAGCTATATGACATGGCATGTAGAACTGTAATAGTACACAAAGGTTTTCCATTTCTGAAAACCTGTGTGTGGTGTTTTCCCTATGACCTCTCTGTGGGTATATGTTGCAGGTGACGATTCTAATTGTATGGGTGGCCCATGCAGTGTCCAGTTGTTCAGGTGTGAACTGTAGGCATAGTGGCTGTTCCATATTGTGTGCACCTTCTATATATGTATCTTACTGTACATATATATGTGTGTGTCTGTGTAGTCACATATGTATATATATATATATATATATATATATATATAAATATGTATGTATATCTGTATCTGCATATATGTATCCTGGGGATGTTGATAGCTTCCCTATTTTACATTTCCTATGGGAGTCACACTGTACTGCATGATATGTTACCGATACCAGCCTGACATCAGACAAGTGGATTGTAGTACTGTTTACATGTTGTGCACATGTCATGTCAGGTCCTCCTTATGGGATCTGTAACACTTTAGTGTATTGCAGGGCGGACGTGTTTGGCTGTATTGCAGAGATATGCCTATTTGTACATGAAGCATATTGTTTGGAGCATCTCAACAACCCCATTAATGGTGCATGTGGACATATTTGCATTTGTCAATCTACCATTGTTATCTACAGATGTGTATATATATATATATATATATATATATATATATATATATATATATATATATATATATATATATATATATATATATATATATATATATATATATATACACATCTATTGATATGTTGTATCTGTTTAGATTTTAATATATTTACTCACACACCTCGGCGTTCATGAAAATCTACTGCCAATTATTAGTGGACCGGAGTTCCGCTGTGGCGACCTCTAACCGGGAAAAGCCGAAAGACAAACAACAACAACATACAGTTACATGGTGGAATACATTCTCTGTACTGTTGAATGACTGGGCTGGTTGATATGTTTGGAATACATCAGGGTTATGTATATCTGACATAGCTTAGTGGTAAATCACTTTGGCTATGGTGTGTGGGGTTCTGTGTTCGAGCTTAGCAGAGGCTGTTTATTTTGTTGCTAGGCAAAACAAGGGCTGTTGGATACAGAGTGGTTAAGGTGCCTTTAAGCAGTTGTTAGTGGGTTTGCACGGAGGTAAGCACTGCTAACCTGCCATTACATCTGCTTACAGGGTGTTAGCTTCAGATTTGCTTACCCAGTGTAGGCATTACTTACCACCACGCAAACAGGCTTAAGCCCGCTTACTAGTGCTTACATAGGTTTACTATTGCTTTTTTGTGCTTAAACCTGCATACTAGTGCCTTATTCATTCTGACACTGATACTTCACATGTGCATTTCTTGCAGTACTCCAGTTCATAAATATATGTTGTTTAACGGGTTTTGCAACAAAACTATTGGTTATAATGTGCTTTGCCATGTAAAATAGACTTGCTGCAGTGGGACTTGAACTGGGAATGCCTGCTCATTAAGCAGATGCTCTGCCCACCACACACTATTGCTGTGCTGCTTCATTTACATATATCTTCCATAATGTCATACCCATGGTTCCTTCCGCCGTCCCCCGAGCATGTACACAGCAACCATCCATTCTTTAGTTGCTAGCCCAGCCATACCACACCTACACACATTGCCCTCACTTCACATCTCAGTACTCATCCAGTATACTGTCTCGACCCAAGCTTCTTCAGGCTCTTCATCCATTTAGTCCACGTACGTATGAGCCTTGCCTTGTTCATCTTCCGAGACACGTGTAAACTTTGGAGTGACTCACAATTTTTGGTTCGTCCTACCAGGGACGGATCTGTTTTTGTGTCAAGATTAGACTTAGTTGGTCTACACTGTTTCTCCCACTGGTAGCACCCTGCCAGGGTTTGAGAAGCAGCGGTTTGCTCACGCACCTCCCTAGCCTCATCTCCCAGTTCCGCAGAACCAATGTCCCAGGTTTGATATTCTGAGCATGAAGCACGTCCACATGCCCCCTCGACTTGCACCATTTTTTATTATTCTCTTAAGTATTATGCAAGACTACTGTTCTCACAGTATGATTGGACAGGCACTCTTTTTATGATACACATAGACTGCTCGAAATGCTGTATTTGAGCAATGTACAAATGGTTGCTCGTATTCATCTACATAATTACATACATTTCCTATACAGTTGAATGACTGTCCTGGATTATATGTTTGTGATAGCAGCTGTATGTGTATCTGCCATGGCTTAGTGGTAACTCACTTAGACTATTGTGTGCAGGGTCTGGGATTTGCAACTTGGGAGTGCAGATCATTTTGTTGATGGGCAGGGCGAGAACTGTTGGATACAGAGTGACTAAACACTTTTAAGCAATTTTAAGCGGGTTTGCGCTGGTTTGCACGAGGGTAAGCAATGCTAACCTCCAGTTACAGCTACACTCAGTTAGTTTCTACATTGCTTAACCAGTGTAGGCATTGCTTACTGCCGCGCAAACAGGCTTAAAGCCACTTACTGATGCTTAAAAGTGCTTACTCCCGCTTACCCCCGCGCTAATTTCTTTAACAGAAAAGAAAAAGGGGTTGATAGGTAAGTAGTGAAAAAAGGGGCAAAAAGAGGGAAAGACAGTAGGGGAAAGAGCCAGGGATGTGCAGGAAGGCTGACTGGGATGGTCCATAGCTGACCATTTCTTCTACAGCAACAGCTGTGCATATACACTGAATTTGGAGGTAGGTTTGGACACTCAAACCCCTGGGTGGGGGTGAGGACAACGATAATAGATTGTGATGCTAATTAGACCGGATTACATGCCTACAGTAGGGAATTGCAACCATGTGTTATTTGGTGTTATTTTGTGGGTTTTGCAACAACAAAATTGGTTATAATGTGCTTTGCCATCTAAAATAGGCTATGCTGCAGTGGGACTCGAACCGGGAATGCCTGCTCATTAGGCGAATGCTCTGCCCAATTCACACTATTGCTTACATCCACGAGGCGGTCCGATTAGAACCGCTCCATCCAACACCTGCACGCCTCAACCCATAATTTTATACCCATCGTCCCTCCCGCTCCTCCTCCGTAGCAGTCATCCTTTCTCATGGTGCAGGTCGTGTGTAACCACACCACTACACACTGCCCACTCTCCACATCACGGGACCCATCACATGTGTTGTCTCGACCCATGGATCATCAGGCTTTCCTATCCTTGTAGTCTGAGAACATATGTGCCCTGCCTTGATGCATCTGTGTAATGATGGGAATCTGAAAATGCTATAATTATTGGGTTTTCCCGCAAGGGACGTTCTTGTCTTTGTTTCTAGATTACACTTGGTGGGTCCACAATGTTTCTCCCACTGGTCGTATCCTGCCTGTGGTTTGGGAAGCAGTGGTTTATTTACTTTGTTTGTGTGCTTGTATGTTTCATCTGTTTGGCTGTAGGAGGGGGATATTGGTACGTGTAACACGTATGTTGATTGAGACCCCTCACCCCCATTGGCAGTGCCTGTGGTCATATATGTCATTCTTATGTACTGTATCATATCATAGATATATATCTGTGTATACACACACACATATATACATATCTATATATATATATATATATATATATATATATATATATATATATATATATATATATATATATATATATATATATATATATATATGTATATATATATATATATATATATATATATATATATATATATATATATATATATATATATATATATATATATATATATATATATTGCTGTATATATATATATATATATATATATTGCTGTATATATATATATATATATATATATATATATATATATATATATATATATATATATATATATATATTGCTGATATACACATGGATATATGTGTGTGTGTGTATATATATATATATATATATATATATATATATATATATATATATATATATATATATATATATATATGTATATATGTATGTACATATGTAATACAAAGAGGGAGAAGTATATATTTGTTTAGTTATAGATATGTATACACACACAGTACATCGACATATTTAGCTACATGTCCTGTAATGTAGAATGGTATTGCTGGATGCTATGTTTGTGGAAACATCAGGGTTATGTATATCTACGGTGGCTTAGTGGTATATCACATTGGCTATGGTGTGCAGGCTCCTGGGTTCGAGTCTTGCAAGGACTGTTTAATTTGTTGCTGGCCAGAACGAGGCTCATTGGATACAGAGTGGATGAAGCACTTTTACACAGGTGTCAGCAGGTTTGTGCGATGGTAAGCACTGCTTACTTCTAAGCGACATCCGCTTACAAATAGCCTCACCATTGCTTACTCTGTGTAAGCACTGCTTCCTGTCATGCAAACAGACTTGCACCTGCTTACTCGTGCTTATTTATCCTTACTTCTGCTATATTTTAGACAGTAATAGTCTACTGGTTCTTGGGGAGGTGGTGAATTTGGCAGGTGTATGGGGTTATCATTCATTACACAGCTTACTACTTCAGTTCACGCATATATGTTATTTATTAGGTTATTAGGTTATACAACTAAATATATTGATCATAACAGTGATATGACATGGAAATGGAATGTACTACAGTGGGACTCGAACCGGGATTGTATGCTCGTGAGGCGAACGCTCTGCCCACTACAATATTGCTGTACTGCTTCATTTGCATATATCCTGCTTTTTATCCTCCTTTTGCTATTTCAGCTACATTAACCGTAGCTAAGTGGTGGGTACACCCGTGCAGCTACGGTTAGGTTTAATCAGATTTTTAAAAGACATACATGGGTTTCTTCTTTTAATTTATATGTCCTGTTGCTGTTGTACACATGGGAGTCTGTTGTTGGGGATATGAGGACACCTATGAGCGATCTCACTCATTTCTTAACAGCTTCTGCTGTTTGACATTGCATGGGCATGTTTATTCTGAGAGCTGTGCTCTCAGACATTCCCCCCTGCACTCGTACATGCTCCATGTAAGCCTAGGAGCTCGGCCAGCGTGACTTCATTACTATGCATGGTGCTCTGCCGTCCTGCTCCTAAACAGGCACTTACGTGCAGGGCTAAGCTAGTCCTGCACGGGAGGTTAGTGAATCCGGGGGACAGAATCTTATTTTCAGAATGGGAGGCTGTGATATTCGGTTGTACAGTTAAGTCTATTAATTCACTTAGTTGAATTGCCTCTTCTTGAGGCTGAAGGTCTTCAGCACACCAGGCCTATCAAGGACTGCTGCTTTTAGTTATTGAAAATTCATATATATATATAAAATATATTTAGTTTCCATTTGTTTACCGGGTTAGTCCGACTAGGCAGAGGCCTGGGGAGAAAAGCTCTAGATACATAGTAAAAAAATTATAAAAAAAATAAAAATAATAAAAAATTATATAAACATAGCTATTTTGTACAAAGAGCATAGAACATATAAAAGGAGTAAAATCAGAGTTTAACAAATGATGCAGCATGCAGTGGTTAGAATATTGAGAAACAAATTAAACAAAATATTATACAACAAATATACAATTGCTTGAACATAAATTCAAAAAGAAGTTTCCATAGACAAACAGGGTCATAAACTAGAAATCATAACTATAAAGGTGGCCTAAACACCTGGTTCACAGTACTGTGCACTAAGTGAAACTACACAGTACACCTGTGATCTAGGGATGTTGAAAGTCAGGAACAGGTGAAATTAGTGTGGTTCTGTACAGGAACATATCCAAGTTTTGAATAGGAGATCTCTTAGTAGGGGATCTGAAAGTATGTTTACTATTTAGACATCTAATGCCAGGGGGTTGAGAGTTCCAGGCCTTAGCAACTGCATAGGAATAAAGAGATTGGCCTGAACTATGTAAGCAGTTGGTAACACTCATTAGGGCGGTATTGGAAGATCTTTGTTGATGCACAGTATTATGGAAGGTGAGCAGACGAGAGAGGCCAGATTATTTATTTGGTTGGTATAGCAGTTGATGGGTAAGGGGAAGTTGATTGTATTTTAGTAGGTTAGGGAGTTCTGACCA
>NC_056737.1:10749645-10884645 GCF_019279795.1 Protopterus annectens
AAAAGACATAATTGTGTTTACTTTTGGATGTTGAGCAACAGACCAGCTTTTGTGCTTTCTGCTTTCACCTTCAACAACAGGCTGTTCAACTCTTACGACTTTCAGCAATTATAGCATCTATATATGTGACATTGTTAATATTTCTCCAGGCAATTCTGATTCCAGCATCTCATCATGTAATCCATCAGTTTACAATATATTCAGGAAACTCAGTAAGTAGGATAAAACTATACAGCTGTATTGTACTACTTTCCCTGTCGTAAACCAGGTTACTTCAAATTTGGTTTTGTTATCCTTATCTGTTTCTTGAAAAATCTGTATACAAAGTAGATCCTGTATCCTTATTTCTCAAAGAGCTTGACACAGTTTGTTTATGGTCCACACAAAGACTGCAATATTCGTCAAAGTAGTAGTCAGTATTTTTCTGAAACTGCCTTGTTTTCTCCATCTTCATCTGATGTTGACAAGTTGGTTTCTGGTGCCTCTGCCACTTCTAAAACCAACTTGTACATCTGACATTTCTCAGTCCATTTATTTCTGGAGTCTTCCTTGCAGATCTTAAGCATAACCTTGTTAGCATATGGAACAAATGTCACTGTTTAATTGTTTGAGCACTTTTAGCATTGCCTTTTTTTTTTTTTGGCCTGGAAGTATGACTTTACCTTTTTCCAGTCTAATGGTACTTGTCATTTTTTCCCCCAACATGATCTGGTAAATTCTATGCAGTTCTGCAGTGGCCTTATTTTACAAGTTTTTAAGCAAGTCCACTGAAATTCTATCACTTTGTGCAACCTTGATGTTAGCATGGCTTTCTAGGGCCCATTTCTCTTTGCTCTCCAAGATGTTTGGCTCTTGATAGAAAATACAGCATTGTATGTATCAGTAATGCTTGAGCCCATGTTACATACTTCTCTCTCTCTTTTATTTTATTTTTTTTTTTTTGGGATATTCACTTTTTGCCCCCACCTCAACCACTGCCCTCCTGGCAGTTAGTTCTCTTTTTGATTCGGCTAAAAGTTGAACAGGAGGAGCCATTATTCAGGCAGATCTCAGGGGGGTGGTGTGAGGGTTTTCACCATGTTCATTTGAATCAAGTTCATTTGATCAACAAAATAAATTGTCAAAACTCATATGGTCGGCAATTTAGTTTGTTGATCAAATAAGAGAAGCCACACATTCAATAAATTACCTGTTATAATCCATATGAATACATTTCTATCAATATTTATAAATGTTTTTATTTATTATATATATATATATATATATATATATATATATATATATATATATATATATATATATATATATAATTTTTTATTGTTTTTCTCGCATCTCAAAAGATAACAGCTATATGTAAATGAAATAACACAAAGTGCTGGAGATGTGAGATAGACCTTAATGCTGATTAGCAACATATGACAATTGGTTGTAAAATAGTTTTTCCATTTTGGACTAATTTCAGAATCTTTTGTAGAATATTGTGGTCAGATGCATGTAACATCTCAGATTCTCTTAACACACATATCATATACCTGAAATGATTCCAGTATCACAAATACCTCTTCTCTAGAGTATTTTAGCAATATCTAGAAAGCCATTACAAAAAACTGGAAAACGAAGACTACTATCTCATTCAATAATGAATTTATCTGTTTAGCAAAATCAGTGTGTAATAACAAAACATTTACTATAAGAATGACAACTAAACATGTGACACACAAAAATTATTAGCTTGGGAAAAAGTACAAAGCTTACTAGAAAAGTATTAATTATATTAGAAATGTTTTGAATTTTGTTATGGATTTTGTAAATAGTATGTACATAGTTTCATGAGATTGTTAATTGTGTATAAATGATTATTGGTTTGTTTTAAAATCAAATAAAAAGTAAAAAAAAGAGAGAGGTCAAACAAAGTCTGCAAACAACACAATGTTTTTGCAGGGGGCAAGCCCCCTTACTTACACCTCATAATTATATAAACCAACTCTGAGATCCCCACTTGTTTGTGTCTTTCGGCTTTTCCCGATTAGGGGTCGCCACAGCGGAACTCCGGTCCGCTAATGATTGGTAGTGGATTTTTACGTACCGGGTTACCAGCTCTGATGCACAACCTTCAATGAAGGTATGCCCCATTCACGTATGCCTCCACACAGAAGATGCTCTAGCTGAGAATCGAACGGGACATTGTCTTGCTATGAGGCGACAACGCTACCGCAGCACCACCACCGCAAAATGTCAAATTACACAATCCCCCAGTACAGAGATCTCAGGCGGAATGGTTCACCGAACTACATTGTCGACCATATGAGTTTTGACAATCTGGTTGTTCAGTCAAATGAATGGAACATATTTATCCACTGAGCAGCACATAAGGAGGATGTCCAAAAGGCTGACACTGTTCACCTCTCATTTCTAGAAAAGGAGTATCCAACTAGCAGTCCTGTCCACTTCCCTCATGCATCGAAGTGGATTCTCTGGCATCTGATGGAAAAATCACACTTTCAGATGTTCTGTCTGAGTGCTGTAACCCTCCCGTCCCTCAAAGAGAGAGAGGCAAGCAGGCTGTAGCCCTTCACTCTTCTTCCTCACTGTTTGACTGCTCCAGTGCCAGAGCTATTCTAACCCCAGTCACTGGGATCACAGTAAGGGGTACATCCCTCAGCATCATGGAGCCAGGCTTTTTGTGTAGTACTTTTGAATATTCCAACTGCCTCCTGTTTTGTTGTTTTCCTCCCATCTTTCTTTTATCATGACCATTTTAACCCGAACGTTTCCTTTAGTATCACTTACCTACCTTGAAAATTTACTTATTTATTTTACATTTGTTGACCGGATTAGTCTAGCTCGGTCAGAGCCCTTTTTCAGTGGAGTCTTGGGGAGAAAAGCTCCACAAAAACAATATACACTTGATTATCTAACTAAAGTAACATAGTACATAGTTTTGTAAACAATAGTTTCCCAACAGAAAAAAAATTAAGCTTATTAGTTGTAACATGAGTGACATTAGCTTTACATGTTAGCATAGTACATCTAGTACAGTCAGAGGGTACAAAGGATACAATTGAAATATTTACATTTATCACTTTGTGTTTTTTCAAGACATAGAAAAGGCGTAAGAATTACTGTTTGAGTCAATAGTAAAAATAAGTAAGTGCATGGTGGAGAGGCCATATGAAGGAGTATTCTACAGTGATATAGTTGTAGAGGAAGGAAGGTAGGCGACACTGAAGTGCCGAGGGGGGGGGGTGGACTAGTTGGAAGGGAAGAGCCAAGTCAATCAGGGGGATAGTTATACTGACATAGTCTTGTATTGCTTAGGTGTTTTTTTACTGCATTATTGAAATGTTGTTTAGGCTTAGTGTTTCGAATGTGTAATGGAAGTTTATTCCAGCTGTTTGCTGGGGTATAGCTGTAGAGGTTCTTGCCAATGTTAATCGTTGGCTTGTACATAGAAAGGAGGAGATGTTCTATGCTGCAAAGAGTTCTAGGTGGGATGTAGAGGGGAGATGGCGTGGATACTGGGACAGAAAGAGGGCTGGTGTAGAATAGAGTGGATTATCTGACGTTGAGAGAGGAGGAGGTAGTTAGGAAGCTGTAACCAGTTTAGTTTCCGG
Organism: Protopterus annectens; assembly: GCF_019279795.1. Lineage (NCBI taxonomy): Eukaryota > Metazoa > Chordata > Ceratodontiformes > Protopteridae > Protopterus > Protopterus annectens. Next base: position 10,753,260 of record NC_056737.1, read on the forward strand.
AGCGCTAAGCAGTGGTGAGAATAGTATTGGGTGTTGGCAGCAAATTTGGCCACCATGTTGTAAGTGGATTCCAGTTTAGAGAGAATTGTGGCTTGTAGGTTCGTGAGGATTTGAGAGCTGTATAGTAGGGTTGGTAGTATGTAGGCATGGGGTAGGGATTTCTTGGCTTTACTGGATAAAAAGTTTTTATTGCTGTAGAGGAGTTCAAGTGTTTGGTGTTTTTTTCTTTTAATGTTACTGAGTACATGTAGGTCAAATTTCAGCTAGTCATCGATAATGACCCTGAGTAATTTGGTGTGGGTTTCAACTGTGATGGGTGTGTTATTGAGGGAAGTGATAGACAAAGAAGGTTTAAGATGGTTCATAGTTTTCAGAATGAAGAGCAAGAGTTTAGTCTTCTTTGGGTTCAGGATTAGGTAGTTATTGTTGAGCCAATTTTTGATAGAATGAAAGGAGTTCTGAGTTGTTGTATTTAGATCTGTGAGGGTATCGGGTATGGTGATGAGATGACTGTGGAGTCAGCATATTGTACCAGGGATGAGTGTTGTGTGGATGTGGATAACTGGTTGGCGAATATGTTAAAAATAGAGGGCCCAGAATTGAGCCTTGGTGGGACCCCCCATCTTTATCGGAAGTTCAGGGGAGATAGAAAGCCATTTAACTGACTGGAGACGGTTGCTGAGATAGCTAGAGAACCAGGAGATAGTCGAGTTGGATAGGTTGAGTTCTGAGAGTTTAAGAGGAGGGGTGAAATAGTGTCAAAAGCTTTTGAGAGGTCAAGAAAGAGGCAAGTACCAGTTTGTTGTGGTCTCTAGCTTGGAAGATAGTGTTGATGAAGGAAATGAGGGCTGTAGAGGTACTGTGTCCAGGAAATGAGGGCTGTAGAGGTACTGTGTCCAGGGTGAAAGCCATGTCAGGTGGGGGTGATTAGCTTCTCTTCTATGAGGTATTCTAGGACTTGTCTGTATACAAATTTTACCAAGATCTTTGAGAGGGGTGATAGGATTGCTCTGGGAAGAAAGTTGGCCACTTCAGTTGAGCTGCCTCCTTTATGGATAGGTAAGCTGTAGAATGTTTTCCAATTGCAGTGAGCTCAGCCTCAGTAATGGATCAGTTGATGAGGATAGAGTTGGGTAGGGCAATGGAGCTGGCTGCTTTCTCTAGAAAGAGTGGAGAGAAGACAGTCTGTTGAGGGGGAGCAAGGTTTAAGTTTAAGAAGCAGGGATTTAATGTAGTTGGTGGATACAGTTTTTAGGGAGAAGGGTGAGGTGGAGTTAGAGGGTTTGGGAGGATTGTGGGGTGTAGCGTACTGTCAGCACTGGTATTAGGATGGTTGGTTAGTTTGCTGATGGAGTCTATGAAATAGGTGTTAAAGTTAGATGCAGTCTTGAGAGGAGTGCTTGAAGGACTAGGTTGGGGGGAGAGGAGGGGTTGCCAGGATGGAGGATTTGGTTAATTGTATGCCAGAACTTCTTTGGGTTATTAAGGTGTGATGTAGAAGGGTGAGTATAGTAGTTTCTCTTATTGTTGGTGATGCCTTTTTTAATAAGGTTAAGTAGGTGCCTGCACTGTTGGAAGTGGGAGGGGAGTTTAGTTTTAGTCCAGAGCGTCCATGTTTTATCTCTCTGAGCTATCAAGGAGCGGATGGAGTTTGCTAACCATGGGGATATGGCTGTTTTTATTCTTACATTACTTATGGGGGCTAAGAGTTGAGTATGTTTAGGAATATGTTGTTAAATGCCAGTACAGTTTCATTTAGGGGTAAGTGTCCGAGGAATGACCAGTTGATAGCTGAGAGTTGGCTGTTTAGTATACTAGAGTCAACGTTTGTCATTTTGTAACATGCTTTGATCTTATGGGGTTTACACATATGAGGATTGAAATGGAGGACTTTGATTTGGCAGTGGTCACTAAGGGTATCGGGCAGGGTTTCAGGGAAGTGATATTTATGGGGATGAGATACGAGAATCCAGTCAAAGACAGATGATTCATTAGAAGGTTTAGAAGTATATGTAGGTTTGGATATTAGCTGGGTGAAACCATGTAAGTTAACGGAGGAGGAGGGGGATTCTGAGGAGAGAGTTAACCAGTTTATGCTGACATCACCCATGAGTATGGTTTCGAGTCAGCGTTTGTCATTTTGTAACATGCTTTGATCTTATGGGGTTTACACATATGAGGATTGAAATGGAGGACTTTGATTGGGCAGTGGTCACTAAGGGTATCGGGCAGGGTTTCAGGGAAGTGATATTTATGGGGATGAGATATGAGAATCCAATCAAGGACAGATGATTCATTCGAAGGTTTAGAAGTATATGTAGGTTTGGATATTAGCTGGGTGAAACCATGTAAGCTAACAGAGGAGGAGGGGGATTCCGAGGAGAGAGTTAACCAGTTTATGTTGACATCACCCATGAGTATGGTTTCATTGGGGAGATCATTGCAGAGTGAGGAAAGAATATTTTCCAGTACTTTAATGTTGTTGCCAGGTGGAATGTAGATTGCAGCTGCATTAAATGAAGAATGCGTATTTAGTTTACAGTTTGCAATAAGAAGTTCTGCTGGAGAGGTAAGAGGGGAGGGGATAGTTAGAGGGGTTAGAGGAAGGTGGTTAGCAAACATGATGGCTACTCCACCTCCTATTTTCATGATTCTGTCTAGTCTCAGGATGTTAGAGCCAGGGAGTAGGATATCTTTGTCAAGTATATGGGGTTTTAACCATGTTTCACAGAGGACAATGATGTCAGGAGAGTGTTAAGATAACCAGGAGTAAAATTCAGTAGTTTTGTTTACTATGCTTCTCATAGATCTCTCCTCATTCTGTTGTCTTCTTCCCATTTTTTTGCACTGCTTAATTAAATATGCCCGTGCTTTCTACACGTTGAAATTCTGCATTTAGTTTGGTATGTTTTTTCCTGTCTCCATTACCTTTTGCTCTCCTTTCCTTGACCACAGTCAGTTTCAGGTCTTGTGTTTTGTTGAGTGTATGGAACTCTTTCATTTCCTGATTGCATAGTAAGTAGGCAGTCTGATTTCCACGTATAAAGTCATCTTTTTAGATTGTTTTTCTCTGACCAGTGAATTACCTTGGCAGAATTTTGGTAGTCTGTGTCCTGCTTCATAGAATACTCCATGGCCAAACTTGCCTTTTATTTCAGCTGTGTTTTGTCTTCCCACTTTAGCATTTATATATTTCACAGCTTTAAATGAGTTCCAACTCGATGACCACTGAGAAACACTTGACATCATATTAAGACCAAACCACTTATTCAGAATGATTTTGAAAGACTTTAGTCAGAATTATGAATGAAAAAGACCTTTGATCCAAGCAATTGCAATGTATTGAGAAATAATATTCCTTCGAACCCAAGTTTATTACTGTTTATACAAACATTTTTGTTGTAACTGTGACAAAACCTTTAGATATTCTAAATCTGAAAATGTAAAATAACTCAATTCTTCAGACTGGAATGCTTTATAAGCTAATATTAGTTAGCCTCTGCATAATAGTAGTGCAAATAATATGTGTGTAAATACTGACATCTTTCCTCATAATATAAGCTGTACATTTTTTGTTTGTAAATTTCCTTGAACCATTTAAAGTCTATTCAACTGACCTGAATTTTAAGTACAGAATTAACTGTTAGATTAAAGAGCTGGATGGATATGTCATAAGCAGCCTTCTCAAGCAATCCTCATGTCTTGTGGATAGATTTTTCAGTATACAGTCCATTAAACTTAAAGCTGTCTTGTAATATTGATTCCTAGGTCCTTGTAAAAATTAACATCTTCAGGACAGTACTTTGGAAAAATTGGTTCCTTAATTTTAGAATTTCCAAAAAACATTGTCTTAAGTTTGTCCAGCCTGAGAGATTATAGATACAAATGCCCAATTTGAGATTTCTGACAGAATTTAATGAAGTTAATTGCTTTGCTTCTATTGATAATAAATCCTATTTTGTAATATTCTGCATATTTATTAATCCAGAAGGAGCTGCATGTAGGAATTATAGCAACTGATATTAAACATCAAAGGCCAGGGACCAAGCCCTGAGGTACACCACAAAGAACACTGGCAGAATTTGATAGAAACCCTGAGTAACTACTGTCTAACTTTTACTTGAAAGCTAGTTCACAGTTCAGTTTAGGATTTATGTCAAACGTGGACGCTGCTTTGTATATTACATGATGTGTCAGGGAATCAAAGGTTTTACCTAATTCAGGAAATATTATGCTGCTAGCTAAATCAATTTCACGGGCCACTGTTATCTGATCTTAGAAGAACTCTGAATAGCTGAATGTACCATGAAGAAATCCATGCTGTTGTAGATATATTACATCAGTGGGGTAGTTACATTCGGCTATATGGTCAGGTTGCATTCAGCTACGTGACCAGACAAACATTTTTCAAAGTATTTCCCTAAAGTTGAAGTAAAGCTAATAGTCCTAGTTCTTTATATAAGCTGGTACAGTTAATTTGACCACAATTATACGGTTTATATGTTGAGCACTTCGCCTTAAAGCTAAGTAAATTAAAAGTAATGGGACTATGATCCGAGTTGCCTAAGAGAGCACAGACTTCAATCTGGGAGATTAAAATGTCAGCATTAAAGACAGCAGTATCTAAGAGTTACCTCTGCTGTCATGTTCAACAATTTGAAGACCACGAAAAAAAAATAATTTTCAAAAACTGCTGCACCAAGTTTGAGTTGGCAAAAGAATTTCTCCAGTAAATGATTGAATAATTAAATGCTCCAACTAATGTACATTTTCTGTGCTTAAGAACTTTATCAAGAAACTGAAAAATCTCATGATGTCTCACTAACTCTTTAACTTTATTCTGTCTGTATTTATATAGGTTCAACTTTTTGTTTCTTGGCCTATCACACCATGTAATTCTATTCAACAGCCAATGCCTCTCAGGTAGCTAGGATTACAAGTGCACGCCACTACACCCTTATGGAAGGACTACATTAGCAAGTTGCAAATCTTGTAGGATTCCTGCAAACATATATATCAGCAATAATAATTGTTTCCTTCCAATTGTCACTGGATATTAATATGAATTAAATACTTTCATCCCCCCCCCCCACCCCCCATAATACATTTGTACTTGGTGTATCTGGGGAGAAAGAAAATATTCCTATGACTCAACAATTATAATTGTTTTAAAATTTTCTTATTTTGTCAAGAATTCTTACTTGCAGCATTTATTACCTGTACTACGTGCATTGCAGAAGTAGTATATACCATAACATTATTAGGTCTACTGTTTCTTAGTTTTTTGCTAGTTCCTAATAAAAGTAAAAGTTCAGTCAACTATTCGTCGCTGGAAGGTATACCTGGTGCATAGTAACTTGGATGTAAGATGTTCTTAGAATAAAATGTGATGATCATGTGCAATTACTTTCCAGTAAGTTGTTTTACTGCAGTTATAAACTAAACCTAACTGGCTGAACCATAAGTTAAAAATGTGGGCTGTGGAAAAAATGTGATCTTCCCCGTGAGGGGATATAATTATTTTGCTCTGATTTTATTGCAAGATTTCAAGAATTTCCAAGACAGAAAGTTTCATCTTATTAAATAGAGTTTCATACTGGTTGTTAGATGTCCTTCCTTGGGTCATTGTTACAGTATTGCAAGGTACTGGGTTATCTCACCAAATAGTCTGGACATCCAGACAGAGTGCCAAAGCCAAAACCTTCCATAGAGCCATATATCCAATTAATGACCTAAGCCTATGGCAATAAAAGTACAGAAGAAGATGTTTGCATGTGGAAACGTCAGACTGCCTTGCAGCCAGTCAAAATGCAGGTGTCACACCTGCTGGTCTGTTCTACGCATGGAAAGAATTTCAGTGGTGGGTATCGCAGGTAAACCTCAACCCAGGCCTTCCTTTCAAGCTGCAGATATCTCAATAGGACCTGCACACAAAATGCTTTAGACAGAGCCTGGGGGCATGGATGGGCTGCTTGAGAGTTTAGTGGCAAATCAGAGGACAGAGCACATCAACCCAAAGAAGGTTCAAGCACTGATTCATGCCCAGCAGACTCTCATACGTGGTTTCCAGATCTCCTCGTACATTTTTACAGCCAACACTATAGTCATTTGGTACATAAATGGGGGGGAGGGGAGACAAAGTCTTATCAGCTGTCCAAATTGGCAATTTTAGCATGGGGACAAGCCATGAAAGCAAACTACATGTTACATTCTCTCTCAGGACAACATCCTGGCAGACTTTCTTAGCAGATCAAGGGATGACCTGCATAAATAGATAATGGTTCTCAAAGACGGTATTCCTCAGATTTATTTGCCTCCATTTACAACAGACAGCTACAGCTGATTTGCTCAAGGACTCTGCTCTCAGGCATGGAGGATGGATGCTGTCTTTTCCGTAGGAAGGGAGGTTTCTTTAAGCCCCCCCCACCTCTCCTTCCCAAGATCATGTTAAAGATCCAGGGGTACAAACCAAAAATCTTACTGGCGACTTCTTTTTTGCCCAGACAACATTGGTCCCTCCTTCTGTACCACCTGGGCAGGGGTCATTACCACAAGTTACCCCACAGGGTGGATTTGCTGACACAACACAAAGACTCACCACTTCATCACAGTCTATCACCTCTCATGCTGACAGTATGGCCACTTCATCACAGTCTATCACCTCTCGTGCTGACAGTTTGGGTAACAGTATTCTGATCCCTTTCCAATACCAGTTTTCTGAGGATGTGCTACAGGTTCTTTAGGAAACACAGAGACCTACCAATTAAAAGTCTTGTATATCCAAAAGGAAATGTTTTTTCTGCCTGGTGTCATGCTAGAAACGAGGACCCTATATATATACACTGGGGTTCCTTTCTATTACTTGTGTGAGCTACTAAAAGCCAGTCTTAACATATATTCCTCGTTTAGGGAACACTTATCAACCATTTCTACATGTTTGCCTCTAGGCCTCCCTCTACTTTCTAGATTGGAGGTGAAACAATTTCTTAAAGTTGTCCTTCATTTAAAACCACCTAGGATAACCACCCCACCTTCTTGGCAAGTTAGTGTGTGCTTTTCTAGGACAAAGTTATCTCCCTGTGAAGTAGCGGCTTCTGCTTCTCTAAATGTTGTAGTTTGAAAACAATCCTCCTAGTAGCCCTTACTTCAGCTACAAGAGTTCCTGAACTCCAAGCTCTCCTTTCTTTATTTTTCATAAGGACAGAATCTGTCTGAGGGCCATTCTTACATTTATGCCTAAGGGGTTCAATGAGCTATCTCTCAATCAGTCCATCAATCTGTCTGCTTTTCCCCCCTAATCCTCAGAAGAAGGGTAACGAAATTCTCCATTCTATGGATGTCCACAGGCAGCTCAGATTTTATTTGGCTAAAACTAAGGCCATTCACAAGACTGATTACCTATTTGTTTCATTCCAGGAAGCCAAGCTGTGGAACCCAGTCTCTAAACAAACTACAGCTACCTGGATATCATCTATTTGCTTTTGTTCCTCTGGCACCTTTTATAAAGGTATTGATTTCAGAGCCATCCTTGGTTTTTTGTGCATATCTTTACCAAAACTCTATAAGGTAGATGATTTCCCTAGATCCAGAGCCTCCTTTGCCACATCCATTCTCTTTGAATTAATTGACATATTCCCTGTGCCTGATTCATCACCCTTACCATTCACTAAGCTTTGGGAATCACCCAGCATTTTGGAATACTACAGTAGGAAGGGCATAGTACAGTTGTGTAAGAACTTTAATAGTAAATGTCCTAATGATCACTGTTGCATTATTATATCCCACCCATCTATCCATCCCCTTCTTTCTCTTTATGTTTTATCCCACCTCTCATGGACTGAGGGCAAACCATTCTTTGCCTTGTCCACTGACTTTTGCTTATCTAGTATCCTCTGGTGTCTCACAGTCTCCAGGCTTTGAGATAGTCTGCCCTTGGGTTTAGGTCTATGTTAGATGTATGATTCTATGGAAGGTTTTAGCTTTGATGCCCCTACCGGACATCCAGGTTATTAGGCAAGATAACTCCGTAGCTTGGAATACTGCAACAATGATTAGCAGGACTGACATCTAGTGTTACAATAAGCTCTTACACTGTTGTACTTTCTATCTTATGTCCCAAGCATTTTGTCACTTGCTGCACTTCAGTACTTGGCATCAGTGGAGAACATGCATACATATTTCTACAAATGCCCTGCTACAGGATGTCCTGGTGCCATATATTAAAGATTGTGATGTCAGCAGCAGCCTTGGACTTCCCTAGGAATCATTGCATTTGCCCTAAATCTCTCCATCCACCATCGCTCTGTGCTTGACCCTTCATTACCTAGGCCAGTAGTTGAATTTGGGGCACCATTGTTGTGGAAGGAAACCTGCTCATAGCCATGCAGCTGGCTTTTGGAGGTAGATGGGTTTAAATCGAAGAGTAGAGAGCTCTGCAGCTTGGATGCAGTGAAGGGGATAGGGTTGGCATCAGCAGTAGTGAGAATTGCAGAGAAAGTCAGAGGAGGATTGAAGGTTAAAAAACAAGGCTGAGACTTAAATCGCAGAATAGTTGGGAACAGATTTACTAAGAAGATTGAACAATTGCTTGATAACATTGTACTCTTAAGTGTTTTGAGGTAGCAACAGCCCATGGTGTCAAGAGTTGGCATCTGCGTTTTTCCTGAGTATGGTAGCATTGTAACTGAGCAGTGTTCTGTTTAAGCCAGAAACTTCCAGGGTGAACATCTGATGATCTGATATGGCTATTATGCATACTAATTTGCTTTCACTTTGGCTTTTTGGTCTGGGAATTAACTCTTGTCTGTTATTTATGTATGTTAATGCCCAAGACTTTGCCCTGTACCTTTCTCAGATCTTTCCCTTTTAGACAAAGCTGTGGCAAGGGAATTTATCACCCTGGGCATTTCATACATTTTCTGTCATTCTCTACCCTCACTGTCTTTAAGATCGCTTATTGAAAGTTTTTAAACAGTAAACTTGTTCCGTATTTTTTTTTTAAGGTAGCTAGTACCTAACTTAAAATTAAAGAGAACTGTTACATACTTAACAAGTTGTCTATAAGCAGTCACTTGATGACAGCTTGTAAACTTTCAGACTTCTTTAAAGGCTCTGTGCCCCCTACAGTTTACCACCTGAGGTGGGTACCCCATTCAACCCATTCTTTCAATGGCACTACCTTTAGAGAGAGTTGATTCCCCTTTTTATTTGACTGAGGTGGAGAACGTGGTCTTATTAGTGAAGCTTCTGTTGTCTTGTTGGTCACCCATCTACAGTCCCATTTAGTATTTAGTACTTGATGCCTCAGGATCAGCCACTTTGCAGGGTAACATTGACTGTATGTGATTTGGTCACATAAGCTAATGTTGAGGTCACCCCCCTACCCAAAATAAAAATGAGAAAAGGAGGAGGGCTGCAGCTGATGATTTAGATTTCATTAGCATGATTAGCATGACACATCTAAACACACCTACCTTTTATTAATGAGAAGTATTTAAATTGCATTTTAATTGTATGATGAGTAAATCATAAATCTCTAAAGAAATCAGATTTTCAGACAAAAGTGCTCATATCCTGTCATTAACCTGTTGTGCGGATTGAGATTAATTTGTTCCATACATGCATTCTAGCTGTTTATTTTTTGTTCTTTGCCAGTTACTGTACATAATTTTTCAGTGGTTTCTTTTTTTTTTTTTTTCCACACATGGATGTGCATTTGTGTGCACACACACACACACACACACACACACACACATGCAAACATGTGATGAGCATCTATTGATGTGCAGTTCACTTGGTCGAGACTTGCTTGTGTGATGCAAGTGAGTTGCTATACCTGTTGAGCGAACAGACGTTTGTGTAAACACTATTGAGGCAACTTCTAGTTATCAGCAGAGGTAAGTGGTAGAACTGAGAGTTTTTGTGCAAATGCTTGTTTTACATTTAGGGTAAAGGTTAGGTAACAGGATTGATTTTAGTGCGAGTACTTTAGGGTCAGGGTAAAGGGATATATTTAGTATGGATGAGTTCTTGTGTCAGTGGTGAATACCCAAGCTGTCTTGTGTAGTGGCAGTATTATGGAAAAGGCTTTTGTAAAGTAAGTTGCACATTTAGTGGCAGGATTAGGGTTAGCATGCATTACTAAGGTAGAGCTTGGGGGGTGGGGTGAAACACCCCTACCCACATTAGCTTGCTAACCCTGCCTTTGACCCTAGCATGCAGCTTACTTACAAACATTCTTTCCATAACAGTATCACTATTCAGTCAAATTTCAGCTGAATGAGACCGGTAGGGTTATGGGTAGTACATCAGGAAATGAAATGTGTTTCCGTATTTGATGCACTCTTGTCGCTGTTTAATGCTGTCGATACAATGAATGGTTTGTATTTTTCTCAGTTTTTTTGTGTCAGTCATTTAAGATTTCATTATATAACCGTGTTTGTGTGTGTGTGTGTGTGTATATATATATATATATATATATATATATATATATATATTTTATATATATATATATATATATATATACACACACACGCACGTATATTTAAATATATAGACAGTTAGCTAGATGAAGTTATTTATTTATTAAAAGCCTTAGAAAACCAAGCTGATAGGTTTATGGAACTCTGTATAACCAGACATGTAAAGCACATACCCATGTTGTGCATTATCTTTTCAGTTCACACTGCAGCCTGCATTATTGCTTTACTGTGTAATCTAATCATTAGTGTTAGTATTAGTAACAAAGGTGCATACCGAGTGGGGGAGGTGTTCAAATGCCCACCTTGCATAGCATACATGAAGTTTACAAAATCTTGTGCAAACAGCCGAGCAGCTATTGTACCTCACAGCACAGTTAGAAGGGGTTGTACAAAACTGATGGTAATCAGGCTGTGCATGGTGATGCCCTGGGAATATCACATGTAGGTCTGTAGAATTTCTAATGTGAATGCTTCCAGGTGAAAAAGAATCTGTGCTTCCTAGCTGTTCATGACATGCTGGATTCATTTCAGAACCTTTCCTGAAGGTTAATTTTCAGAAGCAGATTTGACTTTGTTGGATTTGTGCTGCTGCTAGTCAGATATTTCTAAGCAGCAGGATTTTCTTTTAAAGTAACCAATGATAATGGCAGGGTGCCAAGGAAAACAGACGGCTGCAGATGTGGCAGTGGTGATCTCTTAAAAAAGAAACTGCTCTTTCAGCGAAATTATCTGTACGAGTAATAATGTTAAAGGAAAACATACACCTGAAGCAGTTCTGTTTTACGCACTTCTATTTTTATTGTGTAGTTTCATGGAATGATTTCACAGAATCGAGCTGTTATGGCAGAAGACTTGAATATGAGGAGTGTCACCATTTGTTTTATTCTTCTCTGGTGTTGCATTGTACAAAGTAAGAGGATTCAGTTGTTGATGTCCCTATATCATTAGGAAAAATACTTGTTATGAAGAACCACATATAGTTTTCATGGCAGTATTTTTTCTGTGTGTGTTGGGGGGGGGGATAATTCATGCTTTCCAAGTCTTTGTTGTTCACTTAAATCTGGTTTCATTGAAAGTGGCAGTAACCATTAAGTAGTTGCAGAATTATTTTTGTCAGATTTGTTGCCCCTGCTGCCTACCAATCATCAACATTTTCCTGACCAATTGACCTATTTATTTCTTGTCACTGGATCAGTACTTGGTCTGGAGGGGGCCATCATTTAGGCAGACTGTATGGGAGGTTCATCTTTTTTCTAGTTAGCCCTAAACCCAGCATGCACTCTCTCAAGTTGTGGAGGTTGGGTGGGTGAGGTTGATTACAGCGGGTTGACCACAGAAGCTTTCCCATCATTTCCACAAGTGGTGTTCTGTCTAAACTGCCCCACCATCTAAGGATGCATGAGCAGTGGTTTCCTAGTTGAAACTACGGAAATTGTACCATCTCCATGTGTGCCCGAATGTTTGCAACCCTCTCCTTCTCTGCTTGGCTCCCCCAGTGCCAGGGCTGATAATCACCCCAGAGTCGCCTAGGTCACAGTAAGGAATCTATTTGTATGTGTCACACAGCCAAGCTAAGTGATTGAAGGCTGAAGGATTGATGGAGAGTATTGGTTTAAGGTAGCTTCTTTTTTCCAGCCTAATCCCTCACATTTTGCCTGTTCAGTACACTATGAGTTTAGCATTTAACATTTTGTACAGCTGGCAAAAGTCCTGTTGTGCATATCATTTGTTAAAACCAATAATGACAGAGCTGCTCATTTTAAAGAGCTTCCCTCACACTTTTGAACTTGCCTTCTGCATCTTGACATGTGGTGCCTACAGTACTGCTCTACATTTTCCATCGAGTCATTGTAGTTATACGTGGATATTTAAAAAAAAATCCATAAAATGCTGTTTTTCCCTATGCTGATGTCACAAAAGGTCAGTGACATTTACATCTATGATATCAGTATAGGATAGGGATAGTGTGGGACTGAGTGAATCCGTAATCTTTAATGTTTGTACTACTAATGGATGCAGTGCTGCACATGTGTAAGGCCCCATCTGTTAAAGTTTGTGGATTCCCTGTCTTACACACACACACACACACACGCCGACTTCCCCTGTGGTGACATCATTGAATGGTACATTAGAATTATGTGACCATATCCTTAATGTAGAGTATTATCACACTCTGTTTTTGATCATAGACAGGTTGTTGTGTTCTCAACATGGTTGCCATACTTCTCAACCCGATAGTGCAAGAAATCTGGACAAACCCTGATAAAATGAGAGTTCCAAGGTCGAAAAATAGAGGCAGATTTTAAATATTGCTCTTACAAACTTAGAAGGTTGGTAGAGTAATAGGATTTATGTTAACCTATATTTTCTGAAGGCTTTGATATATGTCATTATTTAGTGACTTCAATCCTCAGATCATTCCAACTGATTTGTCAGAAAACCACAAATTTTATGAGGAATCGACAAAAAAATATGAGGCAAAAATCTGGACAGTTGATATGTATGATGGAGTGTGAAGCATGTTAGACAGGTAAATTCATGTTATTTTGCAATGTAATGTCTTATGACATTAAAAAAAATACGATATGACAAGGACCCCTTTAATTTTATACTTGCCCCATTTGTTTTTGCAACATTAGCAGATGGTAGTACGTTTGGTATTAGACCTGGAACAGATCTGCTGCACTACATTACAGCAAACCAGATCTGGGATGTGGTGTCATACTTTTTGTCAACTGACAAGGCAGCTCTTGTGGCAGCATTTCTACCGCAGAAGCAGACTACATGGATGAGACTTTGCATCTCGGTGCTGCTAATGGTACATTACTCTACTAAAAATGCAAGTTCCAGAGAGCCATCTTTAAGTCATTCTGCTGAGAATGTGCTTCAAAATAATTTAATTGGTGGAATAGCCCATGCTAGTATGACAAGTGTTTCTATAAAAGTGTGCAGAGGATGATCCATAAAACCAGTCTACTGCACATGATCATCTTGTACTGCCCTAAATCTGTGTTAGAAGGTGGAACTTTGCACTTTTGGTGACTATCATGGTGAAGTAACCTAATTTTACACTTCAGCATGTTCTAGAGCCATGTATAGATCCATGTACTAATGTCTGTACTCTGCTTTACCATAATGTCCCTGCTGTTCACATAACTAATTTTGGACCGAGGCCTGGCTGAAATCAGTAGAGACTGCATTTGGCTGTCATTATTGATCAGTGCCTGCAATTCAGAACACTCCAACATGTGTTCTCGAGCCATGCCGAGATCCATGCACTAATGTTTGTGCTCTGTTTTACCATAATGTCCCTGCTGTCCACATAACTAATTTTGGACTGAGGTCGGATTGAAATCAGTAGAGACGGCATTTGGCTGTCATTATTGGTCAGTGTCCGCAATTCAGAAAGAACCAGTGGCTGGCTTGTGTCACAGAGCAACATCTTTACAGGCAAATTAATTGTCACCTTTGCATGTCTATCACCCCTTAATCCAAATAAACACATCTTAACTTTCAGGTTTGTGAACACCGCCTGAAGAACTTCTTAGTTGGGAAATATCAAGCATTTCAACCTGTAACTAACCTACAACTCCAACACTTGCTATTGGGGCCTTCCCTTTATAAATAGCCCCTGAAAAAGTCTGAATAATTATTTTTTCCAGTCTGCTGCTGAGGGAGTTTACTGGAGGGGATTAAGACCCAGAGTTCTCAGTTTTCTTGTTCACTCAGTCTATTTCAGCTGTTTATGGGATGTTGTTGGCCTTCTAATTTTTGTTGCTGGTTGGTCATCATCATCAATCCCTTTTTATTTCTATTTTCTGTAAGTCAGGGTGTTGTGTCAACTGTCACCACTGTTTCAACTCATTGTCGCTATCCTTCCTTCTGTGACAGTCACATCTGACCATTGCAGGTCTTCCTTCATGCACCTCTTTGCTGGATTGTCTCCTCTAGCTTTCTTCTTGTTTCTCTTAGTTCTTCTGTTTTCCTGCAGATGTATCCAAACACACATAACTATTCTGTGTGACCTTCTCTGTAGTTAGAGCTACTCCGGCCTCTGCACTGTTGACATTTATTTTATGTCCCACAGTGTGCATCCTATCGCCCATCTCAATGCTCTTCAATTCCATCACCTGTAGCACTTTTGCCAGTTGACATAATACTGATTTTCATCAGATCTATTGGTTTTGGTCTTAAATTCTTATTGTTGTCTTATTGAGTTCAAAAGCACAACCCAAAAGCAGCGTAATGTTTTTTTCCTCACAAAGTATTTTTGATTCTCCATGATAACTGATGTTATCCCACATCTCTCTCTATCTATGTCTTGCTCTTTCTTGTGCAGCTGAAGGTTTTCTTGCTGCTATCGATATTATGCAGTAATGTTAGTCTGACATTTCCTTTCTATACAATGTCCTTGTTTTGTAGAATAGCTTAATACATTTCCTTCAATTTCAGATTATTCATATTAGGATAGGTTTGGTAGGTTTTGTTTTCCTTTTTAATTATTTACTGTAAACTGATTGAAAATTTTGAATTGTCACCTTTAGTCCCAATTTCATGTAACTTTTCTGTTGGTGGGATAAAATTTAGCAATGTAGCTTTATATATATATATATATATGTGTATGGGTATATATATATATATATATATATATATATATATATATATATATGTATATATATATATATATATATATATATATATAAATTTTATATGAAATCTGCTTTAACATTCCAGCTTTCAAAACAACTCCCAGGGTTATAAAAATAATTTGAATTGTAAAACTTGAATAAGTATAACATGAGGTTGCATTATTGTTAGCTACTTTCTTTTCAAAAAGAATGCAGAGCTAGAAACTGTAAAAAATACAAAAAATCTAGTATGTCCCTTATATGAGTACATGAGAGTACTTCTCTCTTTTTCTGGCAAGCTTCTTCAGACCTTGCTTCAGCTGAAGAGAGAGACTGTCTGGATATATGAAACATGATTTGCATCGTGGGGGGGGGGGGGCAGGTGCCTAGGGCCTGCTGGTTTAGGTGGGTGGGTACACTGGCCGGGGGGGGGGGGGGGCTGCCACAAAGCTTAGATGTCTTCTTTAAAAATGCACTCTGCATGCATTACATTTCTTCTTTAAGGATGCACACAGACTGCATCCTTAGTAACATCTGTGCGTCCTTTTTGAATGTACTAAAGATTCACAAATGTTGGAGCAGAGTGTGGGATTTGAGAAGTGCCATTCAGTTTGGGCGATGAGTGAGAGCTAAGGAGAAGGCTGGAATTGCCATTGAGATGAACAAACCCTATGGAGAAGGTTAGAAGTGTTACTATTCTGTTTGAAAGCTATGGAGAAGGTTAGAAGTGTGTGTGTGTGTGTGTGTGTGTATGTATGTATGTATGTATGTGTAAAATGCCCCAGTTCGAGATGGCAAGTTTGTTACCTTGTTCAGGAGCAAACCCTGTACATTGATTATAGGACACTAGAGCCTGAATCCTCTACACAAAGTACCAAACTGTCATCAGCAGGCGGATTTTCAAAGAATGTTGAATTTTTTCACTGTGTAACTGTTTTGTGTAGCAAATGGCCATCATCAGTGTTTGTGCTATAACATTTTAAAGCAGTGTTAGTAGCACAAAGCAGCGTACTTTCCTTTGGTGCAGAAGGCTGTGGGTTTTACTCCCACACCATGATGATGAAGTGCTGATATTGCAGTGCCCTTTAAAGGAGTGTGGGTGCTGCACTCCTGTGTGTGTCCTCCTTTGGATTGGATGAGATGCCTAGAACTATGAACCAGTTGCCAGTTTCGTAGCCATTCCCTATTGCAGTGTTACCAGCTTACCAGTTTTTTAAAATGTAACATGAGCAGTTTATTCTGCAAGGGCAGCAGGCACTGAATTTGTTAATGAAACACTGAAATGTAAAGTTGTTTGCCAGCAGCAACCTCTTCATTAGTTGTAGATCTCTTTAATATGAAGTTATTCAAATGACTTGTAACTTTGCACCGATTGTGTATATTGACTGATATTGGTGAATTTTAATTACAGAAGTTTGATTGGTCTTTTGTGGTTGAAATTTTCTGTAATAAGTAGTTCTGGTATTACTGATTCATACATTTTGTTTACTGGAAAAATATTCAAACTTAAATTTAAAAGACACTGTAACAAATGGTGCTGTATTACATGAGGAATATAATGTAAGTCAATCAGGATGGTGCAGCAAAGATAATGTAATTCAATCAGGATGGTGCATCAAAGAACACGTGTGTGTATGTATGGTCCTATAATGTGTGCAAGGACCTGTTGTTTGAAAACAGCCCAAAGGTAAACTTAATCCACCACTGGCCAGATGCAGATGTTCATCGTGTTTCACTGTTGCAGTCATTACAATTGGGTTATCCTGCTGGCAGGCTACCCGCAGTCGGCCCGAGTTCCAAAGTCTAGGTCCGGCATCGGTTGCTGTCGCCTCCTCCCTGACGTCAGTGCGCCAGGGGTATAAAAGATGCAGCAGACGCCATTTTCTTCAGTCTTTCTTGCTGCGCGGTGCCCGAAGCAAAAGCAGTTCGCAAGTGCCGGTCGGCCAACTCCTGAGATTTTCAAATTCGAATTTCAGATCCGAAGTCTTCATTAAAGCTAAGTACCCCATTGGGGAAATTTTTTTCTTGCTCCAGACCGATGTCAGAAAAAGTTGTTGTTGATGTTCATCATATTTCACTGCTGCAGTCATTACACTTGGGTTATCCTGCCGTCAGGCGGTCCCGCAGTCGGAAAGAGTTCCAAAGTCTTGGTCCAGCATCAGTTGCTGTTGCTTCTTCCCTGATGTCAGTGCGCCAGGGGTATATAAGATGCAGCCAACGCCATTTTCTTCAGTCTTTCTTGCCGCGCGGTGCCCGAAGCAAAAGCAGTTCGCAAGTGCCGGTCGGCCGACTCCTGAGATTTTCTTTTCGAATTTTAGAACCAAAGTCTTCGATAAAGCTAAGTACCCCGTTAGGGAAACTTTTTCTTGCCTCAGACCGATGTCAGTAAAAGTTAATAATTGTATTTCTTGTGGGAAGCAAATACCTCATAAGGATTTTCATTCTTACTGTATTCCATGCCTAGGCCCAGACCACGACGTCACTAGTCGGTTTTGTGCTAGATTTAACAAATGCACTATTAAATGTCGGTTTGACTTTGCACGCCATTACTTTGGCCGAAGGTTCAATTATACCATGCCGTCGGAACAACTGACGACCGGAATACACAAAAAACGCAAAGACAAGGATAAGGACAGGCATCCGAGGCCCAAAACTGATGATAAAGCCTGTTCTAGGCCAGTCGCCGGTTCGCCGGTTCTCAGTGAGGCGCTTTCGCAGCCCATGACACCCGCTACCTCAGAGCCACAGGCTGCCTCCGACTCCCACGTGGAGATGTCTAGGCCTCTGGAAACTCAAGGTATTGGGCCTATGGAAACTAACCCCTCAGATGGGTCCGGAGCCGCTGAGCAGGCATCGGCTTCTGAGGGTGTTTTCAGACCTTCACAACTTACCATTAAATCTACAGCCAAGTCTAAAACTCCATTAAAGACAAAGAAACAAGTACAGCATTCACCTGGACAAGCCTCCATGCCTAAAAAACAGATGCTTAAAATGGCCGAAGACTTAATTACTCTGATCAGGGGTTCCCATCCCCCTCCAGATAAAAGGCCTAGGCAGGATACAGACTATGATTCCTCTGACCAGGTTTCCATTTCTTCTGATTCCTCTTCAGACCAGGGATACTCTTTACCCCCCTATGAGGACTCTGATGCTGAAGAATCAATTCCTTCAGCCTCTCCTCCTGAGGATTACTCTTTTGGGGAAACTTTACATACCATGAGGGAGCATTTCCATTGGGAGGGCCAGGATTACTCAGAATCCAAGAAAAGGCTCAGAGACTTTCTTTTATTGTCTCAGCACAGGCCCCTTGCTATTCCGCCAGTGTTAGATATTGTGGATGATGTGTTCTCTGAATCCAGTTTAAATCCTGATTCTTTGCCCCCTGCTCCAGTCAAGCCACACAGGTACTACAGAGTCCCTGACTCTCACAAATGTCTTTATAAAAACCCTGTTGCTGACCCAGAAACTATTTCACAGGGTCCCAAAGGGGTGAAGGCTTCCACAGCTAAAAATCCAGTTCCCTCTGACAGGGATTCTAGAGCATTAGACAGATGGGGGAAGAAAGTTTACACTTCTGCAACTTTAGCAGTGAGGGCTTTAAATTGCCAGTTTCACATGCTTAAATACCAACAATATTTAATGTCTCTGTTAAAACAGAAAATGCTTACAAGTTCAGAACATCCTGACTATAAGGAAATGCAGGATTTATTGCATGCAGCTGAACAAGTGGAAAAATATACTCTGCAATGTGGTTTTGATTCATTAGAGGCTTCTTGTAGAGCAGCAGTTACAGGATCTGTGATAAAAAGGCATGCTTGATTAAAAGAACAAGGTTTACCGGATCATGTTAAGGCAAAATTATTGGATGCTCCTTTACAGCAGGATATTTTATTTGGTGTTAAGGCAGAAGAGGTATTAAAGAAAATGGAGGATAAGGCAAAATCTATGCAAACAGTGAAGGATTTCTTACAGGTACAGTCACCTCAATTTAGCAGAAATTGGCCCTCCAAAAATTGTTCCTTTCCAGTGTCAGACAGACCACAAAGAGGCAGATACAGACGCCCAAGAGGCAGATCTCAGCCCCAAGGCTCTTACAGACCACGACAGTGGGGTGCTTCAACCTCAAAAGGAGGGGAAGACAAGTCACAACCTTATAGGAAACAGTCCCAATGACTTCCCACTTCAAATGCCAAGCACTTACCTTTTGGAAGTTCCCTTAGGGGGAAAACTAGCACTTTTTTCACAAAATTGGCATATAATCACCCAAGACAAATGTGTTCTGAATATTGTGTCTCAAGGTTACAGGTTCCACTTTCACACTCTACCAAGGCTAAAAGGAATGCCAGACCTGCCACCAAATCAATGGGCAGAAGCACAAAAACAAATTTCAGCCCTCATGGACATGAGAGTTATTCAAAAAGTGCCACAACAGGAACAAGGACAAGGATTTTACTCAAGACTTTTCCTGGTCCCCAGAAAGGACAAGGCCTGGAGACCATTACTGGACCTTTCTATTCTAAATACTTACCTGGATGTTCCGAAATTCAGAATGTTGACTCTTCAGCAGCTTCTTCCCATGCTGGGCAAGAAGGCTTGGCTTGTTACTTTGGACCTCAAAGAGGCATACCTGCATGTCCCTATCAGAAAAAATTGCAGGAGATACCTCAGATTCATAGCTGGTTCAATGCATTACCAATTCTCTGCACTGCCCTTTGGCTTATCTATTGCGCCCAGGGTCTTCACAAAATGCCTGGCACCAGTAATTGCATTTTGCAGACAAAAAGGAATTCAAATATATCCATACAAGGACGACTGCCTTATTCAAGCAGAGAGCAAGGACATTCTTCTAAAGCATCTGGCGTTTGTAAAAAGATTGCTAATTTGCCTAGGGTACACAGTAAACGAAAAGAAGTCAAAACTAGTGCCCTCACATGAGATAATATTCCTGGGTGCCAGCTTAAATACAATAGCCCAGATGGTTTATCTCACGCCAGACAAGCAAAGACAACTGACTCGGTACTTTCAATTGATGGCAACAAAAACGCAACTCCCTGCAAGAAAAATTCTGCAGGCCTTGGGGTTCATGGCATTCTGCATACTAATAATACCATATGCCAGACTGCATATGAGTAAATTACAATGGTACCTAAAAAGTGTTTGGACTCAACACTGTCACAGTTTGGAAGCAGTAATACCACTTATTCCCTGCCTACAACAGGAGTTTCGATGGTGGGCACAGGCATGTCACCTCAACAAGGGATAGCCTTTCACTCTACCCACAGACAGGCAGACACTAACAACAGATGCTTCAGATTACGCCTGGGGAGCACACATGGCAGGAAAATGTATTCAGGGCAAGTGGGCCGCAGACCAAATGCATTCTCACATCAATCAGAAAAGAGATGCTAGCTGTACAAAATGCCCTAACAGCTTTCAAGGACCTTCTGCATCCAGGACAACTATTACTAAAGACAGACAACACCACAGTTATGTGGTACATAAACAAGCAAGGGGGCACTCATTCTTATCCCCTCTGCAGACAAGCCATGACCTTGTGGAACACAGCTCTAACCTATCAAGTTCATCTGCAAGCACAATTCCTGCCAGGAAAGAAAAATACTCTGACAGATGACTTAAGCAGAAACATCATGGATCCTCACAAGTGGAAATTAAATCCACAAGTTTTCAGCATGATAACACAAAAATGGTGGAGCCCAGACATAGATCTTTTTGCCTCCCCACTGAATTGCCAACTACAAAAATTCTGCACAAGGACTTATCACAAACAAGCATGGAAAGTGGATGCGCTCTCGTTCAGCTGGAAAAGCCTAAACGTTTATGCTTTCCCACCACTGCCTCTCCTTTCAAAGGTACTCCTAAAAGCCAGACAAGAAAAGCCAAAAATGATCCTGATTGCCCCATACTGGCCACGCCAGCACTGGTACCCAATCTTAAAGAACTTCGCTCAAGGCCCACCATGGATTTTACCTCAAATTCCGCATCTTCTGACTCAACAAAACAATCAGATCCTGCACAGCCAGCTCAAAACCTTAAACCTGGCTGCATGGCAGATTCCTTAGTCAAGCAGACAACACCTCTCTAAAGCTGTTATGGATGTCATTTTGGAGGCCAGGAGGCCTAGCACCAGGAAATCCTACTCAGAAAAATGGAAAAGATTCTTTGCCTGGAACCAGGCTCAAAGCTTTGACCCTCTTGTCCCAAATATTCCTCAGATATTACAATACTTAACTGAGATGCTGGACAAAGGCCTATCCTTTTCGTCCATTAAGATCCACGCCTCTGCTATCTCGGCTCATTACAACACAGATCCTCCTATTTTCTCTCATCCATTGCTAAAACAGTACCTCAGAGGGGCTAAAAACATAAGACTGCCCCGGAGAGTACCAACACCAACTTGGGACCTCAATTTTGTCTTGGAAAAACTAACTTTACCTCCTTTTGAGTCAGCCAGTTCAGCAGAATTAAAATGTGTCATTGAAAACTGCTCTGCTTCTGACAATAACCTCAGCACGAAGAGTCTCAGAGTTACAGGCACTAATGGCAGTTGAGCCTTTCATCATTTTTCACCAAGACAGAGTTTCTTTAAGAACAAACCCTTCATTTATGCCAAAGGTGGTCTCCAGTGTGGCTCTTAACCAAACTATTCACTTGCCAACTTTTTATCCAAATCCCCAGAATAAAGGGGAGAGACTTCTGCATTCATTGGACATACACAGACAGCTACGTTTCTACTTGGACAAAACAAAAGCTTTCAGGAAAACTGAGCAATTGTTTGTAGCATATGCTGCAGGATCACAGGGAAAGGCTATTTCAAAGCAGACCATTTCAAAGTGGATAGGACACTGTATCCGTTTATGATACACACAGCATGGGAAAACTGTACCTAGCAACATTAGGCCACATTCCACCAGAGCAACAGCCACTTCAACTGCCTACCTTAGAGGAGTACCTACCAAAGATATCCTGGAAGCTGCAACTTGGAGTTCAGTACACACCTTTACCAAACATTATCACTTGCCTCTTTATTCTAAATCCAGAGCTGGCTTTGCCACTGCAGTGTTGCAGGGCCTCATAGCCACCCCAAATCCTCTATAGAACCAGCCACCCTACCTCAGCTTTGGGATTCAACCCAAGTGTAATGACTGCAGCAGTGAAACACGATGAACATAGTACAGTTTTGTACCTACCATAAATGTAGATGTTCGAGTGTATTCACTGCTGCAGTCCAGGTTACCCTCCCCCCATCCCCTCTTTCTTAGCTGGGACTTATCTATACCTTTCTACCCTATGCTACACTATACTACCTATGTGGTGTATTTGCTGGTAACTGAAGGTTTTGGTTTTACCTTTTATGTATGTTTTATTAGCAATATGTATTGCCTACCTATTTGGGGGCACCTGACATCTGGGGCAAGAAAAACTGTAGAAAATGGCGTCGGCTGCATCTTATGTACCCCTGGCGCACTGACGTCAGGGAAGAAGTGACAGCAACTGACGCCGGACCAAGACTTTGGAACTCTGGCCGACTGCGGGGACCACCTGACAGCAGGATAACCCAAGTATAATGGCTGCAGCAGTGAATACACTCGAACATCTACATTTATGGTAGGTACAAAACTGTACTTTGTTGTGTCTTTCGGCTTTTCCTGGTTAGGGGTCGCCACAGCGGAACTCCGGTCCGCTAATGATTGGCAGTAGATTTTTAGGTGCCGAGTTGCCAGCCCTGACGCACAACCTTCAATGAAGGTACGCCCATTCACGCATGTCTCCATGCAGAAGACGCTCTAGCTGAGAATTGAACTGGACAGCATCTTACTGTGAGGCGACAATGCTACCGCAGCACCACCACTGCAGTGATGTCAGAAAAGGTTAATAATTGTATGTCTTGTGGGAAGCAAATACCTGATAAGGATTTTCATTCTTACTGTATTCCTTGCCTAGGCCCTGACCACGACGTTGCTAGTTGTCGGTTTTGTGCTAGATTTAACCAACGCACTATTAAGTATTGGTACGATTTTGCATTTCATTATTTTGGCAGAAGATTCAATTATATAATGCCGTCGGAACAGACGACTACAGGAGTTTATAAAAAGCACAAAGAAAAAGAAAAGGACAGGCATCCGAGGTCCAAAACCGACGACGAGGCTTCCGTTAGGCCTGCTGCTGGTTCGCCGGTTTTCAGTGAGGCACTTTCGCAGCCCCTTACGCCCACTACCTCAAGAGCCACAGGCCGCTTCCGACTCCCATGTCGAGCCGACTAGGCCACTGGAAACTCAAGGTATTGGACACTCGGAAACTATTCCCTCAGATGGGTCCAGAGTAGCTGAGCAGGCATCGGATTCTGAGGGTGTTTTCAGGCCTACACAGTTATATGTAAAACCAACTTCAACTTCAAAGGCAAAGACTAAAGCAGCTCTAAAGACAAAGAAACAAGTACAGCATTCTCCTGGACAGGCCTCCATGCCTAAAAAACAGATGCTTAAAATGGCCGAAGACCTAATTACTTTGATCACGGGTTCCCATCCCTCTCCTGATAAGAGGCCTAGGCAAGAGATAGAATATGAATCTTCGGATCAGGTTTCCATTTCTTCTGATTCCTCTAATGAACAGGAATATTCCCTTCCTCCCTATGAGGATTCTGATGCTGAAGAATCTATCCCTTCAGCCTCTCCTCCTGAGGATTATTCTTTTGGGGAGACCCTGCATACTATGAGGGAGCATTTCCACTGGGAGAGCCAAGATTACTCAGAATCCAAGAAAAGGCTCAGAGACTTCCTTTTATTGCCTCAGCACAGGCCGCTTGCTATTCCTCCTGTTTTAGACATTGTAGATGATGCATTTTCAGAGTCCGGTCTGTCTCCTGACTCTTTACCACCAGCTCCTGTTAAGCCAGACAGATACTACAGGGTTCCTGATTCACATAAATTTCTTTACAAAAACTCTGCTGCTGACCCAGAAACTATTTCTCAGGGTCCCAAGGGGGGGGGGGGGGTCAAGGCTTCCACTGCTAAAAAACCCTATTCCCTCTGATAGGGATTCAAGGGCCCTGGACAGATGGGGGAGAAAAGATTTATACTTCTGCTACCTTGGCTGTAAGAGCTTTAAATTGTCAGTTTCATATGCTTAAATATCAGCAATATCTTATGTCACTACTTAAACAGAAAATATTGCCAAATTCAGAATGTGCAGAAAACAAAGAAATGCAGGATTTATTGCGTGCAGCTGAACAAGTGGGAAAGCATACTTTGCAATGTAGTTTTGATTCTCTAGAGGCCTCCTGCAGGGCCGCAGTTACGGGTTCTGTCATTAGGAGGCATGCTTGGTTAAAAGAACAGAATCTACCCGATCATGTTAAAGCAAACTATTAGATGCTCCATTACAACATGATACCTTGTTTGGTGTTAAAGCAGAGGAGGTGAAAAAAATGGAGGACAAAGCTAAGTCTATGCAAACAGTGAAGGATTTCTTACAGGTGCAGCCTCCCAGATTTAGCAGGAACTGGCCTACAAAAAATTGGTCCTTTCCAGTGTCAGACAGGCCACAGAGAGGCAGATACAGACACCCCAGAGGCAGATCACAGCCCCAAGGCTCATATAGGCCTAAACAATGGGGTGCTTCTACCTCCAAAAGCGGAGAGGAAAAATCACAGCCATACAGGAAACAGTCTCAATGACTTTCCCCTGCCAGCACCAAGCACTTATCTTCTGGCAGCTCCTTTGGGGGGAAGACTAGCACTTTTTTCACAAAATTGGCACATGATCACCCTGGACAAATGGGTCTTAAATATCGTACCTCAAGGCTACAGGTTCCACTTTCACACCCTGCCAAGGCCAAACGGTATGCCAGACCTGCCACACAATCAATGGGCAGAGGTACAAAAACAAGTTGCATCTCTCATGGACATGAGAGCCATTCAACAAGTACCACAGCAAGAGCAGGGACAAGGATTTTACTCAAGGCTATTCTTGGCACCCAGAAAGGACAAAGACTGGAGACCAATACTGGACCTGTCTATCCTAAACACATTCCTGGATATTCCAAAATTCAAAATATTAACTCTGCAGCAGCTTCTGCCCATTCTGGGCAAGAAGGCTTGGCTTGTGACTTTAGACCTAAAAGAGGCATACCTGCATGTACCTATCAGACAATCATGCAGAAGATACCTCAGCTTTATAGCTGGCTCAATGCACTACCAATTCTCTGCACTGCCCTTTGGCTTATCTACTGCGCCCAGGGTCTTCACTAAATGCCTGGCACCAGTAATTGCATTTTGCAGACAAAGAGGAATACAAATATATCCTTACTTGGACGACTGCCGTATTCAAGCAGAGAACAAGGACATTCTACTACAGCATCTGGCGTTTGTAAAAAGATTACTAACAGGTCTAGGGTACACAGTAAACAAAAAGAAATCAAAACTCGTACCCTCTCAAGAGATAATATTCCTGGGTGCAAGCTTAAATACAGCTGCCCAGATGACTTATCTCACGCCAGACAAACAGACAACTGACTACTTATTTCAAAATGTTGGCAACAAAGACCCATTTATCTGCAAGAAAAATTCTGCAGGCTTTGGGCTTCATGGCATCCTGCATACTGCTAATTCCATATGCAAGACTGCATATGAGGAAACTTAAATTGTATCTAGAAAGTGTTTGGACTCAACATTGCCACAGACTGGAAATAATTACCCTCATTCCCTGCCTGCAACAGGAGTTTCGATGGTGGGCAAAAGCCTGTCACCTCAACACGGGACAGCCATTCATCTTACCCACAGCCAGGCAGACATTGACATCAGATGCATCATATTATGCCTAGGGGGCCCATATGGCAGGAAGATGTATTCGGGGCACATGGTCCACAAGTCAAATGCATCTACATATCAGTCAAAAAGAGATGCTAGCTGTTCAGAATGCCCTGACAGCCTTCAAGGATCTACTTCAGCCAGGACAACTACTGATAAAGATGGACAATACTACAGTCATGTGGTACATAAACAAGCAGGGAGGCACGCATTCCTAGCCCCTCTGCAGACTAGCCATGAACTTGTGGGACACAGCACTGACTTACCAAGTACATCTGCAAGCACAATTCCTGCCAGGAAGGATAAATACTCTGGCAGACGAACTAAGCAGAAACCTAATGCATCCTCACGAGTGGAAATTGGATCCACAGCATGATAACAAGGAACTGGGGATGCCCAGATATAGACTTATTTGCCTCCCCTCACAACTGCCAACTACAGAGATTCTGCACAAGGACTTATCACAAGCAAGCATGGAAAGTGGATGCTCTATCTTTCTGCTGGAAAAACCTAACAGTATATGCCTTTCCTCCTCTGCCTCTCCTTCCCAAGGTACTCGTCAAGGTCAGACAAGAGAAGCCAAAAATTATACTGATTGCCCCAGACTGGCCACGCCAGCACTGGTACCCAGTCCTAAAGAGCTTGTCTCAATGCCCAGCTTGGACATTACCTCAAATTCCTCACTTATTGATCCAACAAGACAGTCCGATACTGCACAGCCAACTCAGGACGTTAAACCTGGAAGCTTGGCGGATAATGTAGCCATTCAAGACACACCTCTCTCTAAAGCAGTGATGGATGTTATTTTGGAGGCCAGGAGGCCTAGCACCAGAAAATATTATGCAGAAAAATGGAAGCGATTCTGTGCTTGGAACCAGGCACAAGGTATTGACACGACTATTCCAAATATTCCTCAGATTTTGCAATACTTAACTGAGATGCTGGATAAAGGCCTTTCCTTTTCATCAATTAAAATTCATGCCTCTGCCATTTCAGCTCATTACAATACAGAACCACCTATTTTTTCTCATCCATTACTAAGGCAGTACCTCAGAGGGGCCAAAAACATAAGACCTCCAAGGAGAGCACCAATATCTGCATGGGACCTCAACTATGTCTTGGAAAAACTCACGCTGCCTCTGTCTGAGCCAGCCCCTGCAGCTGATATAAAATTCTTATCCTGGAAAACAGCTCTGCTCCTAGCAATAACCTCCGCTAGACGAGTCTCAGAGTTACAGGCACTCATGGCTGTGGAACTTTTCATAATTTTCAATCCTGACAGGGTTTCTTTCTCTAAGGACAAACCCTACATTTATGCCTAAGGTAGTGTCCAGTGTGGCCCTTAACCAAACAATTCATTTGCCTACCTTCTACCCAAACCCACAGAATAAGGGTGAGAAACTTCTGCATTCTTTGGACATTCACAGCCAGCTATGCTTCTACTCGGACAGAACCAAAGCTTTCAGAAAGACTGAACAACTACTAGTGGCATATGCTGCAGGATCACAAGGAAAGCCTATCTCGAAACAGACTATTTCAAAGTGGGTAGGCCACTGTATTCGTTTCTGCTATTCACAGCATGGCAAATCAGTGCCTAAGGGCATTAGGCCACATTCAACCAAAGCAGCAGCCACTTCAGCAGCCTTCCTCAGAGGAGTACCAACCAAAGACATCTGAGAGGCTGCAACTTGGAGTTCAGTGCATACTTTTACAAAGCACTATCACTTACCTCTCTACTCTAAATCCAGGGCAGGCTTTGCCACTGCAGTTCTGCAGGGCCTGATAGCCTCTCCTAATCCTATTTAGCACCAGCCTCCCAACCTTAGCTTTGGGATTCAACCCAATTGTAATGACTGCAACAGTGAAACACGATGAACATAGTACAGTTGTGTACCTGCCATAAATGTAAATGTTCGAGTGTATTCACTGTTGCAGTCCAGGTTACCCTCCCACCATCCCCCTTTTCCTTGCTGGGACTTATCTGTACTTCTCTATTCTATACAACCTATGTGGTGTATTTGCTTGTAGATGAAGGAAACGTTGTTTTTTGTGTATGCATGCTTATTGACATAATTTAGCCTACCTTTTTAGGGGCACCTGACATCTGGGGCAAGAAAAACTGAAGAAAATGGCGTCTGCTGCATCCTTTATACCCCTGGCGCACTGACGTCAGGGAAGAGGCGACAGCAACCGACGCCGGACCTAGACTTTGTAACTCGGGCTGACTGCGGTTAGCCTGCCAGCAGGATAACCCAATTGTAATGACTGCAACAGTGAATACACTCGAACATCTACATTTATGGTAAGTACACAACTGTACTTTTCTTTTAATGTGAGTTTCAAAGTCAGAGAAGCTTATTATTTATACTAAGTCTGGTTTCATTTTAAGAAATGTTTGTTTTGTTTAGCAAATGGCTGTCAGTTTTTCTGCTGTAAAATTTTAAATAAAAGTTTAAATATCTGTAATCATTGTATAGGTAAATAAGATATTATGCACACTGACAGGTTTGAGCAGGGTTTATGGTAACTGGGGAGAAATAAACAAGCAATGGGGTGCTGGATGTCTGGGGGTGCTGGGGGGGGGGAGATCCATTACCTTGCCTAGGTTCCCATTTGACCATGATCCAACTCTGGGCAGGTATCCAACAAAAAAGGAGCAGTGTGCCCTCTGAAGGACTACTAAGTTAACAGGAGTCTCGAGATAACCATGGAGGTATGAGTTTTGGAATAGCTATATTGTACAGTTATAGGATGTTGGTTGAAGGATTTGGATTTGAAGCTTTGTGAAGCATTTAGTGGCATTGATGACCAGACTCAGTGTGAGAGCAAAGTCATTGAAGGTCTTGCATGCTGCAGGACAAAAAAGATTGAAAACTTTAATGAACCTAAAATACCAACAGCCAGTCAGAACAGCATAGTAGCAAGTGTACAATTGAGGACTTTCAGTTTTAGGAAAATGTGGTCAAGTTACTAACATATTGACAATTGGCCCTGCATACATGGACCCAAGTCGGTACCATGAAGAAAAAATATACAAAAGGTAACAAAATAATAGTATTCTGTCTTTTGTACAGGCTTGAAGTTTGTACCATTTACTTCATTACTATATTGCAGTAGACTTGAAGTTTTCAGTACAGAATTGGAAATTGTTTCATAATGCATTGGTGTAATGTTATACAGCTGTTCTCACTGATGTAGTAAACATTGGTATACTGGCCACCTGGTGTTTAGAATATTGGCTGTAGATGATGGTCACTGTTGATGTGGTACTCTTGACTCCATATGCAAAAATCGGAAAAGGCGATTTTGAATGGATGGATGCCAGTTTTTTTTTGACAGTTTCACCACCATCACATTACATGTGACAAAAAGACTATTGGTTAAGTTTGTTTTTTGGGGAGAGTACAAGTCCCTACCTCTAATTTGTAGCACCTGTGAGAAAAAGTAATTTTGTGATTCCACTCAGAAATCACAGATCCCACAAAGTGGTATCCACACAAATCAAGCAAAACCAAACTCGGGAGCCTAAAGGCCACTGCCAAGATGAATGAAAGAACAAAACCAAGGGGATTAGCTCTAGAGCGACACTAAGATTTTGTAAAAATGAACCCTTGCTTCTTCGTAGAAGCTCTACATGAAAATATTTTGATTCTTTTCAAAAGTTCTTAAATCAGTAGAAGCTTTAAAAAATTTCAGAAAAATTCACCTTTAAGTCAGTTTTCTTCAAAGAAAGTTTGTACAGATTAGCACATTTGTCTTTTAGGCTTCATCAGATCCAAAACGTTTATAAAAAAAGAAAAAAAAAACAGTAGCTTAAAGTTTGCTCTTACATACACATTTCCACAAAGGGAGAGGAAGGAATAGTTTGTAGAACTGGCTAGTGTTAAGCTTATTTCTGATTGGTTACATTTTGAGTTTTCCAATTGGATGCAACTTTTCCTCCGTAATTTGCTTAAGTTTTTCTGTAGGTGGGGTCTTTTAGCTAGTCTTTTGTCTGCAGGAGGATGTCAGGTCCTGTTATTCCCATTTGAAACTCCCAGCTCATTTCTTAAAATCTTGCATTGACAAAACTGTACAGGGCACATTGCACACTGTGCAAGTGCTTTTATCTGGGCAAAATAATTAAATTTAGGGTTGCCACATTTTCATTGTAGCCAAAACTGGACCAAGGCCACATCCCATCGGATCACCCATAACCCCGCCCGTTTCAGCCTCTCTATCGTCCACACTCCACCGATTTTGTGACGTCTTCATGACATCAGTTGATTGGGAGCTCCCTCGTTTTCCATTCCTGATGTCTGCTTTCTGCCAATTTACTATGCTTTTCTGTGAAGAAGCATAGTAAATCTGCTGATTTAATAAACTCTGATAGTCTGTTTCTTTCTTGAAATATAATACCAGAGTTTGTACACTGTTTTCCGACTACCAGACATTCAGTTTGATTTCCGTATAGTCCAGAAAAAAATGGATGGGTTTCAACCCTAACTAAATTGAAAATATGCATTACTCGGCACCTTTCAGATATCAGACACAAGATTAACAGAAATGCACTAGCCAAGCATAGCACGGAGAAAATTGTCCACAGATCTTTCAAATTCCATATCCTTGACTGTGTAAACTTAGCCCCACTCAGTTGGAGCAAGAATGCCCTGCTTGAGATAAAGGAACTCTAGTGACAAATTCACTTGAATGCATGCAACAAACCTGGGCTCAATATGAGCTGCTCCATTAAAAGTGTGCTGGAATTAAGGAAACTTAAACAGAGACTGTACTACTATCTTGAAATCCCTGGAAACTGATGTCAAAGAGACTAGTGTAAATTTCCAAATCAGCTACCACCTTTCTTTTACAGCTAACCCCACCCCCTTCTAATATCTCCCAATCAACACAGATCCCTTTGTTTCTGTTCAAACCATGCTGCCCATTAGGTCTTACCTTGAGTGCATAAGAGTTTCTGGTCCTTTTTGATTAGAGATCATTGGAGATGGAGCAGCTGCTATCAAGAGAAGAACAAAGGTGACAGAAAACCAGCAACTCCTGATCCACTGTGGTGTTGAGGCACAAGAATTCTTCCCCACCAAGGACTTGTCTTCATTTATCCCAGCCTGATCCACCACCTGGAATTGGACTAGGACTGTGTATCTGGACCTTTAAGGTAATTTGGCATCCAGACTTTCGTTCCTGAATAAGTTTTTTTGGTAAAAACTCTGTACCTATGAACTACCACATAGGCAGTAGTCTACTTAACACCAAATGTGACACAGGCGGACAGTAGTCTCTCCTTTGATAATCACATCATCACAGTAGTTAGGAAATCCTTCTACGTGGCACACCTCATCACAAAAGGTTTCTCATCCAGGAAAAAAGAGGTCATTGTTCTCCTCTACTCGTCACTCATTAGATCCATTATAGAATACAGCACCCTTTTTGGTATGTACCTCACAAGACATCTACAGTTACTGGAAAGGCTGCAGAAATACCTCATAAAGAGATTTACCGGCCTCAAGCAGATGCCTTACGCAGACAGTCTCAAAAAACTCCAGCTTTACTCCATTGCATATCACCTACTAAGAGGCGATCTCTGCCTAACATACAAAGCTATGTCAAACCCAAAGTTGTTGGACATGCTCCACTTAAAGAAATCCCAATCCCTCCGAGCTACACACTCTAGGGACCTAAACCTTGTCACCACAATGAACAGAACATGCCGGAGGGATAGATTCCTGTCCCAGAGACTTCCCATACTCTGGCACAAACTACCTATCTATATCAAACAAAGCTCCTCATTAGCACTCTTCAAGAAAAATCTTGTTGATTGGATGGGAGATAGGAAATTCACCCCGGGGATCACTTCTGTGGCTCTGCTTGACAGGGGCACAGGAAAATATTTTTCTTGGGTGGTGAAAGCCAGGGTACCTTTTTGGCTAGGCTTATATAGGCCCTAGAGCCAATAGCCTAGTACCTACCTATGAACCTCTGAACCTATGAAGTTATCAATCTAGATTTTCCTCCTGCTTCACACTAGTAATTTAACATTTTAATTGTATCGTGTGTCTGTCTTTTCAAATACTGTCTTAGTCATCAATTGAAATTCGTAATGCTTCAGCTTTCAATTTTCACAAGAGATGTAATATTCAAACCATTATTAGGTCTAACAAGGATCTGAAGAAGCTTTATTGAATAGGGAGTGAAAGACCGACACATTTATATTGTTTTAGCCATAATTTTTGTTCATATCCTTCTCTAGGGATGCATAAAAAAAAAGATCTGACACCTGTAAACACCCTCAGGACCCATAAAAGTAGGTCCCACAAACGTCTTTGTAGTAAAATATTATTGTTCCTCTAAAAGAGTGGGTAATTACTACAGATGGTACAAACTATAGCCTTGCTTAAAACGGGCACCATCCATCCTGTTGCCAAGGAGAAAGGACTGGACTCTTAAGAATCATATTTAAAAGATCTTAACCTACTCTTTGTTACCAGCACTCTAAAAGCAGGATTCACAATGATCAATACTCCATTACAGTGATATGCTACTTTATTTATTTATTTTAGCATGACTTGGAATAAGTATTTAAAAACCTTTACTTGTTTTAACGAAATAATAAACAGAGGGTCACCAAGAACAACTAATCCGTTACAAATGTGTAGCACTCAACTGTTTTCTAATAAAACTGGTTTAATATAGGTCACAGAGACAGAAACTTACCAGAGTTTACAATAAAACCATGTAATAGATTACAAACTGTCTGCTCCCTGAAATGTAAAGATTGTTAACAACTATGAATACCTAATGTCAAGTTGTTGGCACACAAATGTCTTTAAATTTCTTCCTCTATTAATAAGTGCCTGCCTGAGTCAGTAGTAGGCCACATACTGTGAAATTTTGGGGCAGTGTAAGTTTTTAACAAAGGAACTTGGGAGTTTCAGTTGGAATAAAGGGACTTAACATCCTCCAGTAGGTAAGACATACCTCTCAAGAGCAGGAAGTCTGGACAAACCTGGACATAGCCTGAAACAGTGGGGGACAAAGGCCAAAAATAGAGAACATTTTTAAATATTGCTCTTATAAATTTAAGTTTCAGAATAACAGGATTTGTGTTAGCATGGATGTTCTGAAGAATATGAAGTCTAAAACTCAAATGTATGTAATTTTTTAATGACTGCAAACTATAGTGATTTGCTGGAAAAAAATATGAGGACTAGACCAAAAATATGAGGTGAAAATCTGGACATTCTGCAAAAAATCTGTAAATTCAGGAGGTATGAGATAAAGGACTAGCTAAAAGACCCACCTATAGAAAAACTTATGCAAATTAAGGATTAAAAGCCCCATCCAATTGGAAAACACCAAACATAACCAATCTGAAATAACCTTAACACTAGCCAATCGTACCAACTGCTCCTTCCTCTCCCTTTGTAGAAACGTGAATGTATGTAAGAGCAAGCCTTAAGATACTTGTTTATAAACATTTTTTTAGATATGAAGACTAGAAGATAAAAGCACTAACCTGAATAAACTTTCTTAGAACAAAACTGACTAAATGCAGATCTTTATGAAATTTGTTAAAGCTTCTCTAGCTAATAACGTTTGAAAGGGATCAAAATATTTTCATATATAAAGAAGCAAGGGTTCATTTGCAACAGAACCACATCACTGCTCTCAAGTTAATCCATACCTCTCAAGTGTACCTCATTGCAAGGAACATTTCCTTATTTTCAGTCTAAAAAGTCCATATTCCTTAAAGTTCCACATTGAAAGGGTCTGTCCCACATTCAGTGTTACGAATTTGTTAAACTGAGATCCTTTGTAACTAGTACTGAATCATATTAATTCACCAAAAGAACTTTTTATAAGTATAAAGTAGCACCTTTTAACCATCCTGTGGCCCTTCCTAGTTGAAGTTGGTAATAAGCTGTTTGGAGGTCTTCCACATTTTGCCCACTTGTACCACATTATGCGAGGCAGTGTTCCTCATTTAGGAGATGGAAGGTTGACAGCTATGAGTTTTAATCCCTTTGGCTTTTATGATTACACATAAAGATGCAAGAGCTTTGACACGTGGAATGTGAGTTTTGAAATGGAATCAGAACTGGAAAAGATATTCAGTATGTTTGACGCAAAAGAACATTTTACCTCATTGAGCTGTTTTGCTTACAACATTAAATTGGGCTTTTCCCTTTTATTTCATCTGCTTATTTTGACTTTTGTGCCATATTCTTCCTTTTTTGTTTCAGGAAAATAACTTATTTACTTACATATCCTGTTTCAATCTCTTGTACAGATTATGGAATTGTGCATTTCTCCTGCATTCTGGTACTCCTTTATAAAACACAGGAGCCAGGTAAACAGCCTACCCAGGGACCTCTAGAATCGGGCCATTTTACTGGTAGATTCCATAACATAGATTTTCAGTAGATAGTTGTGTATTGTAATGTCTGTGGATTGAAAAACAGCATGCATGGTACCCGTGTTCATTTGGTGGTGGTGGTTTGGGACAAGGAGCACAGCAAAAAAAAAAATCCAGGGAGTTGCAGGCCTTTAAATGTAACATTATCAGCAAGGAGAATCCCACACATTGGTTATATTTCTCTATCTGCATGATGGCAACCAGCAAGATTTGTGGTGAGGAAAAACAGTCCTTTAAGCCTCATTAGGTTTTGTGCCTCGACCACAGGAAAACTAGGTAGGGGAAGCATTACTTATCGACTCCTACCTAGATTTCACCAAGGCTTTGACTCATTCCTGCACAGCTGGCTTCTAGGAAAACTTGCAGTTGTGTGTGTTTCGGGGGGCGGGGGGCAAGGATTGCTTGCACATTGAATGGTCAGACATGAAAGGTTTTTGCTGATTTAATTAATATCAGGAAAAAAGTTTGACAAGTAGAGTACTGCAGGGGTCAGTTCTAGGTCCAGTACTCTTCAATGTTTTCGTTTTGGGCATGACTGAGGGTGTACAGGAAAAGAGCATCCTCTTTACAGTTCACACAAAGATGTAATAGTGAAATATGAGGTAGGAGACCCTGGCTCTGTGGCCTAGAGGTAATGTGCCCTGGTTATGACACACATGATCCAAGCTTGACTAGTAGCTTGGCCACTGGGGATCTCAATGGAGCTGAGTGGGAGTTAGTGGCTGATCCCAGCTTGCCCATTATGGGGAGAGGGATTAATGGTTCTAATTGACCGATTGCCAACATACAGGTGGAGAACAACAGG
Organism: Protopterus annectens; assembly: GCF_019279795.1. Lineage (NCBI taxonomy): Eukaryota > Metazoa > Chordata > Ceratodontiformes > Protopteridae > Protopterus > Protopterus annectens. Next base: position 10,788,412 of record NC_056737.1, read on the forward strand.
CAACAAATGGGGATATAGACTGGGAACTGAGCTTGATCCAGCCAAGCCAATGATGTTAGCCCTGTGCAGAGCATATGTGGAAGCACGCAAGTATTGGGAGACAGCATTGCAAGGTCATGTTTGGTCTTCCACACTAACACATAATGCATATGTATCAGCCACGAGGGTCAGTATTAGGGCCATAAACAGAGAAAGCCCTAGTGGCTCTGTGATTCTCTCTCATCTCTCAAGGAGTGAATTGGCTGAGAAGAGCTCTCACTGAGAGAGATGTATGGGGCCAATAAATTGCAGGGAGATGTTCAGTAGGCAGCAAAGAAAATATAAAGGGATGGAGTCTGAATAAAAATTTAGAAAAGCTGACCATTCAGGCTGAAAGGTGTCCAAAGTAGTACTTCTGCAGGACTAGGCAACATACCTGGCTGCATTCTTATTACTGCCAAGTATGCACTAAGTGAGCCTCTACTTAAACTGCTCAACCTCAGTCTAGCCACACAGTTTGTGTCTAATGCTTGGAGAATAAGCACTGTGACCCCCATACACAAGTGTGACTCCTCTGCAGACCCAGGTAATTACAGACCCATGAGCCTTAATAGCCATGCATTGCACAGCCTCTGCATACACAAGTAATATAAATGATCTCAATCCCAGTCATTTTGGCTTTGTGAACCTGGTAAGCTTATTTGGTAAGGCAACAAAAACAGGGGACAGTGGTCAGTCTGTGCACACTGCTTATCTTGATGTGGCCAATGCTTTTATCACTGTCCCACATGCTGGTACTAAACAAAAAAGTAGACAAATATAATGCAAACCCCCTACATTCATTGGATTCCAGATTGACTATCCAGTAGCGCTCAGATTATGAAAGTTGCTAGTACTCTCTCTGAACGTAAAATTATAAGTAATAGGGTACCACAGGGATCAGTGCTAGGCCCTTTCCTGTTAGTCATTTATTTTCTAGACTTCAGTCTAGTATCCCAAAAGTGGGATTGACCAAGTTTGCGGATGACCTCAAGATGGGCACTGTTGCCTGCTCATCCACTAAACTAAATATCTTCAGCAAGAGCTAGAATGTGTACATTCTGGATTTTTTGAAAACAGTCTTAAGGTAATTGCAAAAAAGTGTAACATAATAGCATTCACCAAAAAAGCTATTCACACCTCATGTTTTATAAATGATATTTCTCTTCCAACAGCCGTGATCATAAGGGATCCTGGGTACTTACATGGACAATTCTTGCTCATTTGATCATGATGTTTCCATCATATTCAGGAGATCCTTCTATCTGGCCCAGTTTATTTCCAAGGGGATCTTTAAGATCCAAAGCCTTTATCAAATCCATCATAAAATACAATTTCCTGTTTAGTGTGTGTGTGTATGTATATGTATGTATATATATATATATATATATATATATATATATATATATATCCGTCCAAGGACATCATTCTACTAAAAAGATCCTAAAGGTACCTTAACAAGAAGATTAAAGGTCTTAAATCTTTGTTATCCCAACAGATTAACAAAATTTTTATTGTGCTCCATAGCTTACAGGCTGGTCTGAGGAAACCTTTGTCTTGCCTTTTGAGACACGAAAGACCGAGCTCTGTTTGATATTCTCTTTCTTTGCAAAACCAGTGTATCTATAAACATCCACACTAGGGGACCTAAATCTATACCAACAAATAAACAAGATTCACTGGAGAAAGAGTTTTCTAACTCACTGTATTCTCAACTGATGGAATAAGTTACCAGAACAGGTTAAACAAAGTACTATTATGACTACCTTTAAGGCAGGTTTGATGATTAGATGGGTAGACATAAGTTTACACCAGGATTGTCTTGTACAGCCCTGCTCGATTTAAGAAGTGTTGGAAAAGGAATACACAAACATTTAAGTGTGTCCACTTACAGGTGTATATAGCTCGGCATCTTATTGTCCTCATGATCACTTGCCTAGTATTGTTTCTGTGGTGGTGTTCATTACAGGCTCCTGTTGAAATTGTGACCCACAGGACAGTGAGACTGAAAGTGCAAGCAGAGAAATATATGCCAGGTCTATAGTTGCAGTATCTTGGAGTTTTTCCCTTACTCAGCCGTACAGTGGTTGTATATAAGTAGCAGGGGTGGGGCACATGCGGCACCGTATATTGGGTGGTGTAGGAGGTGAAGCCGCCGCTTGCCATCTTTACAGTGATAATCATGCTTTTCGGTCTTTGCCATTCATGTTTCAACTTTCATTGTTGCAGGACTCAAAAATTGTGCCTCACACGTCCAGAAGGGAGCCGTTGTTCACATCTGAACTGTGGACCACCAAGAGCAGAAAGATTAGGGTCCTGTCATTAGACATCAGAATGTTGGGGTGTAGCCTCAGGAAGATGGACTCCAGAACCAAAAACATAACATGCTAATGTTCTTCACATAGATCACTGTTGCAGTAGCACTTAATACTGTGACTTCTGACACAGATGGCTTGAAAACTAACCTGACTTCCAGGGCGTACTTTCCTTCCCCCTCCAGGCCAGATGGATGTGGATCTGCTAGGGACATAAGCACAGTTCCTGGATAAAGATGAAGTCCACCTGTGGTAAATTTTGTTCTTTGTTGCCACATTTCTTGTCATATGAGCCATTTGCTAGCATCTGTAGTTTGCCTTTGGCAACCTGCTCCAGAACTCTGCATAGGTCATTGCTGATTAAGGGAAAACCTTTTGCATTTCATTTTTTCCTTGTATGTTATTGTATCATATTGCTTTTGGTGGGATGTCAGATAACCTCATATGAGTGTGGAGTAGGTCTGCTGCTATGAGAGAGACTAAGCATTTATGTAATAGGCAGTACCTCTTAAGTATTATCATACCTAGTCTGCATTTTGTTATGGCCCCAGAGCATGGTGATCAGAAGTGTTGCATTTATCAGAGCTTTAGCCAGAAGGCTCTGATGACAAGAAAGCATTCCCTTCAAAATTAACTAGACAAGAAGGGGCTTGGGTTGTACCACCACCATGGCATTGAGTGACTTATCTTCTGCTTTGGACATCCCACTACAAAAATGGAAGGAGAAGCAACCAAGGAAGAGGTGGTTAGAGGCTGTACTGATGCAGCTACATCATCCTGAGCCCTTGCTTAGCTGAAGGGTGCTTGTCCTGCCAAGGTGCTTTTACAGCCCTCTGCCAACATACATCAGTTATCTGCTACTTCTGGAGAAGTCCTTTTCTAGGCTACATTGCTTACATATGAAGATATATACCACCGATCTGAATGCCTTCATCTGGAAGTCAGACTGGATGCCCCTCTATCGATGCTAGATTCTGATACATGACTTGCTTCAGAAGGGGGAAGAGAGTTAAGCCAAGAGTTTAGTTAAGAAGGACTTCCCTGTTGGAAAAGTGGAGGTGTGAGACTTATCCAGACTCCCAAGGTGACAGCCCCTGCTAAGAGGACCAAGAAGTGCCAACCCTGTCAGGCTCCTAGAAGTTCTTTGAGGCTCCTTTATCTGGTGGGCCTGCATTCCTCACCAGACTTTTCCCAAAGAGTTATTCTTCTGCCTGTAGGGTTCTTACATGTTATGTAGAATATGCAGCAAGGGCTAGCTCTGTGCCTTGGAGAAATAACCGTAAATATGGCCCAGGTAACCCAGGCTTTATTAAGTGGGCCAGGCATCTAAGGAGCTGGCAGAGGAGAATGAGTGTGTCCATCCTGGAATGAGAGAAGGGAGTGGCACATGCATGAGGCACATAAAACAGTTAGATTTTCCTGGCTGAGGGTGGGGAAATAACTGCAGAGAGTTTCCTGAGGATGGGTGGGGTGGCATGCCAAAGTCAGCTTCTGATTGGTGCGGTACACTCATTGTAAGCACAGTGTAGTGGGTTACCAAAGCAAGCCCATGGTGAGATCTGTGATATCCCTGCCCTGGGCCAGTAATCAAGGAGCCTCAGTCCTCACCAAAGACTCCAGTGAGGGATGGTCACTTGGAACAAAGATAGATGCAAACAATATTTTCAGATGCAGCTCTCTGCACCAAATACAATTTCCCTTAATAGCACACAGGGAGCACACTCATTTCTGGGGATGGGTTGCCCTCTGTCTCTCCAGGCCCCAAATAAGACTTCCCACTGACACAGCTGAGTCCTAAGCAGAGTGTTCCAAGCCAAGTCCTCCAACACCCTCTCTGTGAAACCAGTGCTGTGTGTCCCTCCAAGTAGCTGACACACACTCTTTGAGATCTGATTTTCTCACACACACACACACACACACACACACACACACACACACACACACACACACACACCAGGGAAAGACTGGCTCCGATATACCAGCAATGCCCCCTCTGCCCAGACTGTAAGGTAGATGCTGCCACCAAAACACTCCAAAGCCAGTTACTCTAAGGCTCTTAAAAGGCTACTCAATTATACTGAGTAAAATACTAACACAAATGGTAGTGTTAATCAATGCAGGAAGGCTTTCAGGAGTGGCCACAGTGTCACCAAATAAATATAAGTACTCTCAAAGGTTAAAACATTCTCTAAAAGACCAGCCACAATGAAAAGTTTTAATATATTTAATAATAAGTAACCTGAAAAAAACACCCAGGAGGGACAGCCCAAACCACGACAAATAACCAAGTTTATTCAGTCCAACTGTTAAACTTCAAACATGTTTGAAGCTCAACAGTTGGACTGAATAAACTTGGTTATTTGTTGTGGTTCTGGTTGTCCCTTCTGGGTGTTTTTTTTTCAGGTTACTTGTGATTATTTTTTGGCAGTCCTTCGCTTTTTGTATTTGTATTTATTACTACATATATTTAATAATAAATAATAAAGGAACATGAACATACTAAATATCTATTTACGATAAACACCTGAGTTTCAGACACAGGAAATATTAAAAATAACACAGATGGAAAGGTTCATATGCAGAAAAACAATACTTAACTAATCACACTATATTTTCCTGAACAATCTAATGAATTACTGTCCCCTATTTCCCTTACTAGAGCAAGGCAAGAGGATGTGGGTGAGATGTCTTTCTTTGTCAGGTTTCATAAACAGATTGCTGAGAGCTAAGTGACATCTCTCGCTAATATGTAAATATCACTTCAGTGCTGGCTATAGAATGACATCACATCTGGTCCTCTGACTGTGGTTCCCACACTACCCCCATTACTAGAAACTGAAGCAGAATGTAGCATGTGTGTCAGCATAGATGCACAGAGCTTTGCTAAGATGTGTTATAGCATCTGGAATCTGTAAAACCATTTCAAAAATGTCCACCCTTCCTGGGTAGCAATTAGTTCACCTGTAAGGACAGTACAGTAGGATTCCTAGTCCTGGTTTTCACAGACATTTTGTCTGTGGCTGCAGTCAGAACTGTGAGAGAAATCTTTATGGACTAAACCAAGTAATTTAGTTTGTCTGTTTTTCAAAGTTAGCTAGACTGAGATTAACCTATTCTCTTCCAGTATCCTCTGTTACAGTATATTAATTTCAACAGTTACAATACAATCTGACACACAGGCATATTTCTTTTCTGTCCAGCAGGACCCACTGTTGGTACATTTTTAACACAGGCATCTGTACAAATCACAAAACCACAAAAATAGAAAAAAAAGACTGGCAGGAACCACTTCAGATAAAATAAACAATCAATCAGCTTGATATACAAATGACATATAATTCTTTAGAAAACTCCAGCTAGCTATGCTGGCATATGTTACACATCCACTGCCCTACTTCTCCTGGGATAGCTGGCAATACCTCACATTATCACAGGGTCAAACATAGGAAAACACTGCTAGCAGCAGAATGAAGTTGGACCCAGGATGTCTTGATTGCCTCACCAGTGGCAACCCTTGTTTGGAGTTAGTCTGGGGCATGCCACAAGGAATATGTAGACTCAGCAATTGAGGAGAGGTACTGAGGTCTGCCAATTGTCACTTGCATGAGACAAGAAGAAAAAAAAAAGAAAGAGAGAAAAAAATAGCTTGCAACTAGTGGAAGATTAGCCAGCGATTTATTGTGCCCTCTCTACAGAGAGAGAACCCTCCCTTCCATAAGAGTGAGTGGGACTTCTCAGCCAGTGAGAAGGGAAAAGTGTGCCTCCCAGATGTCTTCCACCTTGGACTTTAATACTGATACCATGTCCTCTGCTTCATCTACACTGGAAATCTCATTTGGGGATGTCCTTTATATTTATTGGATGAAAGACCTCTTCCAATGGAAAGCTGAAGAGGAGTCTGACACCCACAATTTGTTACTGTGACCTTCTCAGTCTGGATGTCCATAGAGAGCTTTGAATGATGCCTTCTTGGCAGCCTGTAAGGAAAATGCCCCTAAAAATGGTAGGTTTTATGGGATAGAGAACTCTCATAAATTCCTTGACAAAACGCCTGTAGCTGATGTAGAATTGGTGTCACTGGATTCAGAGAATGGTTCTGAATTGGTTCCTGCTGTGTGTTACTCCTCCTTATGTCTGGGAGAGCAGGGTGCTTGAAAAGTTTTGGGAAGATAGTATTCAGCTGCCATTAACTGTCATGCACATATGAGAAATTTTTAAACTTCACTGCCTGTCCACATGAAGGAGAAAGTAGGGTTGCTGTTTGAGGACCTAAAGGTAAAACTTTTGGATTTAACCTAGACCATGGTTAGTTGGCTAGACAGTCCATAATGTGTGGTTATGATGCTGTGGATGCAGTATCTAGTGTGGCAGCTATGTGGTCTATAATTAGGTAATATGTCTGACCACAAAAGAAGTACTACTGGTGCTTATGATAATTTTTCTACTTAGAGTAACAATCAATCAGCCACATTTAAATATAGTTTATTTGTGCTTATTACACAAATATGTAAGGCATCCTTTTGCATCTTGTAAAGTTTGTCCACCTGTGGTATCTTTTGTTATTTGCCACAGATCTCTCTAATGTTTTTCTTCTTTTCCTGACTATAGTGGGGTAGTCATGGAAAGAAAACAATTGTCATGTGCTAGTGAAAGGAAGAGGTTGATGCCATTGGAAAAATGAGGAAAAAGTTTATTTTCATCAACCAGATATCTCTGGACATGTCACCAGAATCATAAATTTGCTGTTTCTATGGAAAAAGAAGGTAATGTAGGCTTTTAGTATACACTGCTAGCTTAGGGTCAGGATCAGTGTTCTCTTGGAAATAGTGTATTGTAAGCTTAAATAGGAGTAGATAATTTTGCAAAGCTGTTATATCATATGTTTTGCCACTTCTTGTGACTGTCCACCTGAAAAGTGCACTTATTTTTTCTCTGTCAAAGGTGAAATTATTTTGTTATTAGAAGGGATGGCTATCTTTATATCTGTATAGACTTTTATCTTCCACTGTGGTCTCTTTACCTTAAGCTTTTGGTGGCAACAACATCCTGTGTAGACTATTTAGTGATTCTCTTCAAGCTGAGGCACCCACTGGCTTTGCCTTTCAGTATTAAAAGCACATGAAAAAAGAAAAAGTATCCATGTTATGCTGATGATGCTTTTACCTCTCTTTTGTGTCTAATGTTACTGTCCTAGAAGACAGTTTATAAGAATTGCAATTATGGATGGACGTTATCCAAATTAAAATTCAGCCTAAGACTGAAGCATTGCTAGAGCATGGTGCTTAGCATCACGTACTGGCATAATTCAGCTTGATGACTGTCACTGAAGGGCCAGATGTCCAGTTATCAAGTTTTTTAAAGACAGTTTTCCAAGTGAAGCCTATATCCATAGACCTTATCACATGAACTCGTACATGGGTATTTTTCCATTAAGATTACTGTCTTTGCTACGCTGACATGCCTTCGAGTGCAGAACTTTGCTGCAGTGGTAAAGACTGATGTTGCAACAGTTATATTGTTTGTTTTGCAACAGCAGCTGAATATCGAATGCCACAACATGTGAAGTGTTAGTACTGGTTTATGCAGTACATGGAGTGGGGCCCATCTGTTTGCAGAACTCCTGTCCTTTATCCCTACCAGGTAGCTTATGTTATCAAGTGAAAAGCTTCTAGTTATTCTTAGGACATAAGGCCTCCATTTGGAAGTCTCAGAAATTTAGTCAACTCCAGAGAAGTTTTCTAACCCATCTGTCACGCTGTTCTGCTAATTCTATAGTCTGTATCTGCTTTGAATCATTATTAACCATACTTGTGATTTTACATGTCCTGCTTGTTGATTATTTGTTTTTATATCTGTTCAGTGCAGAGATTTAAGTGCCTAAATGAAACGAAGATCAATAGAGCTCCTGGCAGACTTCATATTAATGACTTTTATTTTTTATATCACATAGTGCTGTGTTTTAAAAAAGGTTTATCTCACAACATGTTTATTTACTTTCATAGTTTATTCACATACAAATCATATGCAGTTATTAAAGATAAGAGTATTGTCCATACAGGTGACACTGCCTAACCTGAGATTTTATGTAGCAGTGTTTCTGTTTCTAACTTCATTTTGTATTTTTTGTATTTATGGGTATTACCCAGTCATGGCTAATGTGGGCACTTAATGCAAAGCTTGCATCATTTCTAATTATTTAAAATTCTCTCACATATACAGTTGTACATGTACTTTTCTTTTGTTGGAGTAGCATGTACCTCTTTCATTAGTTCGCTCCTAACAAATTATTTTGGGAAATCAGTGTAATAATTTATTTCAAGAATACCTAAAGTACACAGTTCAGTGAGACAGTTAATCTTCCTCATCTTTGTCTTAATATATTGTAGACCAGCCCGGGAGTAAACTTTAAAGTTAAATCTTTCTTGGCAGTTTGCTGTCACCTTTGACATTAACTGAGTAGTGTCACTGATAAGACAACAGTTGTCTTAAAAGTGATGACTGGATATCTGAGATAAACATGTAGCAGAAAGTGAGTGCAGGCTTCAGTGCCAGTATTGTATGAGGATTAGTGAGGATAAATCTTAAGTAAGCATTCTGAATGCAACAAAAGTGTCTGGCTTTGACCTTCAGAATTGTTTCTGTGTAAACAAAATAGTGCAGATTAGCGCAGGACTGTGCATCCCTGCATTTGAACTACAGTAATCAATTTCTGGCAGCTGTCTGATGTGAACAGTTATCTTTAACTGTGAATAGATTGATTCTTAATGAGTAAATGTGCCTTTAAGATAAATGTCACAGCACTGCTTAAAACAGTGCAGCAGGACATGTAGCTCAAGTTGCTAACCGTCTGTATTTGCTGTTTTTATAGCAGTGCATTGCCTGCTAAAGCCAGTAGACTTAATGCGTTAAGAATGAAAACTTATTTTCATTACACAAAAGTACAGTTGATCTATGTGGTAACATTGAAATACCGTAACATTGAACATCATATGGTCAAGACCATATGATCGAATTGACAGAATGTTGAACAGCTCTAAACAACAAAAATGTACGTTTTTGCAGGGGGGGCAAGCTCCCCTACACCCCCCACAACCCTTTCAGATTATATATGCCAACTCCAAGATCACAGTACTGTGGGGGGAGGGTGAATTCCCCGATCCCCACTGTGTACTGCGATCTGCATACATAAGCATCAACGTTCCTGGCAATTCAGTAATATGTTCTGACCTTATGACATTCGACATTGTGGAACTTCGAACTTCTAGAGACACAGACCCACTCACTGCAGATGTTTTTGTACATGTAGTTATAGGTTCAATAAAATGTTGATGTGTGCAGTTGTTAAATTGTATTGGCCTGTGGTCTGTTCTTTGTGCACCAGTTTAACATTTTTCTCCTTTGTAATCACACTTTTATATACATCTATCTCAAGTACACTAACATTTCTTCACACTCTGTCTCTCTTTTTACCCATTACTACTAACGACCTTCTCTCCTGACCTCCATCTCTATTACTCCCACCCTTCTTACCTCTATTGTTTCACTTAACAGCTTCTTAAATGTTCTTTCTCATATTCTTCCTTTCATTTTCCTCTTGCATACTTCAACTTTTGCAACATCACTGCTGTGGCCTCTTTGTCTTTCCTAGCTCTAAATCTCAGTCTTTGTTTGTGTGCTCAGCATTTTATATTCATTCATACTATGTCAACTATAGTTGCACTATATTGTAATTAGTTTCCTATGTGTGCATATAAGCAGTTTATATTCACTCATACTGTTATGTCACCTGTAGTTGTACTACACTGTAATTAGTTTATTATGTGTGTATATAAGCAGTTTATATTCACTCATACTGTTATGTCACCTGTAGTTGTACTACACTGTAATTAGTTTGTGTGTATATAAGGTAAATAAGCAGGTTATATTCACCAGTACTACTAAGTCAACTATAGCCTCCTTCACCTGCCTATAATACAAAATTGAGTGTGTTCACTTTCAGATAATGTCCTAGGTCTGTCTTTCAGTCATGTGTTAACTAAATCTGTTTACACTGATAGCTTAAAAGCAAAAAGAAAAAATGCAGCTGTATGGCTGTCATAAAATCTGCCAGTTCCTGACCCCTGAAGACAAAGCAGCAGTAGATGGAAACATAGTACAACTGCAGTTGGAGTATGGGCTTTACCCTCTTTGCATGTACCTCAAAAATGCATTACCCATCTGTGTATATGCCTAAAAAAACCTTGCAAACTGTATCCATCAGGATCTGCTAATTCATCTTCCTTTTTTCTCCCAAAAGAGTAGTGATGCTACCTTTTCATATGCCCCAAGTGGGGCATTTTTAATGGAAATATGAGGTTTGGCACAAGAGCCTGTACCCACAACCAGTGCAAAAATGCACTTCCATCATTTTGCCAAAATAAAAACTCCGTCTTGCAGAAATATTTAGTTTTTCTGTTAATTCACATATTAATGTTTTTAAGTTACAAAGTATTTGTTGTATGTAAGTATTAGACGACATTTTTGAAATATTTTTTATCCTAAAGGATCAGGACATTTGCCATTTTTTCTTGTTATTTTGCAGTATGCAACTGCCCAAATAGGGGCTGGCCTGAATAAGGAGGGACATGTGGTAACCCTGCAAAGGAGCAATAACGCATTTCTTTGGTGTGTGCCACCCTGGCTGCCCCTGTAGGAATGTTCAGAAGTTGTACGTCTTGTACTCATATGCAAATCTCTCTATAGTAAGACATCACCAACATTCAGCAGCAGACTGTAGAGAGTAATGTTTTCCAGCTGTACACCAGAAAGATACAATAAAAAAGCATTCAGTCTATGCATTTTAACTTCTGGGTCACAGATCATGGGAAGCAGTCCAAAACAATGTTAAAAAAAGTACCCTCAGGCAAGAAATTAGGACTGTATTACTACAACATCTTCATGAAAAAACACACCTTTGCATTAAAAAAGTCTGCTACAAAATAAAAACGTAGATGTTTATCTGATATAACCGCGCTATTCCAGTTCTCATGCGTCTGATTAATGAACTCCATTAGTCAGAAATGTTATATTTGTACACCTGTTTGCCCAGCTGTATAAATGGGGTCTAGAAATCACGCAAAGTCACTGATATTGACATAGCAGAACATAATAATAATAATTCATTGTATTTTATTTTATATCCACATTTTAATCATACCTCTCAGCTTCTTTTCTCAGGAATCGGGAACAGAGCCAAAACTAATGAGTGCAGTAGCCCAAAATCAGGGATGGGTTTTAAATGTTAGTCTAATTCACCTAGAAAGTTAATAGAATGGGTTTTGCATTTATACATATTTTCTGCAGAGTCAGTATGAGATGGTTAATGTCTGGAATTACTGACTGACTGACTAATCCTCTGATTTACTAAGAAATCAAAAATTTTACATGGGAAAGGCCAAATATTTTGAGGAGAAAGAATGGATGTTCTGTAGAGTCAGCGACATAACTATTATATTAATATAGAAATGATGTGCATGTATTTATTTATTTATGTATGTATGTATGTATATATATGAAGGATGATTTCTTTGTATGTAACCGATACTTTATCAGTCTGTATATGCTGGCAGTGTGTGTGTGTGTGTGTGTAACTAACTTGAATAGTTACTGCTCATATACTTCAATATATTTATCTAAAACTGATGTTTAAGCTACTTTTTTATCTATAGTGTATTTCTGCAAGTGATGTAAATCTGAGCTGCAGCTGGAATACAGCCACAGGATAATTCCACTTAAGTAAATGAAAATAGGTGGCATGTAGCTCTCGTCACATTACATACAGTAATATGTGACAGGAACTTGGAATACATAGAATGCTGTGGCTCTGTTATGATAAAGGTGAAAGCAGTTAGCTGTTGTCTGTAGTATTAAGAAAGGTTGTGCTTTAACCAATATGTGTATTAACATTGCATGTTGCCTGGTGGTATTTTAGAACTAAAAGTGCAACAAAGAGACGCAATTCAATACGTGTTTTGATTGATATATAGATAGTAGGTTCAGATATTTAAGTCTGCCTGTAATAGGAAATTAATGGATTTTGTGAACGTTAGAACAGTCCAGTTTTATTTTATATGAATTTGATTACCAGAGTAATGCAGCGATCCAAAAGAAGCATTTATTTGCCATTTGTTTACCCGGAAAGTCCATTTGGCCAAAAATGAGCCCATTTTCAATGGAGGCCTGGGGAGAAAAGCTCCTAGTACAGTTTTACAGTACAAGTCATCAGTTTATAATTTATACATAGTTCATTAATAAAAATCAAAAACAGTTTGTAACTTATATACATATTTAATAAGTAAAGACAAACTGAAGTATGCCTCTGTGCAGCTACAAATGAAAGTTCAAAGTCGAATACACAAGGAAACACTTGCAAGATGTTATAATAAATTCCAAATGCTGCCAAATGGTGAAACCCAAAACAAAACCTTCTTTATTGACAAAAATACAGACTTAAGCACTTTCTACCATAAAAGTGGCCTTCATCCGAAAAACTCACAATCCCTACAACAAACACTTAAATACCCTCATATATCAAAAAAATATTCAATTAACCAATTATTCTACTTCATAAAAATAACATAGCTTAAAACACTTATAAGACACCTAAAAAACTGCAGTTCTACTTGCATTTATTTTACTTTGCTTTCCTACGCAAAACTACTTTATAATTAATCCCAATATTAAGACTAGGTTTGTTATAGGCATTGAGCAGAATCTGCCATTTGAGCTCTTTATACTCAAGCTCTCCTTCTCTGTCCCCATTGAATTCAGAGGAAACATGGTCTATTATTGAAAATAAAAACTTTTGGCCCTTAGAACATTCTAATGTGTGAACAGTGCATTATTTTAATCTCTCTTTTTTATCCCATAATGATGTTCATAAATTCTCCTTTTCAGTGGTTTGTTGGTTTTTCCTATGTAGAAAGAATTGCACTTCGCCATGTATACCACATATTCTGAACTACATGTAAACCTACCTGGCACTACAATGGTTCTGTCATAAGTGCTTTCTTCTACATAAGGTCCCTCAGCTATGAATCTACACTCTTTACAATCTAAACACTTAAACATACCCTTAACTGTACTATTGTTTGGTTCATGTGTGTTTTCCAAAATCTCTTTAAAATTCCTAGCTCTTTTATTAATGTATGTGGGTACCTCTCCAACTGCAGTTTTAACTTCCTTGTTTGCTACTAAAATCCTCCAGTTATTGTTAATAATACCTTTAATAGCTTCACTGTCCTGCTTTCCCATATCTTCTCCTTCCCGAATCTCTTTCTTTAAACTTTCTAATCCTAATAAGTTGCTAACTATCTTGCTTGGATATCCCCTGTTTTTGAACCTTTGATGTAATTCTCCCACAAATCCATCTATTTTGCTGACATCACTTGTGAGTCTTTCTGCCCTAATTAACTGTCCCTTCACTATATTATGTTTAACATACATGGGGTGCATGCTGGTGTAATGAAGTAAACTGTTGCTGGCTTCATTTTTGTAACTTATAGCTGTACTTACTGTTTGTTGCCCTTGTTCCTTTATGATGTTTAAATATAAATAACTAATCCTGAAAAAATTGTATTCCAAGTAAAACTTCAAAAAACTTGTACTCTCATTCATTTGCTCAACAAAATCCTTTAAATTACCTTCTGAACCCCTTCACACAAAAAACAAATAATCAATAAATCTGTAATAACATGAAAGATTCTTGTACCCTGCCATGTGGGGCAAGAGATTGATCTCCCAAAAAGCCATAACTAAATTGGCTTAATTGGGAGCCATCCTAGCCCCCATGGCAACCTCCCTTGTCTGTAGAAAAAATTAATTCAAAAGTAAAAAAGGTATAAGACAAAATGTGTTCTATTCTTTCCAGAATAAACTTACTTTCCTCCACTTCAAACTGTTGATTTTCAACCAACGATGTAACTCACCCATTCCAAATCTTTTTAATGAGGGATGCAGGTGTACAAGGTTTGCACGTCTACTGTTACTAATATATCTTCTTTATCTATCTCCACATTTCTTATTTTATCCAAAAAATGTTTCAAATCTCTAATACATGATTTAGTTCCTTGCACCAACCTTAAAAGGGCTCTGTTAACAAATTTAGATAGGGGCTCTAACTTGGATGCCCTGGCTGCAACTATTGGTCTATATGGTGGATTCTGCTCATTTTTATACACTTTGAGTATTCTAAAGAAATACCCAATCTTGGGTTTATTTACCTGAAAAAATTCAAACATAATCTCAGAAATAACCCCTTTGTCCAATTTATCCATTAACCATGCATCACTGTATTTATATGCTTTGTGTATTTCTAACTTAGACACTTTTTATATGAATACACATCCTTTAACAACTCGCATACCCCATTGAAATAATCAATTGTATTTACTACCGCCATGGACCCCCCCCCCCCCCCCTTGTCTGCCCTCATAATTCTAATGGAAGAATCACTTTTCAAAGCTTCAAAACTCTCTCTTTCTTTCCTAGTTAAATTATAATACTTTCCTTTGCTTTTTTGTTGCAACAAACATCTTAATTTCTACTTCATAAATGTCTTCAAAAGCTTTAATAGTGGCACGAAGCGGTGGATTAAACACACTTGGTACTTTAAAGTCACCTTTCACATATTCTTGTTCTTGTCCAAACAAGTCTTAAATTTAACTTGCATGTAAAATCTTTCAAGTCTATTATTGTGTTAACTATATCAGACCTCCCAGATGGAATAAACAAAAGGCCTTTGCTTAAAACTTTTTCTTCGTAAGCTGTCTGTCTGACAAATTAAATATTTTAAAAGTCTTAGGTATTACCTGGCTTGCCTGTTCAACTGCCGGTTGTTCCCTCTCTAGGAAAGTGGATAATCCCCTGCCTGGTTCGATGTTTCCACCACCCTTGACCTGGTTCTGTCTGCTGGACTTTTCCTGTCTCTCTGCTCTGGTGTGGGTCTTATTTGTCTGCTGACCTCTCCCTGTGGTCGATTCTGCTTCCATCTCCGCTCTTCTATTCTTTTGGAGCATCTGGGAGATAAACAACCATTTTCCTGTTGCTATTGTTGAATGCTGTCCTGAACTTCACTCTCACTTAATACTTGCCCCACAGACTGATCAACGGTTACTTGCGTTGAAGTATTTCCCCTGAATCTCGCTTCTACTTCCTGTTTAGGACTTAAGGTTGTACTGACAGCATTATCATTGTATGTTATGCAATCTCTATTAATTTTCTTCTCTTTTTTGAGTTTCAAAGAGGAACTCAATTTCTCAGGTTTCGTTTTGGATTTCACCATTTGGCAGCATTTGAAATTTTTATAACATCTTGCATGTGTTTCTTTATATGCATATTTCACAGAAGAAATCAAAAGCAGTTTGTCACTTATACATAGTTTAAAGTATAAAAGCAACAAGTAAATAGTATACTGAGGACATAAAAAAAATTGACAGGACATGAAAAAATAAAAACAAATGGAGCATAATTAGGTAAGAATTGAGAGCAGGTGTTGAGGAGGAATAGGCCTTGCAATTCCAGTTATTTGAGGTGAGTAAGAGGCAATAGAGGAAGATGTGAATATATATATAGTGGATATGAGAGTTAGGATATGAAGTAGGATGATGGAGAGTAGGGATGCAGTGGATGAAGTCAGGCGGGATGAGAACAGGAGCATTCCCAGCGAGAAGAAAGATATGAATTGAGCAGGTTTTTAAAGGTGGAATGGTTGTTGGTGGTTCGAATTTGAGGGGGAAGGGGAATTCAGCCATTGCTTGAAGAAATATTTGCAATACATTTAAAGGGAAAAAAAAGCATTACAACTCAAATATAAAAAAATGTCAAAACACAGGACATAAGAGCATTCTTTACAAAACTTGTGTGATCATTTTGGCTGAAATAATTCAGCTGAGTCACTTAATTCAGTGAGATGGTACTTAAGGAGGGATATGTATTTAATGCAGTGCAACGAGTTCAATGTTACTAATAAGTTAAAATATGTGGTTACATATTTATAGATGGGTCCGATACGGTGATGGAAGGCAATAATGTCAGTTAAGAGGAGTTGGGAAATGAGCTGTTAAGTAGTCTCTGCAGTCCTTCCCTTGAGAAGGAAACTGGCCAAGACAGCTGTGCCTGAAGGTCCTCACTGCAGTCATAATATAGTATTCTGTGCTGTTCTGTTTTGAGATACGTCTAAGCTTGTAATTCTGTGACAAACCCTGGTCACAACTACTTCTGATCTGTACAGGTTGTAATAGCTACTGGTGTAGATGATCCTGCTTACACTGTAGACGCCTCCCCATGAGGCGGTAGTGCCCTTAGATAACCCTCGATTTTCTCATAGCTCTGCATTATGACATAGCTACTTTTAACTATTTTAGGACTGTTTAAAACATCACTTCTCCTTAACACATTTTGTACTAAGAAGAACTGGATGGGGTCAGCTTGCCATGGTGTTAGTAGATCCTACCAGTTCGTGTCAGCACCTATAAGTAACTGCTGTGATAGATGCAGTCATGGTGCTCTTTGGGTGACGTGCCCACACACTAATGGCATATATTGTGTATGTAGATGTGGGAGAGGTAGCTCGTGTGTACAGTACTCAACACCACAGCAGCAGTTTTCGTATGAGCTCTGCTGACTTAGTCCTGCTGTGGCAGCCTCTCTAACTAAATATAATGTGAAACCGTTTGAACGGACAGTCTCATTTCACAGAACTCTCTCTGAATTATATTAGAATTGCTATTTCTGTGGTCTGGTTTGTTGCTGTTTGTTGTGTAGTTTATCTGAATGTATAATTAGCACTGGGTACCTCCTTGGTGTGCAGTAGCATATTTCCTCTTCAGTATTTATGCATACATCAGGATGCATTTTTAGAAAACACAAACCTCTGCTAAGCAGTGAAACAGATGCCTCAGTCTTTCCCAAAAGCACTTGCATCTTGCTTTGACCAGCATCCTCAGTACCTTTTGGGTTTGTTTCCTCTAAGGCTCTTCCCTACCGCCATTCCCATAGATGGGAAATTTCAGAACTAGAAGCTGTTGTGTATGAGGCACTCTCCACAGACTGCCTTTTGGTAACTAATACTTTCTCCCTCATTAGAGTGATGTCTGCAATTTGCTGCTTTGTCCAATCACTTGACAGACCTGTTTACAAAATACAGAATGTCAGCAACTGCCTGTTATGCATATTGTACATAAGTTACCAGCTGTGTTTCTGTTTCCCAAAAATGAAGGACTTTTGCAGAACTATTTGTTTGGCTTTTTATTTCGGGGAGGAAATAAAAGCCACTTACCTGATAGTCTGAATTTGTAAAGTTGGACAGCTGTTGGACAGCTGCTACACAGTGTGTTGTTATGATGAGATTCAGGGATCTCATCAATGCAGTGATATTGTGCTTTGTTAGAGAGATTGATGAATCTAGTGCTTTTTTCAGAAATTAGACCACTGTAGGCATTTGCACAGTGACTCGTCCTCTGGGTGCATTTCTTGTTACATTATTACTTGGTTTTACATTCAGGGAGCTATGTTTTATTTGGCGGATAAGTCTCGTAGGGTACTTATTCCCTTCCCTACCTTATTTTGTCTGCTTGTTCACGTGTAGCTTTTTTTATAATGCATGGAATTCAGTTCTGTAGTAGAATTAAAGCATGCTGCTGGAGCAGTCTGAGCAAAGGGTGCAGTGCACATCAGAGACTGTACCCAGTGTGCATACATACTCAGAGTCTCTTCTTTGCTTGTCCCACTCTGTGGTGTGACTGACTACATTGACCCATGAGAATGATATAGAGAGGTAGAAAGCAAGATTACATTGGGTTTTACAACTGACTGTTAGTACTGAAGTGCTTACTTTGATTCACAAGATTGAAAAGAGCAGGACCAGATTAGAAGCACTAGATAAAGTTACTTGACAGGGCAGCCATGGTGGTGCAGCGTTTAGCGTTGCTGCTTCACAGCAAAAGGTTCTCCGGTTCGATTCTTGGCTGGGCTGCCTTCTGTGCGGAGTCTGCATGTCCTCCTTGTGGTTGCGTGGGATTCCTCCGGGTGCTCCGGTTTCCTCCCACATCCCAAAGACATTCTGTAGGTGGATTGGACACTCTATATTAGCCCTAGGCATGAGCGCGTGTGTGTGCCTTCTGTGGAAGGTTGGGCGCCAGGCTGGCAACTCGACATCGTAAAACTCCACTGCCAATCATGAGTGGAAAGGTGATCCGCTGTGGCAACCCCTAACCGGGAAAAGCCGAAAGAAGAAGAAGAAGATAAAGTTACTTGACAGATTAGATAACTGTAATATATAGCAAATAAAAGTTAAATGAAGACTAATATTTTTATATATGAAACACAGTTACATAAAATGTGGCAGTTTCAGAAATACAGGTATAGTTGTATTTTAAATACTTGAAATTTGGTGAAATTCATGCTTGACAGTTATGATTTTGGAATAAAAATTATTTATTTATTTTACATTTGTTGACCGGGATAGTCCAACTGGATACATGTCCATTTTCAGAGGAGGCCCGGGGAGAAAAGCTCCAAACTTACAAACTTACAAAGACAAGCAAATTACAGTATGTGCACAAACATATTGTATTAACATACAAGTTACAGTCTCACATTTCAAGCCTATGAAGAATACAGTTTATATTCAGAAATATAAACAAATATGTTCCAGTTTCTCTTATCAAACTTATAGGTGCAGCTATATACAGAGTATCTGCAGAGATGTTAGTTTCTCTTTTCAAACCTTGTAGTGTAAGAGGTAAGTCGCTGTGAATAAAAATTGCAGGAATATGGAAGTAGATTAGGCTTTAGTCAGGGTTAGAGCAAGGACATAACCACTGAGTTTTAAAATAATGGGTTAGATTTTTTTGAACTGATTAAGGGAGGGGTTCAGAGTAAGGTCAGATGGGAGCGAATTCCAGGTTTTGCCTACTGAATTTGCAAACAAAGATTCTCCAGATAGGTTGTTAGCTTTAACAGATTGAAACAAAAGTTTTGTAGCGGAATGAAGAGGCCTAGCGTTTCTGTAGGGATGGATAATGTTTTTAAGGGAGGGCATTTTTTCTGGATGGTTAATAACCTTTAATGCTACTGTAAGTTGATTATATTGAATTAGTCTGGGGAGTTCTAGCCATCCTAAGAGGTTTAGGTTTTGACAATGGTGTGTCCTGTAGGGAGTTCCTGTGGCAAACCTGGCAATTTGATTGTAACAGCTAGAGAGTTTGCTGAGATCAGTTTTGTTCAAGTTAGTGAGTATTGGCGAGGCATGGAGTAGAGTTGAAAGCAGATGGGTATGGGCAATGGCAGTCCTAGCTAGAGGGGTGAGAAAAGGTTTGTTTTTGTATAGGGAGCCAAGTTTTCTATTAACAGTTTTAATAGTTTGGTTTACATGCCTATCATATTTGAGGTTGTTGTCTATTATAACACCCAGCTGTTTGGTATACATATCTGGTGAGATTGTGGTCCCATTGTTAGATGTTATAGTAAACGAAGGTTGAGAGGATTTGTGAGTAGGGGAGAAGAGCAATAACTTTGTTTTATTAGGGTCTAATATCAGCTGTTGATTAGAGATCCAGTTTTCCACTGTATTAAAGGGTTTCTAGGTTAAACTAAGGAGATCGGTAGGACTAGAGGCTGAGCAAATCAGGGTGGAGTCATCGGCATATTGTATACAGGTTACATCTGGGATTACAGTGTGGAGGTCATTGATAAAGAGGGAGAAAAGAAGGGGACCTAATATGGAGCCTTGAGGGACACCAAGGGTAACGGGGAGAAGGGTGGTGAGTTTGTCCTGCCAAAGCACAGCCTGTCATCTTCCACTAAGATAAGATTGGAACCATTGTATGGCATGGTTGTTTAGGGGTATTTTCCTTAGGGTAAATAAGAGTAGCTGGTGGTTAACCATGTTGATGGCATGGAAAAATCGAGAAACAAGGCAGAAGGTAGTTTGTTGTTGTTACGGTTGGAATTTATTACATTAGAAAAGGAGAGGAGGGCTGTGGTGGTACTGTGCTGTGGTCTAAATCCACGCTGGGAGTTGGCCAGAAGATTATGTTGAATAAGGTACACTTTTCCATAATTTTAGCCAGAGGGGAAAGGATAGCTATTGGTCTATAGTTTGACAGCTCAGTGGAACTGCCTCCTTTGTGGAGTGGTTTGACATGTGATATTTTCCAGATAGAGGGGATAAAGGCTTCAGTTATGGTTCTGTTTATCAAAGTAGAGACAAGGAATGCTATAACATCAGCAGCTTTTTGCAGGTAGTCTGCAGGGAGGAGGTCAGCTGAAAGGGTGGTTGGTTTGAGTTTTTTAATTAGGCAAGTGGGTTTAAGTTTGCTAGTAAAGGCCTGGATGGGTTCCGTAAAGAAACTGTTGAAGGTGCTGGCAATGGACTCTGGCGATATTTGGGTTGGGGCTGAAGGGGTTGGAGTTGTGGATTACCCTGGGTGGAGGAGTTTGTTAATACCTGCCCAGAACTTCTGTGGCTTGTTGTGGTGTTTCTGCTGTAGATGGCAGAAATAGTTTTTTTTGGTCTAGTAATATGGATTTTTTTGTATCATTCCTATATTGTCGAAATTTGAGTTGATCTTGTGGGGCTTTAGAGGTGCGCCAGGTGTTCCAGGCATTATTTCTATGGTTGTTATTTAGATGTTCATCGTGTTTCACTGTTGCAGTCATTACTCTTGGATTATCCTGCTGGCAGGCTACCCGCAGTCGTCCTGCATTCCAAAGTCCTGGTCCGGCGTCGGTTGCTGTCGTCTCTTCCCTGACATCAGTGTGCCAGGGGTATATAAGATGCAGCCAACACCATTTTCTTCAGTCTTTCTTGCCGTGCGGTGCCCGAAGCAAAAGCAGTACACAAGTGCAGGTCGGCCGACTCCTGAGAT
Source organism: Protopterus annectens (assembly GCF_019279795.1). NCBI lineage: Eukaryota > Metazoa > Chordata > Ceratodontiformes > Protopteridae > Protopterus > Protopterus annectens. The sequence goes on from NC_056737.1 coordinate 10,809,653, forward strand.
TTTCGAAATTGAATTTCAGATACGAAGTCTTCAATAAAGCTAAGTACCCCATTGGGGAAACTTTTTTCTTGCTCCAGACCGATGTCAGAAAAAGTTAACAATTGTATTTCTTGTGGGAAGCAAATACCTCATAAGGATTTTAATTCTTACTGAATTCCTTGCCTAGGCTCTGACCACGACGTTGCTAGTTGTCGGTTTTGTGCTAGATTTAACCAATGCACTATTAAGCGTCGGTACGATTTTGCCTTTCATTACTTTGGCCGAAGATTTAATTTATATAATGCCGTCAGAACAGCCGATGACCGCAGTTCATAAAAAGCGCAAGGAAAACGAAAAGGACAGGCATCCAAGATCCAAAACAGACGACGAGGCCTCCGCTAGGCCACTCGCCGGTTCTCAGTGAGGCGCTTTTGCAGCCCCTGACACCCGCTACCTCAGAGCCACAGGCCGCTTCCGACTCCCACGTGGAGACAACTAGGCCTCTGGATACTCAAGGTATTGGACCTTCGGAAACTATTCCCTCCGATGGGTCCGTAGCCGCTGAGCAGGCATCAGCTTCTGAGGGTGTTTTCAGACCTACACAGTTATATATCAAGCCAACCTCAGCTTCCAAGGCAAAGACTAAAACAGCCTTAAAGACAAAGAAACAAGAACAGCATTCTCCTGGACAGACTTCCATGCCTAAGAAACAGATGCTCAAAATGGCCGAAAACCTAATTAATTTGATCAGGGGTTCCCATCCCCCTCCTGATAAGAGGCCTAAGCAAGACACTGAATATGATTCTTCTGATCAGTTTTCCATTTCATCTGACTCCTCTTCAGAACAGGGATACTCTCTTCCTCCCTATGAGGATTCTGATGCTGAAGAATCTATCCCTTCAGCCTCTCCTCCTGAGGACTATTCTTTTGGGGAAACTCTGCATACCATGAGGGAGCATTTTCACTGGGAGAGCCAAGATTACTCAGAATCTAAGAAAAGGCTCAGAGATTTTCTTTTACTGCCTCAGCACAGGCCTCTTGCTATTCCACCTGTACTAGACATTGTAGATGATGTATTTTCAGAGTCCGGCCTGTCTCCTGACTCTCCACCCCCTGCACCCGTTAAGCCAGACAGGTACTACAGGTTCTAGATTCACATAAATTTCTATGTAAAAACCCTGCTGCTGACCCAGAAACTATATCTCAGGGTCCCAAAGGGGTCAAGGCTTCCACTGCAAAAAACCCTGTCCCCTCTGATAGGGATTCTAGAGCACTGGACAGATGGGGGAAAAAAGTTTACACCTCTGCTACCTTGATTGTAAGGGCTTTAAATTGTCAGTTTCATATGCTTAAATATCAGCAATACTTAATGTCACTGCTAAAACAGAAAATGTCAAATTCTGAATGTTCTGAAAACAAGGAAATGCAGGATTTATTGCATGCAGCTGAACAAGTGGAAAAGCATACTTTGCAATGTGGTTTTGATTCACTGCAGGCCTCTTGCAGGGCCGCTGTTACAGGCTCTGTCATTAGAAGGCATGCTTGGTTAAAGGAACAGAATCTGCCTGATCATGTTAATGCAAAATTATTGGATGCTCCATTACAGCATGATACTTTGTTTGGTGTTAAGGCAGAAGAGGTGTTAAAGAAAATGGAGGATAAAGCGAAATCTATGCAGACAGTAAAGGATTTTTTACAGGTTCAGCCTCCCAGATTTAACTGGCCTTCTAAGAATTGGTCCTTTCCAGTGTCAGACAGGCCACAAAGAGGCAGATACAGACGCCCTAGAGGGAGATCTCAGCCCCAAGGCTCATACAGGCCTAAACAATGGGGTGCTTCTAGCTCCAAAAGCGGAGAAGACAAATCACAGCCATATAGGAAACAGTCCCAATGACTTTCCACAGCCAATGCCAAGCACTTATCTTTTGGCAGCGCCCTTAGGGGGAAAGCTAGCACTTTCTTCACAAAATTGGCACATGATCACCCAGGACAAATGGGTCTTGAATATAGGTTGTCAGGGCTACAGGTTCAACTTTCACACCCTTCCAAAGACAAAAGGTATGCCAGACCTGCCACACAATTAATGGGCAGAGGCACAAAAGCAAATTTCATCTCTCATGGACATGAGGGCTATTCAGTGAGTACCACAGCAAGAGCAGGGACAAGAATTTTACTCAAGACTTTTCTTGGTACCTAGAAAGGACAAAGCCTGGAGACCAATACTGGACCTGTCTATTCTAAACACTTTTCTGGACGTTCCAAAATTCAGAATGTTGACACTGCAGCAGCTTCTGCCCATGCTGGGCAAGAAGGCTTGGCTTGTAACTTTGGACCTCAAAGAGGCATACCTGCATGTCCCAATCAAACAATCTTGCAGAAGATACCTCAGATTCATAGCTGGCTCAATGCACTCCCAATTCTCTGCACTGCTCTTTGGCTTATCTACTGCGCCCAGGGTCTTCACAAAATGCCTGGCACCAGTAATTACATTTTGTAGACAAAGAGGAATCCAAATATATCCCTACTTGGACGACTGGCTTATTCAAGCAGGGAGCAAGGACATTCTACTGAAGCATCTGGCGTTTGTAAAAAGATTATTAATTTGCCTAGGGTACACAGTAAACAAAAAGAAATCAAAACTAGTACCCTCTCAAGAGATAATATTCCTGGGTGCAAGCTTAAATACAACTGCCCAGATGGCTTATCTCACGCCAGACAAACAAAGGCAACTGACTTCTTACTTCGAAAAGATGGCAACAAAGACCCAGTTACCTGCAAGAAAAATTCTGCAGGCTTTGGGCTTCATGGCATCCTGCATTCTGCTAATTCCATATGCAAGACTGCATATGAGGAAGCTACAATGGTACAAAAAAAGTGTTTGGACTCAACATTGCCACAGCCTGGAAACATTAATTACACTCATTCCCTGCCTGCAACAGGAGTTTCGATGGTGGGCACTGGCCTGTCACCACAACAAGAGACAGCCATTCACTTTACCCACTGCCAGGCAGACACTAACAACAGATGCATCGGATTATGCCTGGGGGGACCACATGACAGGAAAATGTATTCAGGGCACGTGGCCCGCAAGCCAAATGCATCTTCATATCAATCAAAAAGAGATGCTAGCTGTACAGAATGCCCTGACAGCCTTCAAGGACCTACTCCATCCAGGACAACTGTTGCTAAAGACGGACAATACTATAGTCATGTGGTACATAAACAAGCAAGGGGGCACACATTCCTACCCCCTCTGCAGACAAGCCATGACTTTGTGGAACACAGCATTGACTTATCAAGTGCACCTGCAAGCACAATTCCTGCCAGGAAAGACAAATACTCTGGCAGACGAACTAAGCAGAAGCCTCATGGACCCTCACGAGTGGAAACTAGATCCTCAAGTCTTCAGGATGATAACAAGGAAATGGGGATGCCCAGACATAGATCTATTTGCCTCCTCTCACAACTGCCAACTACAGAGATTCTGCACAAGGACTTATCACAAGCAAGCATGGAAAATGGATGCTCCATCATTCAGCTGGAAAACCCTTACAGTATATGCCTTTCCTCCACTGCCTCTCCTCCCCAAGGTACTCCTAAAGGTCAGACAAGAGAAGCCAAAAATGATACTGATTGCCCCAGACTAGCCACGCCAGCACTGGTATCCAATCCTAAAGAGCTTGTCTCAAGGCCCAGCCTGGACCTGAAATTTCTCATCTACTGACCCAAGAAAACAATCGGATCCTGCACAGCCAACTCAGAACCTTAAATCTGGCTGCATGGTGGATAATATAACCACTCAGAACACATCTTCTCTAAAGCAGTTATGGATGTTATTTTGGATGCCAGGAGGCCCAGCACCAGAAAATCTTATGCAGAAAAATGGAAGAGATTCTGTGCTTAGAACCAGGCACAAGGAATTGACACACTTGTTCCAAATATTCTTCAGATTTTACAATACCTAACTGAGATGCTGGACAAAGGCCTATCCTTCTCATCAGTTAAGATCCATGCCTGTGCCATTTCAGCTCATTACAATATGGAACCACCTATTTTTTCACATCCACTGCTAAGGCAGTACCTCAGAGAGGCCAAAAACATAAGACCTCCAAGGAGAGCACCGATACCTACATGGGACCTCAATTTTGTCTTGGAAAAGCTCACACTGCCTCCTTTTGAGCCAGCCAATACAGCCGAGATAAAATTCTTATCATGGAAAACAGCTCTGCTCCTAGCAATAACTTCAGCAAGAAGAGTCTCAGAGTTACAGGCATTAATGGCTGTGGAACCTTTTATTATTTTCTATCCGGACAGGGTTTCTCTAAGGACGAACCCAACATTTATGCCTAAGGTAGTGTCCAGTGTGGCTCTTAATCAAACCATTCATTTGCCTACTTTTTATCCAAACCCACAGAATAAAGGGGAGAGACTTCTGCATTCTTTGGACATACACAGACAGCTACACTTCTGCTTGGACAAAACTAAAGCTTTCAGAAAGACTGAGCAACTTTTAGTGGCATATGCTGCAGGATCACAAGGAAAGGCTATCTCAAAGCAGACTATTTCAAAATGGATAGGCCACTGCATTCATTTCTGCTATTCACAACATGGCAAATCAGTGCCTAAGGGCATTAGGCCACATTCAACCAGAGCAGCAGCCTTCCTCAGAGGAGTACCAACCAAGGATATTTTGGAGGCTGCAACTTGGACTTCAGTGCACACTTTTGCAAAGCACTACCACTTACCTCTTTACTCTAAATCCAAAGCAGGTTTTGCCACTGCAATTCTGCAGGGCCTCATAGTCACTCCTAATTCCATTTAGACCCAGCCACCCAACCTCAGCTTTGGGTTTCAACCCAAGTGTAATGACTGCAACAGTGAAACACGATGAACATAGTACAGTTGTGTACCTACCATAAATGTAGATGTTCGAGTGTATTCACTGTTGCAGTCCAGGTTACCCATCCACCATCCCCCTTTCTTTGCTGGGACTTATCTGTACTTCTCTATTCTATACAACCTATGTGGTGTATTTGCTTGTAGATGAAGGTAATGTTTATGTTAATGCATGCTTTTTTATAAGCAGTATTTTTAGCCTACCCTTTTGGGGGCACCTGACATCTGGGGCAAGAAAAACTGAAGAAAATGGCGGCGGCTGCATCTTATATACCCCTGGCACACTGACATCAGGGAAGAGGCGACAGCAACCAACGCCGGACCAGGACTTTGGAATTCAGGCCAACTGTGGGTAGCCTGCCAGCAGGATAACCCAAGTGTAATGACTGCAACAATTAATACATTCGAACATCTACATTTATGGTAGGTACACAACTGTACTTTTGGTTTCTTTAATGAGCCAGGGGGCAATTTTAGTTTTAATTCTAATAGACCGTGCAGGTGCATGGTTGTCAAGGATGGCCTGGAATGTGTTATTAAAGTGTGTTACTGCCTCATCTAGTGGCAGTTGTTTTAGAATTGATCAATTGCATAATTTAAGTTCTTCTAAGAATTTATTAAGGTTGAAGTTTTTGTTATTTCTTATTGTTTTATAGGTGGGTAGATGTGGACATTCAACTTTATGCCTAATAGTATACGTTAAGAAATGATCATTTAGATCTTCAGGGAGAGTACCTGATTTGTGCATGTGGTGGGGGCTATTAATTAGTATCCAGTCTAGGATACTTTCTTTTTTGTTAGGCTGGCTAAATATAAAACTATGCAGGTTTACGTGGGTGGTTGGGGTCTCTGCAGTGCAGGTATTCCAATCTATATTGAGGTCCCCTAGAACAATGGTGTCTTGGGGGCAGCCACTGGATAGCCAGTAGAGGATGTCTTCTAGGGTCCCTGAGTTTATTACCTGGGGGAATATAGACACATACTATGTTTATACATTTGTTTTTATTTATTTGTAGTTTGGAAATCATAATTTCTGCTTTGTTAAATATAGATGGTTGAAGGTTGTCTAGAGTAACATTTAGGGTGGTTTTATAGAGAACAGCAACCCCTCCCCCTTTCCTGGTAGTACGATCTAGCCTGAGTATATTATACCCTGGAGGTAGAATTTCATTATCTGGCGTAGTTGGTTTTAACCATGTTTCGGTCAAAGTATGTCGGGGGAGTAGGTTGTCAGGAGGGCATGGAGGTTGTGGACCTTATTGTTGATGCTTCTAATGTTTAAGTGGCAGGTCAATAGTGAGTTGGGGGTCTATTTAGGCTTTGTCTTATAATTATATGAAAAAAAAATCACTATGGTTGAGACAGCGATTTATTTTTAGAACAAAAAATAAGCATTTTGTAATTCAGATAAGGTTAAGAACTGGGGCTTGGGCATAGCTTCTGCAGGCGTGACCACTGGTAAATATACCAGAATGCTTTAGCGGAATATAATAAGATTTATACAAAATGTACTGCAGTACCTGTCTCTGAAGATGTGTGGGTATGGTACTTTTGTATCTGTATTTGTGTATCAGAAGTGTCTTTTCGAAGTTCATGTTTGGGTATGCTTTTCATAATGCAGTCTGCCCACTGCAGAGGGCATGCACAGTACTCTCTGACATGAGTGCTGAGGTACAGACAGTTCACGTAAACTGTGTATCACCTGAGATGCACTGGTACTGTGCAGAGTGCGCTACAGTGATACCGTCCAAGCAATAGGGACTGTTTGTAGATGCAGTGAGATTCTTGTCCTTTAATCTGCTGCATAAACTGTTAGTTTCTACCTCTGCCTCTGTTACCAAGAGCACTTTGTTATATAGGACACTGCTCCCTGCATTTGAGTATTGTATAGGAGTCATGTGAGGCTAATAAACACACATTGTAAAGAAGACCATTTGTTTTTATCTACTTGATTGTTTATTCATTGTTTTTTGCTGATGTCTGGCTGTGGGTTTTCCTTATTTATTCACTTTAGGGCAAAGCCAAGTTAGTAGAACCCGTGAAGCAGTCATATTATCCAGAACAGGAATTGTTTTCTTATGTTTTATTCACTCTATCCTCCCCCCTAGCTTCACCACCTTAAGAGTGAGCATGGTATATCACTGGGTACTTGCAACACAAATTTTGCTGTGCATGCAAACAGTGGACTGCCATGCCAGGGTTTTGGCTGTGTGCATGGATGCTGTCTGAGCTTCCCTAGAGACTGCTTCAGGAACATCTTGAACTCACTTGCCCTCTCCTCCCCACCCCTGAAAAAAGGGAGAAGACCAATAGCTACACTGCATTTTCCCCTGACAAACACGCAGCTTTTTTTTTTTTTTTTTTTTTTTAAACATAGGTACCATCTATAACCTTGGCCACTTGCAGTATAGGAAGAGATACCTCGCTTCCTCCACTTTCACATCAGCTTTAAAGATAAAATTAGGTTTTCACTATGTATCTGCTTTTGCTTCATAGATTGTTGAGTGATTAGGATGGTATGTTAAATAATAGGCTAGCTGCCCTTGTAGGCCATTTTAAGCCTAGCCAATTTCCCTTCAAAAGTAAGACTCAAACCCTGTACCTTGTGTCTGCAAGGTAAACACCTTAACCATTATGCCAGCCTACCAATCTTACTGCAGTACAGGAGTCGTCAAGGATGCACAAGTATCTATAATACTGTGAACGTGTACGTTGGATGTGTTTTATTTTAGTGATCAGCATTATTTAAAACCAAGGTTTAATTCAGTAGTCAAAATCTGGAATGAAGACTTGTTTTTGAAGAAGGCTTCTGTTGTAATTTAGTCTTCAGTCACATTATTTTAGACTAACGAAACATACGCTTCTTGTACAGAAAGCAATAAACAAAACTAATCTGTTCTGTTGGGGGGAAGTTATTAATCCACCTTGGAAATAAATTAGTAGTTGCTTAGGTAGCAGAGGACCTACAACTGGTTTAGAGATGAGCTGTTGTGATCTACTGCGTAACAGTTCAGAAATTAATACAGTATCAAAACTGTTTATTATTTAACTGCATACTTAAAGGATGGGATTCACCCAGATGGCTGTACTCCAGAAACACAGTTCATTTTCATGTTCAGAAATCTAACATTTATTGGCAGCTCAGCCTTCTCAAAATTCTTGCCCAAATTATGAAAGTCTACCAGTATCAAATCCTTCACAAAGTCATCCTTAATTAGCAACCGCTTATGCTAAGTGTAGCTTTATCGGTTTAGCTATCAAAATTTATATTCCCAGATATGTGGTAGTAAAGATTCTAATATTGTTTTATATTTTTTATTCCCATTAACATTAAAAAAGCTGTTTTGTTGTTTTAAATAGCTAGCACATAGCATAGACTAGATTCAGATGTACTGAATCTAGACTGTATTGTAACACTTGAGCACTATTACAGCCATCTTGTATTAGGAGGGTCATGTCTGTATCCTTGTAGCAGAAGAGTGTAGTTTGAGCCTCATCTGAGGTTGAGATAGGGTTGCCACCTTTTCAAATGCCCAAAGTGGGACTTTTTTTGTAGAAATGTGAGATTTTGCAGAACAAAACATACCCACGGCCAGTGCAAAGAACAAAAGTTCACTTTTTTGCCAAAATAAAAGCTTATTTTTTGTAGCATTTGAGTTGCTCGTGCTATTTCATGTAATATTTGTGTGTTCCAGATGCAAAATAACTGTTTTATGCACCTATTAAAAAACCACTTAAATATACTTTGTCTTAAAATCTCAGGACATTTGCCATTTTTTAGTTTTTTCCACAGGAAACAACTGCCCAAAGTGGGACTGTCTTTCGCAAAGAGGGACAGGTGGTAACCCTAGTTTGAGATTACTGGAGGAAAGCTCATTGTGTGCTTTCCCATTGGTAGTTTACCTTAAAAGTGTTTATTCTCATTTGCATTTAAGCCTCACATTTGTGCATAGCTGGCCACTGTGTAACAGGGTTTAGTGGTGTCCTGTACAGATGCAAATGCCTTGAAGGACAATTTTTCCCTTAGACATCTGTTAGCTGAACCCTCCCAAGCTTCCCTGCTGCATTCCTGGCAACTCAGTTGCGCACTGAGAAGCATTGTCATAGTTTTTTTTTTTTCACACACAACATTCAATAGAATAAGCCCCTTTGTTATCCTAGAACAAAGTCTGGTCAAACTAGCCCACTCCCCAATAGTAGTTACGGTAAAAACCTACCATAATGGATAGTCAGTTTCCAACTATTTCTCCAGCCAGCCTGATTGACATGGACATCCTGAAGCAATGTAGTAATTGCCTCATGTATACTGGCAATCACCTTACTCCTAAAATAAACCAATACAGTGTGTGCGAGATGTAATTACGCTATGAATTTGGAATCCGTTATCTCACATAACAAATCGGACATTAAATAGGTTGTCAGTACACTTTCATCACCTCTCACACAAAATAAGGTCCCATACGTAGAGGTACTCAGTAGAAGCCTACCAAAAGATCAGAGACCTCCTAAGCGAAAACCACTTGCACACACTGCAAAGCAAATAGAATCCACTACACATAGCACACACACCAGTGTCTCTGCAGATAAGCCCCTAAGGCAAAACAGCTCAAAACCAAATGTCTTGGTCATAAGTGACTCCATAGTGAGACAGATGTCACTCTCACCAGGCTGGACAAGAAGGTCAAGATCAGGTGCCAGGATCCTTCAATCACTTACACATTCAAGTCATTCAACAACAATCACTGTTATGACTCTATCATAGTACATGTTGGGGTGAATGACTTGAGACATACCTCTCTAGACTATATGAAGAGAGACATGAATGAACTCTCAGATTGTTTGTCCCAGGCAGGTATGTCCCTAGCCCTAAGCAGCATCCTACCTTCACCCAGGATGATGCCACAATATAGAGAATAAAATAATTGACTTAAACAATTGGCTTAGCTTCTGGTGTCAGTCAAGGGGTAGCCAGTATCTGTCAGCATGGGAAGACATGGTTGTCAAACCATGCTGCTTTGCCAGAGGTGGTCTTCACCTGTCTCCTCTAAGCCTTTGGATACTGGAAAGGAAGCTTGTCTTCCCCACTGTGCATTTTTAAGCAATGTCAAAACAACAAAGTTCCTCAGGTAAAAAAGTCCACTCAAGACAAAATCAATGTTATGCTGCTTAATGCTAGGAGCCTAAACAGGAAACTGCACTACCTGAAAGCACTCCTCACCTTGGAAGATGGTAACATCTGTGCAGTCACTGAGACATGGTTCAAGGCCACAGAGAGCACCCCGGCCGTGCAAGACTATGATGCCTTCCACATGTTCAGACCCCAAAAACGAGCATGATAGAACCAAAGGTGGAAGGGTACTCATCTTCATTAAAACCAACTACATCTCAAGACTGGGTAAATAATATGACTCTCTTGAGCTACTTAAAGTTCAGCTAGCTATATGTAAAACACCTTACCACATCATATCTAGCTGCAGGTCCCCCAACGTGAACCAAGAGAAGCACACCACCTACCTGGACTTGCTAGAGTCACTCACTGTACAGCCCTTTTGGTCATGGGAGATTTCAACTTTCCTTCCATCAGTTGGGCGACATACCTGAGCACAAGCATGAAATATGCTCGCCCTGAGGTTCATGGACTTTGTCAATACAAATGCAGTGGAACAGTTAGTCTGCACCCCCACAAGGGGCTTAAATGTCCTGGACTTGGTACTAACAAACATTGGGGGTCACTGCACTACTCCCTGTGCATTGCCCTCACTGGTAAGGTCAGACCATAAATCTGTTTTGTTCGAAATAACGATCATACCTGACACCCCCACAGGAACAAAAAAACTGAAAAGTTTCTCTAAAGCAAGCTACATCTTACTAAGTGATGGTATAAAAAGTATCAACCCCCCCCCCCCCGCTAACGCAGCCACCAAAGACTCTCTATGCAGAGGAGTACACAAATAAATGCTCTGGACAACCATTTAAACAATTGTATAGACTTGGCTGTACCTGACTGTGTCAAAACCAGGTCCTCCTGAAAAACACGCCACCCCGGTGGACCTCATGTATAAGTAGGTTGTATAACAAAAAGAAGAAACTGTTATCTAAGAACAAGAGGTAACTTAATCAGCAGAGGAAGAATACCCTCCACAGCATGAACAAGCAAATCAGATATCTTGTATAGTCGTCCGACCCTGAGAACTACAGACCCATAAGTCGAACCAGCCTTATCTGTAAGGCCATGGAAATGATCATCATGGACCTTATCAACAAGGCCATAAGTGACCTTCACACTCTTGACCCGACCCAATTTGGATTTGTTAAGGGTAGATCATGCCTATTAAACCTGGTGGACTTCTTTGAGAATGTCACCAAAGCCCTGGATGAAGGCAAAACAGAACATACCACCTATTTTGACTTGGCCAAGGCATTCGATACAATCCCCCACTCAGGTTTCATTGAGAAACTCTCCCAGCTGAATATTAACCCATATGTCACTAGATGAGTAGCCGACTGGCTCACTGACGGAATGCATACTGTCAAAGTAGGGGAGTCCACCGTTACCAGTAGACCAGTTACTAATGGTATACACAAGGATCTGTGGTGGGCCCTCTGTTTCTCGGAAGTCCAGGGGAAAGTAGACGGCTTGTGACTTACCAAGTTCGCTGATGATTGCAAACTGGGTGCAATCATTGAGTCCCCCAATGATGTTAACATATTACAAAAACAGCTAACACAGACAAATGATTGGTGCCAAAGCCACGGACTAAAACTAAACTCAAAAAAGTGCATTAGTACCCCCTTTGGAAAAAAGGAAGTCCCTGCAAATCACAGTGTTGACAGTACACCCCCCCCCCCCCCCCCCAGCTCAAACTCAGTGGTACAAGATTTGGGAACACAGGTTGATAGTAACCTAAACTTTGATCACCATGTGTCCACAGTGTTAAGGAAAGCCTTCTATGTTGTGCATCTCATAAGTAAGGGAACCGCATCCAAGACTAAGGATGTTATAACTCTACTGTACTGGACTCTCATCAGACTACTAATAGAGTGCAGTGCTCTCTTTTGCATGTACCTCACAAGACCCCTACAGCAGCCGGAGAAACCACAGAGGTTTCTTACCAAGAAAATTCAGGGCCTCCAAAACATGACCTACATAAAAAGACTGAAAGCCCTGTCATTGTACTGTACAGGCTGCTGAGAGGCGACTTGTGCCTGGCCTACAGAGCAGTCTGTGACCCTGCCCTAATGGAAATGCTATGCATCTCTGAGGACAAATAAAGTCTACCAGACCCAAATTTGAGGTAAATTTGGCCTCCTACGCCAAGAACAACCACAAGACTATGTCCACAAACTGGAAGGTAATACACAATTGTATGCAAAGCTAATTGTAAATGGAGCCACCTATACTGAGCCAGAAGATATAGCAAAGCTACTGGCCAATAAATGCTGTTCCAACTTTGCCCCTCTCTCCCCCCTCAAACTTCCCTCAAGAAATACCATCAAATATAATTCTCCCTGTTATCACTAAGGAACGGGTCCTTAATGCTGTCTCTAAGGCCAAGAACACTGCATCAATGGGCCCAGACAATATTCCAGGATGCCTTCTTAATAGCATGAAATGTTGCCTATCAGGGCCCCTGGAATTGTTATTAAATTGTATCCTGCAAACAGGCTTCTTGCCTTATGAATAGGGAACAGCAACAGTCATTCTTGTGCACGAAGGCTGGCCATCTACAGACCCTGGACTATAGATCCGTAAGTCTCACTAGTCTTGTATGTAAACCCATGGAAAGAATTATCGTGGAAATGATCAAGTGATATAGTAAATCTCCAGACACTAGACCCTACCCAGTTTGATTTCATCAAGGGCAGGTCATGCCTAGTCATCCTGGTGGTCTTCTTTGAGAAGGCCACCAAAGCAACGGATGAGGGCAAAATGGTTCACACTACCTATCTTGACCTGGCCAAGGCATGTGACACAATACCCCACTCAGGCATTGTTGACAAACTCAAGAGGTTAGGTACAAACACGTATGTCACCTGGTAGATAGCCAACTGGCTCACAGACAGAACCCAGGAATTTAGAATTGGGGAGTCTACCTCTACAGAGAGGCCAGTCACAGTGGAGTCCCTTCATGGATCAGTCCTTGGACAGCTCCTTTTGGTATTTACTTCTCTGAAGTCAAGGCCAGTGTCAGTGGTCTCTGGTTAACTAAATTTGCAGATGATTGTAAATTAGGAGCTGTCATTGAATCCCACACTGACACAAATGTTCTCCAGGAAGGGCTGACACAGACAAACAACTGGTGTCAGAGCCATGGACTAAAACTGAAAGCCAAGAAATGCATAATAGTAGCCTTTGAGAAGTCATCCACCCTGGTAACTGTTATATTGATAACACACCCCTTAGAACTGACCCAGTAGGTCAGAGACCTAGGGACACACACAAACAGTAATCTATCAGTAAGCTAATCTAGCCTTTGACTATCATCTTGTGTCTACAGTAGTAAGGAAATCATTCTATGTTGCACAACTTACAAACAAAGGTATGGCATCTCAGACCAAGGAAGTCATTGTTCCACTATATTCAGCATTCATCAGACCTATCATTGAGTACAATGCCCCCTTTGGTATGTACCTAACCAGGCATATCCCAAAATTAGAACGTCCACAGAGGTTCCTCAGTAAAAGAATACAGGGCATAAATAAAATGTCCTATGCAGTCTGCCTCAAGGCCATATCCCTGTATTATGCCTCCTGCAGGGTTTTGCGGGGAGATCCAGGATCTATACCTGGCATACAAGGCATTGTCAGACCTCACTCTGTTGGACCTCCTGCAGATCCACAAAACAAACAGCACCAGAATTACCCATTCTAAAGACTTAAATCTTACCTGTGATAGAAATAGGTCCTGCTAGAGAGATAGATATGTATCCCAGAGACTACCCCGTCTATGGAACAGGCCCCACATCCATGTGAAGCAGAGTTCCTCCCTAACCCAATTCAAGTGCAACTTGGACAGTTGGATGGGGAACAAGAAGTTCATCCCTGGTTTGGTACCTTTGTCTCTAAAGGACACAGGCAACCTGTAAATGGCTCATCTCCCAGGCTCTGCTTGTAAATGTTACATCTCCCAAGCCCCTGCTTACACTTATCAAGGTTATCAGAACTTGTTAGAGATTTGGGATGCATGGTTAGGCTTAAAAAGCCCTTGTGGTCGTTAGCCTAGTAAACACCTATGAACCAATCCATATTCCTAATTGGATAACTTATTGCACATCACATAGATTCAGCATCGGAAGGCACCAGAACGAATAGAGTTAGAGCCAGAGGCCAACATACTGCCATAGGTTAGGATGTTTTTTGGTATACAGAGTTGTTTGTAGATGTGGGCTTCTGGATACTTGCATTACACTCATCTGGAGTGAATGCACGTCTTGGCCAGGCTTGTACAGCTTATTCCCTTTCTATGTGAGCAAAGTACTGAACCTGTCTACCAGAGCCTCTCCTGTTGTAGAACTTGACTACCACCTTCAAGGGTGAGCGAGACTACTTTCACTTCTATCCTTTTGTGGCCAGCTGCTTCCATGTCCTGTCTGCTGTATGAACTAGGGTCTTCTGGGGCATAGTCAGGGCTGTCCTCTACACTTAGGAACTAGCAGTTCTATTTGTACAGCCTTTGCCGTATTGCATTATTGCTGCTTTTATGCAGAGTACTGTTGATACCCCCATGGAATTTACTATTGTCTTGTACTATGCAAAACTTTGGTATTTTTTTAATACAGTTTACTTTTATTTTTGAACTGATCATGTGATTTGGCAAAAGGGATATTACTTCTGATGATAAAATAAATGGTCAAGTTATTAAAAATGACATATTAAAGATGTAGAACTGTGTGAGTAAAAACGATTTAAACTTTGATCAGTGTATAATCGTAGCCCATATATTTCTAAAGCACGTTTGGAATTGCTACATTTATACTTCCCTGATCTGACTCATTATTGAATAGATGGGTATATTTTGTAGCCTTCGAGCAAGCTGTCTAAAATAACTTAGATGATTTATTAATAAATCATAGGGTTGAAAATTTTGAGCTATTACGAATGGCTTCAGGAACTGCCATTGTATTCTGCTAATTATAGGGTACTAAGAGATGACTTCTGTTTGGTCTATAAGGAAATCAGGGCCAGTTGTACTTGATAGTCTTTGTGGAACACACTGATAAGAAAGCCAAAGCTAGAGGAGTAAACTTAATTATAAAAAATGAATACCGATTATAGAAGAAAAAAAACTGTGATAATATATTACACAAAGCCTTCCAAGGTAAAGGGTGAGACTTGCCTTATAGTCACACCAAAGCCTGCCATCAAAGCAGGTATTGACATTTGGGAGTTCCTATTAATAAAGCGCTAATATAGACACCACATTTATTTATATTTATTTATTTATTTATTACACTTTGATGACCGGGATAGTCCACTGGGCCTAGAAGAGCCGTTTTCAGTGGAGACCCGGGGAGAAAAGCTCCTCAGGATACAGACAATTTTACAATAGTTATACAAAGTAAATAAAGTAGTAGAACAGTGAAAATACAGAGATAATATACAATTTTTTAAAAAAAGCATTTCTAATCCTAGGTAATGATTTACAAAGGTGAGATTCGTGTAGTCTAAACAAGGCATTTCAGATGAAAAAAACATGTAAGTAAAACATTTATGTACAGATAAAAAAGAAGCTTTTTTTTAAAGTTAGAAACATGAGGAGAGGACAGAGAGAAGAAGGTGAGGTGGGAGAGGTAGAAGGTGGTATATAGTGGAGAAAGGGAGTGGGTTGGGAGAAAGTTTGAGGTATAGGGTAGGAGAGGAAGTAGAGGCAAAGGGTAAGAGAGCACAGTGATAGAAGGTTGAAGTATATAGTGTATGGGAGATGGTGTTAAAAAGTTTATCTGGCAGGGGTAGAGGAACATTCCCACTTTGAAAGGAGGTGAGATTGGAGAAGAGTTTTGAAGTTTGAGCGGCTCGGAGTATTTCAAAGGGTGGTAGGGATAGAATTCCAGAGTTTCACTAGGGAGCAGGATAATAGTAGGTGGCCAGGGGGTCGATGAGGCTTGTATATGTTTGGAAGATTGTGGTTTTCTGATCTTAGAAGAGCAGTTGTACTTCTGATCTTCCATTACTTAATGGTGAATGTGCTACTGTTTTGCTTAATACTCTTTTTGATATACATGTAAAATGTATATACCAAATCATTTGTATTAATTGTATTGACGGAGTACTTGTTTTGTGTTTGTTTGTTACCTGGTCTTTGTCAAGGTCGAAAATGGTCTTATAGCAGTCCACCTACCTGTTTCATAGTAAATAAATAAAATACAAATGTTTGACATTGCATTTGCTTTGTAGAATGCAGACCTTCATAATGTTTACATTTTTAGTATATACACAGCAGACTTAAACTACTGCATTTTCTTTAGCACACCTTATGGCTGTGATTGATGTCACTTTGTTTTCCAGAGCTGAACTTAAATTCTTTATTTTTTATCCCATACATGATTTTGTGATATCAGAACAACTTTACATTCTAGGTATGAAAAATGTTACTGGTTATAACACATGACCTTGAAGATATTTTACTGATATACTTGGGGGCAGACATATTAAAATTATTGATTTTGTAAGCTTCTATTTAATTTGCCATTTGTAGACTTGCATCATTGATATTTCTGCTGCATTTTCACCTAGAACCAATGCATAATTTAGAAGTGGGTGGAGGGCCCCATGAGATATGTATAGGGTTGCCAGCTTTTTTTGTGTCTAAAACCGGACTAAGGTCACCCCCCTCGCATCACCCATAACTCCACCCATTCCCACCCCTCTCCCATCCATGTGCCTCCCATTTTGTGACATCAGCTGATGGGAACGCCCTCTTTTCTTGTTCTGGATGCCTGCTTTCAGCTGATTTACTATGCTTTTCTGTAAAAAAACATAGTAACTCAGCCATTTAACAAACATTTGATAGTCTGTTTCCTTTTGTGAAACAGAATGCTGGAGTTTGTACAGTGTTTTCCTGACTACCAGAGAATTGATTTGATTTGTGGATTGTCCAGAAAAAAAACGGATAGATGGCAACAGGGACGATTTCCAATTTCCCACTTATTGGTCAAAGTTGTGCTTAAATAGGGCTAGGGATGGACTCTGCTTCACATGGATCAATGGTTGGGAAGCTTGTTCCAGTGCATGGGGACCCTCTGAGACACATTTGTGTCTCATCAACATGGCCTATTTATGTCACAAGCAAAATTTAAATCCTTGGATCTAATGGTTCCTTGACTCACATTAAATAAGAGATCTTTTCAACAGTCATTTATTTAAAGTACCACTTTAGCATGCCTAGCTTCAGTAAAATAATGCCACCACAGTCTTTTTATTAACCAGTTAGGCCTCATGTACATCCTTTTTTAGGGGCAATCAGGGAGAAATGCCTAGTTAAGTGACTTGTTCAAGGAATACAGTAAGCAAACGAGGGCTAAAATAATCAAAATCTGTACCACAAGAGCTAATGTTCACATCCTTAATCCTCTGTGCCAACTACAAAACGATCTTTTTATATATCACAGCTGCATGAACAGCCAACAATGTAATGACAGGACAGGCAACCTAATTGTTATACAACTTCCCAGTCTAACCATACCTCTCAACTGCATCTCATTATGAGGAAACTCATTTTGAGTCTTAAAAAGTCCACATCTCAAACTGTTCCACACTGAAAGAGTCCCTCACACAGTTATATATATATATATATATATATATATATATATATATATATTTTTTTTTTTATTTAATTAATATCCATGTTGAACAACACTAAATTATTTCATCAATGAACATTTTGTAAAATACCCATCAACTGTCTAATCTTTTACAGAATATCCAGATTTTTGCCTCATATTTTAGGTATGTTCCTCGTAAAATATGTGGTTTTCTGACACATCAGTGAGGATCGAGTTCACTAAATAAGGCAGATGTTGAGTTTCAGACATCACATTCTTCAGAAAATGCATGGTAAAACAAAATCGTTTATTCTAGCAACTTTCTAAGTTTCTAAGAGCAGTATTCAAATTATATCCCTATTTTTGGGCCTTTGCCCCTTATTAATTTTTACTTTGTCCAAATTTCTTCTGTTAAGAAGTATGATTTGCAAGTATACACATTTTAACCATCCTGTGAGCTTCCTAGTTGAAGCTGTTAAGTGGTTAGTAAATGTTCTACATTTTTCTCATTTATACCACATCATGAGAGCAAGGGTGGAGCTAAGCATACATACTGAGTTTACTCAAATGAATACACTTTTTTCTGAGAATCTCTTGGAAACTACAACACTCAAAAAGCACATAAAGCTTAGAACTGTGCAAACAAATATTTAGTGTACAAAGGTATACAAAGAATGTTTGCGGGAAAGGAATACACATCTAAAAATAGCTATTTATGGGAGTAGATGATAAAAATTGAAAATAAGGTGTCATCTTCTATTTATTGGGGATAGCATTTTGAAGATTAGGTACATTTTTAAAATGATAGGTGGGTGCAGGACGCAGGACAACATTAGGTTTGAGTACAAAATGTAAATTTATAGCTACACCCCTGCACGAGAGGCGGTGTCCCATTCTTTTGTGATGAAAGGTTGAGAGTTACAGGTCTAGCTTTAATTAGCAATTAACAGTGAACTGACAATTCACTTTTTCATTCCTGACCCTTTGAGATATAATGAAGGATCCCTTAAAACATTATGTTTCATCTTAACTTCCTTATTATGGCATGTTGTATACCATGCATTATGTCTACATGTTATAACATCAGACACTCTTATGTGGCCCTCCTGCTAATTGTATACACAAACTCCATTATCACACAACAGTGTGGAAAGGGCAAATTCCTATTTCTCACTTTCCCACAACCTCACATACACACATGCTGACAATACCCAAAACTAAGGGACTTCAGTTGCTTAAGATGGGAAAAACAATGTTTGATATTCTGAATGTTCGACCAAATGAAGTGCAACCGAAAATGATGGTATATTCCTTAAAAGCACAGGGCCTACCTAGTTTTTATTATAGCAAAGTTTTAACAGCATAGCATAGTAATTGAATATATTTTTGTTCTTTGTTCATTCGTTTACATGAATTCTTATCAGGTCCATTATAATTAGAAGCATGCTTTATTTTGTTTAAAAATAATTTTGCATGTTCAAAAAACTGTGTTAAGATAATTTCAAAATATTCTCATACTTGTTAGAATAAAGAAATCAAAACTGCAAGCAGTAGATGAGTCATTAATGCCTCAATTTGAATGTAAAAAGAGAACACCTGTAACATATTTTCCTCTAATCAAGAACATTTTAAAATAAGAAGGTATAATCTTTTTCTAGAGCTGACAAATGGACAGTATCATTAAACTGATATTATGTACCCAAGTAGTCTGAAATCTTCCCCATCATGCTTAGCCCTGAGGTCATTGCCCAGACAACAAAATGGTTGGAGGAAAAAGCCACAGGATACCCTTTTTCTCAGCTACAACTTTTTCTTGGTAGAATTTTTCTGTTACACTGCGGACATATGCTTTCATTTTCTTTCTTTCTTTTTAGGGGGGGGTCTGTTGTACTTTTTCTGTCAGAAAGCTTCAAACTGTATTTTCTGCAACTTTTTAGGTCTTTCTCCTCCTCACAGTGTCAAAACCATTGTATAGGAAGTGTGACTGTTTTTGTAAGGCCATATGGCATACAGTTTTCCTACAACACACCTGAGCACTTCTGCTGTATAATATGATCAAGAGTATAGCTTTCAACCTCTCAGTATGTTTATATAACAGTTTGGTAGTCACCGCATATTTACTTGTGGCCCATTACTGGAAAAGGGGCAGCAGGGATAACTGCATTGATAATGACTATCATTTGGGGGTGGGGCAGCCTGGGTAACTGTTGAAGGGCTTGGAATATTGGAATACAAAAGAAAGAAAGAAGAAAAAAAATCACCATTGATGGCATTCTGATCCTGCATACATCACATACCAGTTAGTCCCAGCTCACATTAGCTCATTATTTTCAAGATGCTCATAATTTTTTGGTCTTTATGCCAGGAAGTCCAAATATTCAGCTTTCAGTGGGCATTCATTTCCTAAGAGTAGGATGCAATTATTCATGGTGTCGACTTCCCCAAAACTACTTTCAAGCTTTGCAAACTCCTCAGCCTTATAAATAACTGGACAGAAGCATTCTAAGGATAGCAGGCCACCAGTTGTCCCAGCTCTGTGAGGGTGTTTACTTGTTACAAACAAATGCAGAAGTATTGAGAATTGCAGGATGACAAAGTACGTTTTCTCAAAGTGCACATAGACATCGACCTCAGAATCTCCCCCCCAAAAAGTAATTACTCTACCAAATTAGCACGGAACCGCCATAAGTGTCATTAGATACAGTCAGGGAACGAACAGTTAAAATCACTTCATGCCTTTACCCCTTGGGACAGATTTTATATTGTCATACTCACACAATCTCGCTACTTCACATTTCAAGGTTATGAGACCAAAGGAAAATATTCGGTTCATTAATGTGTAAAATTTATGACTGAGTCTGCAGAGCTTTATTTTTCAAGAATATGCAAACACCTGTCCACCCCCCCTTATTTTGATATAGTAAGTATTGCTTGGGACATTCAGTCTTCATTAAAACAATGGAAGTTTTGGAGAGCTGCTTGTTCCACGTTTGATGTAAGTGATATGTGCAAGATTAGGCAAGGCACATATCAGTTTTAGAGATTAACAGTGAGAAGGTACGAGGGAACAGCTGTGCTGCCACACAGGGACAGTGACTGTGGCGCCCGGGGTGTAATTTTAGTGCGAGGGCAGCCCTGCTGCTGCTGCCCAGCTCCTCACGCTGACTAACTGTATGCCACCTGCAGAGATAGCGACCCATCTGAGCTAAAAACAGGCAAGCATCAAGGTAAATAAAGCTCCTTAAGTACTTCAACTGCACCAGCCTTTTTTATTGTGTGCAAGTGCACAGGTGCGTGATGTATGCTGACTGTAGTTTTAATAACAACATTGATTGCTTGGGCGCACCTTAGTCAGTTAGAAATAAAAAATAAAATGTGTGTGACAGTATTCATTATTCAGTAAATCGTCAGTATGTGTCCGGTTTTGAATGAAATTTGTGACCGGACAATTTGTCAGAAAACCCGGAGAATCCGGTCAATAACCAGACAGCTGGCAACCCTAGTTATGTACCTGTCATTTTTCAAAGTTAGATTTTTTTCCTCCTCCCTTTCCCTAATACACAGTTTGGTTTCTCTGTGTAGAACCACCTAACTTACTAAGCATTTTAAATAATTTACTTAAATAATGATGCATAGAAATAAAGTGTGTATATTTTTAGCTAAAATGACTGACAACTACTTAGAGAATTAATTGAATTTTACCTTTGCAGACTTGTAACTTAAAACAGTGCTGACTGTTTTTCCTAACATGTCAGTATAGTTTTCTTTTCCATATAACTTCAGGAATGTTAACATGGCATGGTAAAAAGGTATTGGAATAAACTTGCTTTCTTCATTGTGACTGAAGGAACATGGTCATTTATCCATTAAATGCACTTCGTGGAAGCATTTAGAGTGCTGGGGGCCTAGTAGTTTTGTCTTAATTTCAGCTTTAATGCAGCCCTACGTTCTCATTTTATTCAGCTATCATGGTGTGACCATGACGGCAGCCTATCTACAGTACTGCAAACACTTTATGACTGCACATAAAAGTACCATATTCTTGTGAAAGAAAGTCTACTATATTTCATTCTCTGGTAAGTGACTCTTACTTGCAGGTGTTTCCAAGCAGGAATTATCTGTATTGTTGGCCTCCTAGTTTGGGGCGCAGTTACTGTTTTGACTGCAGTATACAAAAGTTGACAGCTAGGAGGAGCAGCCAGTAAAGCCACCCTCCCCAGTTATTTGTTTATATATTTTGAAGGGTAAGTATTCTAGTTAAAGACGTGCTTGTTTCCTCAGCCATGGCAAAGACTTAATGTACTACTAGCAATACTTTGAAAGTCCATTAGGATCCGAACCTGGAAGGAAGAGTAAAAGCTGTAGTCTGATTTCAGCATTATACCCTCAGGTTACCCTGCTTCAAGTACATCTGTGATGGTATCAGAAGCATTCATTGTCTCGTGCTGCGGGCTGTCCTCCCACATCAGGTTTGACAGGCTGTTGAATGATTCCTTGAACAGGCAACTGTACTGGAACCTAGCTTAGCTGCCTTTCCTGAGACTAATATCACTTTACACAAATTTCTTTCTGTTGACTGCTCACTAAATAGACACCAGACTTCAGAAGACAGTAATGATATCTCCAGGACTGATAAAGGCCAAAGTAGATTTTTATCTCATTCCTGCACTCACATGTACGCCCACATCACAAAGTTAAGTGCTTTCTTCACTTACTCATTTAAATGAATGTTGCTTCCCCAGCCTACCTGATCACACAGACGCAAAGCATTAGACAGTTTAATAACGTGTTCATTAAATTTCCATTGCTTCAGATATTGAGTTTGCATTGCAGTCTTTACCTTTACATTAAGTGCTTTCATGCAGAAGATGCATCTTTTCAGATGCCACAAATTTAGGGATGTTTTTCTGTACTGTGCTTTTGTAGCAGGTTTAGGTGATTCATTACTGATTATTGAACAGCAGTCTGGATCTTGTCTTAGAGGGCAGGAGAAGAGTAGGTAACATTGCAGAGAAGCTGAAGTCTGGCCACCTTAATGATTAGAGTGATGAGCATTCAGTTTGATCCTGATTTTATTATGATTCTTTCGGAGCAGCGAGACTTCAGTTTAGTGGATCTCTGCAGTTGTCATGAGAGATGTACTCATACCTCTCAACTACTATGAGTTGTACATAGTGCTGTGATTTAGGCCCTCAGATTTAGCATGCTGCTGTTAGATTTACTGATGTTCCTCATAAAATCAGATCTGTGGTTCTGCGGTAGTGTTGTCGCCTCACATTAAGACGTTGTCCTGTTCGATTCTCAGCTAAAGCGTCTTGTGTGTGGAGACATGCGTGAATAGGTGTACCTTCGTTGATGGTTGTACATCAGGGCTGGCAACGCGGTACATAAAAATCTGCTGCCAGTCATTACTGGACCGGAGTTCCTCTGTGGCGACCCCTAACCGGGAAAAGCCAAAAGATACAACAACTTAATAAACAAACTGGGCCTGTACAAAGATTGCTGATCACTAAGCATATCGTTTCTAGTATGTAAATACTTTCTGTTGTAAAAAAAATAAAATTTTCCTTTTTCTGATCCTCTGCTGTGAATTTTAAACGCTAGGGCTATGTTTTTTCATGCTTGAAAGTTGAGAAAGTACTGCATTTAACTGGAGTTGCCCCAACACCTCCTTAGTGAAGCTCATTAGAGTAGGAGACCTTTCACAAAGATAGCACACTTTAATAACAATACCCGTTTGTTAACCAGGTAGGCCAACTGGAGACGCAGCCCCTTTTCAGGGGTGACCCAGGAGCAGTGTGTGATTAAGTGACTTGCTCAAGTTTACACAGTATGTAAATGAAGGCTGGAGGAATCAAACCATGTACCACAGAAATTACAGCTCACAGCCTTAACAGTCTACACCACATGTGTGCAGTTATGAGGTGTTTGTACATTCTGTTCCTGTTTAACTTTCAGACTGTTAGGAAGTACCATATACTGCCACATTCCTATGTCTGATGTCAACTTAATTGATGATGCCATGCTTTTTTTTTTTTTTCAGACATGCATGTACATGACAAGGAGTATGATTAAAGTAATTAAATTAAAAAAATTAATGATGCACTCAGGAGCACTTTGATAAAATCACATTAGACTCTGTCCAGCTTGCATTAATCATTAGCTCTGTGTTTTCATTTTTGTAGTTTTTTTTTTGTTTCATTATTCCGTATGAAAGGCGTTTTTATGCATGTACATATATATATATATATATATATATATATATGTGTGTGTGTGTGTGTGTGTGTGTGTATATATATATATATATATATATATATATATATATATATATATATATATATATATATATATAAATACGTAGAGAGAGAGAGTAAAAGTTGTGAGCATTCAGAAGCCATGTAGCTAAAACACTGGTATGTCCTTAAGCAGTCATTTGCATATATCACACATGCTTCAATAAGAGGATGTTAACAGTATTGCACAGTGAAGTCTCTTGGTTGGGTTCATAGGTAGGTACTAGGCTATCTGCCCGAGGGCATTTATAAGCCTAGCCAGAGTGTGTCGGCTTTCGCCGCCCCATTGATTAATTAACTGAGCCTCTGTCAAGCAGACCCAATGAAGTGATCCCAGGGGGGTACTTTCTGTTACCCATCCACTCGTCAAGGCTTCCCTTGAAGAGTGTTAGTGAGGGTAATGTAGTTAGGAATTTTGTTCCAAAGCATGGTGAGTCTCTGTGACAGGAAACTGTCCCTCCAGCATGTTCTGTTTATTGTTGTTGTGAGGTTTAGCTCACTAGAGTGCGTGGCTCGCAGTGACTTGAATTTCTTTAGGTGGAGCATGTCCATCAATTCTGAGTTGGACATGGCTTTGTAAGTCAGGCAGAGATCACCTCTGAATAAGCGATATGTCACTGAGTACAGACAGAGTTTTTTCAGTCAGGTTGTATAGGACATATGTTTGAGGCCAGTAATCCTCTTGGCGAGGTGCTTTTGTGGTCTTTCAAGCTGTTGGAAGTGTCTTGTGAGGTACATCCCAAATGGGGCATTGTACTCTATGATGGGTCTGATGAGTGACGAGTAGAGGGGCACTGGGACTTTCTTGTTTTTCTGCTGAATGGTTTGTCTGTGACATTTTTACCTTTTGTTTAGATGTTTGGGTTATTTTGCAGACACTTTAATGTTTATGGACATCAAGGTCGGTCTTAAGCCTTGTGTTTCAGGAATTCTAGCCAGACAATCTACTTATGCTGTTCTGAGAAGTTCAAAACAAGGTTGAAACATGGCATGTCTTCAGATAGTGGGGTTTGTTTTTATTGGTTTGAATGTACCCATAAAGACTTAAAAAGTAACAGGCATTCAGAAGCCATATAATTGAAATACGTCTTTGCCCTTAAGGGGCCATTTGTATATATTCCATGGGCCTCCACTGTAGAAGGTTTTAAGTATTACACAGAGAAGACTGTAGCTTGTCTGGGTCTTTCTTGCAGTTTTTACTGAAAGGTTTGCCTGTGTGACCTTTTTACCCTTTAATTGCATTATATATATATATATATATATATATATATATATATATATATATATATATATATATATATATATATATATATATATATATGTATTATATATATATATATATATATATATATATATATATATATATATATATATATATATATATATATATATATATATATATATATATATATATATATATATATATATATATATATATATATATATATATATATATATATATATATATATATATATATATATATATATATTTATATATATATATATATATATATATATATGTGTGTGTGTGTATATTTATATATAATATAATGTGTACGTATGTATGTGTGCATCGCCCACCCTTGTTACTTTTCCCTGTTTGAGGTTGTGAAACACTTGTGAAATTACATCTAATTCTCTGTTAGTGGCCAAATGTAATGTCACAGCTGATTATTATAACCTGGAGTTTTGAGTTAATTGCCGTAGTTAGTACCACCCATTGATTAGAGGGTGAAATGTCTGACTGATTTGCTGGTGACCAGACTCTGAGTAGCAGTATAGATGCCAGAGAGTCAGCCAGGTAAGAGGAAAGGAAGAATTGACTGCCTTGCCTTTGTAGTGGTGGTGGGGTGGAAAGGTTGCTGCTGATTGTCATTTCTGTTGCAGTAGTACAGGAGGCCAGAGGACCTGATGATGGGCAGTACAAGAAATAATTAATGTGTTGGGTATAAAAAGTCATGATTGTTCATGGCTTAGATGAACTCATCTTTTCTTGGGGCATACTACTCTGTCCTTCTTGATGAGATGTTCTCCTTATCAATACGACTCGTCACCACCCTTCCTGCCAAGATCAGTATCTGGGTGGAAGGAGGGTTGGATCAGTGAAGGACCCCCAAATGTTTGTCTAAGATAGCATAGTCCTAACAATAGGAAGGGAGATTACAGTAACACGGCTTGAACCTAGTGGTTCTAAAGAATCAGGCACACGTGCATGTTTGCATCTTTATTATTTGGTGTTGAGGAGGAGAAATATGTAAATTGGTGGTCAGGGTAAAATGGTGCTTGTTAAATTTCTTCTGGTGTAACGTTACATTTGCCTGGACCAAGTTAAAGGGGCTACAGGGCTACGATAGAAATGACTTTATATAGTACACTGTAGGCTGAGAACTGATGTTGTGAACCTGCTTCACTAGAGGGGCAGAGGAAGGGTTCTGTTTTGGACTTAGGGTGATTTAGTGCAAGAACTGTAAAGTTGTTTTGTTTTTTTTTTCGTATTTTAGTCAAGATTAAAAATGACATGTTTTCACTATCAAAGATTTATCTGTGTAGTTGACCAATACACAGGCTTCGTGTTTATGAAGCTAAGCTGTTGATGCATAACTTTGTTGTATCTTTATAACCATTAAAGATTAATGTGATTTGTTCAAGTGGAAATACGTGGATATTGTACAGCTCCAGAAGTATACAAGTCCTGATATAACTTTGATCTTGAGTCCTTTATGTGCCTAATGTTTTTGGTTTCATCTTGAATAGAATATTGTGTATGCATTAAAAAAGTGGTCTGTGACTTTGACACACACCCCAAAAACTCTTAGCACAAGAAGGCTAGTCAAAGCCAAAAAAAAAATGTGTGTGTGTGTGTGTGTGTGTGGGGGGGGGGGGGTACGCAAAGGCACAGATTTTAAATATTGCTGTTATAAACTTAGAAAGTTGCTATAATAACAGGTTTTACATTAGCTGGTATTTTCTGCAAGACATACTCTGACACACAAGTATCTAACATTATTTAGTGACTTTAGTCCTTAATGATTTGCCAGAAAACCCAAATTTTATGAGAAACAGATCAAATGTATGAGGCAAAATCTGAACATTCCCTGAGAGGTACATATGGACATAAGTGAAGTATGCATCATTAAAAATGTCATACACTTTGCAAGGTGTTAAGAGCAAAAGAAATATTTTGAGAAGGCTTTCCAGAAAACAATTTTTTTTTTATATCTTGGAAGAATATCACTTTGCTGATGTAGGAATTCCAAACTTGTCAGTTCCCCTTTTATGTGGGAGAATTGGGAGCACAAGGAAGGAAAGTTGTCTACTCAGTACCATGTTTTATATGGGTTAAATGTAGGTGTTAATCTTTGCAGCTGTACAATAACAATGTATTCCTTCTTTTTTTTTTCTGTTAACGTTTGCAAGACTTGTCAAATTGAAGACTTCCTATCCAGACTTGTAGAAGACTGTACTAATTATTACAATAATCATAGATGTTCATCGTGCATACAGCTGCAGTCATAACAGATGGGTTCTCCTGCCGTCAGGCGGGTCCTCGGTCGGCCAAATTCCAAAGTCTAGGTCCAGCGTCAGCTGTCGTCGCTTCTTCCCTGACGTCAGTGCGACAGGGGTATAAAAGAACCAGCTGACGCCATTTTCTTCAGTCTTTCTTGCCGCGCGGTGCCCGAAGCAGAAGCAGTTCGCAAGTGCCGGTCGGCCAGCTCCTGAAATTACGAAAATTTTGCAACCGAAGTCTTCTTGAAAGCTAAGTACCCCGTTGGGGAAAATTTTCTTGCCTCAGACCGATGTCAGACAAAGTTAATAATTGTATTTCATGTGGGAAGCAAATACTGCATAAGGATTTTCATTCCCTCTGCATTCCTTGCTTAGGCCCAGACCACGACGTCTCGGTCTGTCGTTTTTGTGCTACATTCAACAAACGCACCATTAAGCGTCGGGCGGAGTTCGCCCAGCACTATTTTGGCAAAAAATTTAACTATATTATGTCGTCGGATACTCTGACTCCAGTTTTGTCTAAAAAATGCAAAGACAAGGACCGACACATGAGGTCCGCGGCCTCTACCGACACCACGCCAAAGCCGATTACAGGTGGTCCGGTTCTCAGCGAGGCGCCTACGCAGCCCCTGCCTACTGACGACACTTCATTGGCGGTGTCTTCTGTGCCCGAGGTCGCAGGCTCCTCGGCCCACACCCCGACTACAGATACCGAAGCCACTTTTGGTGGTGAATCTCAAAATGTAGACAGGTCTGCCTCCTCTCAAGGTGTCTTCAGACCTTCCTCTTCTTTTTTCATCAAGGCTTTCACTAAGTCTAAAGCAGCCATGCATTCTAAGAGACAAGCTACACAGGGCCTTTCTCCAGGCCCCATGCCTAAAAAACAGATGCTTAAAATGGCTGAGGATTTAATTACTCTTATCAAGGGTTCTCAACCCCCCCCAGACAAAAGGCCCAGAGTGGAGGAAGAATCCTCCTCCTCTGACCAGGCCTCCATTATTTCAGAGCACTCTGATGAACAGGAACATTCTTACTCCCCTTTTGAAGATTCTGATGCAGAGGAGTCCATTCCTTCTGTCTCCCCCCCCCCCCCAGAGGATTACTCATTTGGGGAAACCTTGCATACCTTAAGGGAACACTTCCACTGGGAAGGCCAAGAGTACTCAGATTCCAAGAAAAGGCTTAGGGATTTTCTCTTGCTACCTCAGCACAGGCCTCTGGCTATACCTCCTGTCTTAGACATACTAGATGATGTGTACTCGGAGGCCTGCCTTAACCTGGATTCTTTACCTCCATCCCCAGTCAAGCCTGACGGGTACTACCGGGTTCCTGACTCACACCAATTTTTATACAAAAGCCATGCGGCTGACCCAGAAACTATCTCACAGGGCCCCAAGGGAATTAAGGCCTCCACTGCTAAAAATCCATTACCTTCCGAGAGAGATTCCAGATCCTTAGAAAGGTGGGGAAAAACGGTATACACCTCGGCCACCTTAACCATGAGGGCATTAAACTGCCAGTTCCATATAAAAGTACCAACAGTTTCTGTTATCACAGTTGAGAAGCAAAATGTCACAACCTGAACAACCAGACTTGAAGGAGTTGCAGGATTTGATGCATAGTGCAGAACAAGTGGGTAAACATACCTTGCAATGTGGTTTTGATGCGCTAGAGGCCTCATGTAGAGCTGCTGTTACAGGATCAGTCATAAGTAGACATGCCTGGCTCAAGGAGCAAACCTTACCAGATCATGTCAAAGCTAAATTACTAGACGCCCCTCTACAAAAGGATGTATTATTTGGTATTAAAGCTGAGGAGGTATTAAAGAAAATGGAGGAAAAGGCTAAATCAATGCAAACGGTGAAAGATTTTCTACAGGTACAACCTCCACGTTTCAGTAGAAATTGGCCTTCCAAAAATTGGTCCTTTCCAGCCACGGACAGATCCCAAAGAGGTAGATACAGGCGCCCGAGGGGCAGAGGGCAATCTCAGGGTTCGTTTAGAGGCAGACAATGGCAAGCTCCTACACAAAGAGGTGGTGAGGATAGTTCGCAGCCATTCAGAAAGCAAGCCCAATGACTTTCCCCTTTGCATGCCAAGCAGGGCTCAAGTGGCAGCACCCTTAGGCGGAAAACTGGCATTATTTTCAAAAAATTGGCATATTGTCACAAAAGACAAATGGATCCTGGACATCATAAACAGAGGCTACAGATTCCATTTTCACACCTTCCAAAAATGAGAGGCATGCCAAACCTGCCACACAATCAAAGGGCAGAGGCACAAAGACAAATTTCAGATCTCATGGACATGAAAGCTATTCAAGAGGTACCTACTCACGAACAAGGTCAAGGTTTTTATTCCAGACTATTCCTGGTACCAAGGAAGGGAAAAGATTGGAGACCTATTTTGGACCTATACATCCTAAACACATTTTTACTCATACCAAAATTCAAGATGCTCACATTACAGCAGCTTCTTCCCATGCTGGGCAAGGAGTCTTGGCTGGTAACATTGGACCTCAAGGAGGCATACCTGCATGTCCCAATCAGACAAAATTGCAGAAGATACCTCAGATTAATTGCAGGTTCAATCCATTATCAATTCTCTGCATTGCCCTTTGGCTTATCTACTGCTCCCAGAGTATTCACGAAATGGCTGGCATCAGTAATTGCCTACTGCAGACTTCGAGGGATACAAATATACCCATATTTGGACTACTGCCTGATCCAAGCGGACAGCAAGCACGTACTTCTGAAACATCTGGCTTTTGTAATAATGTTGTTGAATTCTCTGGGATACACAGTCAACAAAAAGAAATCAAGGCTAATACCCTCTCAGGAAATAATTTTCCTGGGTGCCAACTTGGACACAAACTCCTAGATGGCCTACCTCACGCCAGAGAAGCAGGGGCAACTAACTCAATACTTCAGAAAACTAGCAAATTTCACCAGGCTGACTGCAAGGAAAATCCTGCAGGCTCTGGGATTCATGGCATCTTGCATCCTACTAATCCCATGTGCAAAGCTGCATATGAGGAAACTTCAATGGTACCTGAAAAACCTATGGCCTCAACACAGCCACAGTTTGGAAACAATAATACCACTAATTCCATGTCTTCAAAAGGAATTCCTGTGGTGGGCTCAAGCATGCCAAACAAACGCAGGTCTCCCATTCTGCAAGCCTCAAGCAAATCAAGTCATCACAACAGACGCCTCGGACTATGCCTGGGGGGTGCACATGACAGATCGGTGCATTCAGGGCAAATGGTCCCAAAAAGAAAAGCACCTTCACATCAATCAAAAGGAAATGCTAGCAGTAATAAATGCTATTATAGCTTTCAAAGACCTTCTGCATCCAGGCCAACTATTGATAAGGACAGACAACACCACAGTAATGTGGTACATAAACAAACAGGGAAGAACCCATTCATACCCCCTATGCAGGCTGGCCATGTCACTTTGGAACTTGGCTCTGGAATTACAAATCGAACTCCAAGCACAGTACTTGCCAGGCAAGGAAAACACACTGGCAGACAACCTAAGCAGAAATATGACAGATCCACACGAATGGAAGTTGCATCCTCAAGTTTTTACAGAGATAATTCAAGCATGGGGAAGGCCAGACGTAGATCTCTTTGCCTCCCACAAAAATCACCAATTGACAAAATTCTGCTCAAGGACTTTTCATCCACAGGCCTGGAGAGTGGACGCTCTCTCTTTCAGTTGGACAACAATGACAGTTTATGCCTTTCCACCTCTTCCTCTGCTGCCCAAAGTTCTATTAAAAACCAGAGCAGACAGACCAAAGATGATTCTCATTGCTCCAGACTGGCCAAGACAGCATTGGTACCCACTCCTGAGAAGCCTGACGCATTCCCCTCCATGGACCCTACCTCTAATGCCTCTTCTTCTGACTCAGCACAGCTTCAAAACTCTTCACAGTCAGCTGAAAACACTCAATCTGGCCGCATGGAAGATTCCTTAACATCACAACAGATCCTACTCTCCAAGGAGGTGCAGGATGTCATTTTGGAGGCCAGAAGGCCGTCTACTAGAAAAGCTTACTCCGCAAAATGGAAACGGTTTTGTGCCTGGAATGAGAAAAAGGGCCAGAATCCTGGAAAACTGAATTTACCTCAAATATTACAGTATCTAGCTGAGCTGCTAAGCAGTGGACTTTCATTCTCCTCCATCAAAATCCATGCCTCAGCCATTTCTGCAGAATACAACACTGATCCACCTTTATTCTCTCACCCCCCTCTTAAGACAGTTCCTCAGAGGGGCTAAGAATATAAAACCCCAAGGAAACAACCAATACCTGCTTGGGACCTCAATTTCATTCTAGAAAAGCTGACCTTGCCTCCTTTTGAGCCAGCTGCCTCAACAGATTTGCAATATTTGTCCTGGAAAACAGCTTTCCTTCTGGCTATCACCTCAGCTCGTAGAGTATCGGAACTACAAGCCCTCATGGCTGTGCAGCCTTTTATCATCTTCCATCAGGACAGAGTTTCCTTACGAACCAACCCGTCCTTTATGCCAAAGGTGGTATCCAGGGTAGCTTTGAATCAGGCTATACACTTACCTACCTTTTACCCTAATCCTCAAAACAAAGGGGAGAGACTACTACATTCCTTGGACATCCACAGACAGCTGCGCTATTATTTGGACAGAACAAAGCCTTTCAGAAAATCAGAACAGCTCTTTGTGTCCTGTGCTATAGGAGCTCAAGGGAAGCCAATTTCCAAACAGACAATCTCAAAATGGATAGCCCACTGCATACGCTTTTGTTACTCTTTTCATGGTAAAACTGTACCTGCAGGCATCAGATCTCACTCCACAAGGGCCACAGCTACCTCTGCAGCTTTCCTCAGAGGAGTTCCTACCAAAGATATTTTGGAAGCAGCCACTTGGAGATCTGTGCATACCTTCTCCAAGCACTACCACCTACCATTATACTCCAAAACCAGAGCAGTCTTTGCCACTGCAGTCTTGCAGGGCATCCTGGCTCCTCCAAGTTCCACCTAGTGCCTACCTCCCCTTTCTTAGCTTTGGGATTCTTCCCATCTGTTATGACTGCAGCTGTATGCACGATGAACATAGTACAGTTTTGTACCTACCATAAATGTAGATGTTCGAGTGCTAATACAGCTGCAGTCCAGGTTTCCCTCCCTCCTTCTCCTCTTGGGACAGGCCTTTTGGCTAACACCTCCTCATACAACCTGATTGGGGTATTCATTTATGGTGTATTTGCTTGCAACTACTGTATTTTGATTATATTGCACTGTTTTATTACACAAATTTATGTATTGCCTTCCTTCTGGGGGCACCTGACATCTGGGGCAAGAAAAACTGAAGAAAATGGCGTCAGCTGGTTCTTTTATACCCCTATCGCACTGATGTCAGGGAAGAAGCGACGACAACCGACGCCGGACCTAGACTTTGGAATTCGGCCGACCGAGGACCCGCCTAACGGCAGGAGAACCCATCTGTTATGACTGCAGCTGTATTAGCACTCGAACATCTACATTTATGGTAGGTACAAAACTGTACTTTCCCTAGCAGAGGTTAGCAGAAGATGGTATTTTCTTAAATGTAGTCTGTCAGTAGATGGTACTGTTCAGTGGTACATGTGGTGACTGAGGTTCAGGAATAGACCTTGGCTACTGAAGTTGTGGTTCGTAGATGAGTGTTTAGGGGTGGGAGTCACTGTTCCTTTTCATAAGTTCATAGGTGTGTACTAGGCTAATGGCCCTGGGGCCTTTACAGGCCTAACCCATAGAAGTGCCCTGGCATTGTGGCACCTGTCGTTAGTTCCCAGTGCCTCTACTGGAGTGATCCCCCGGGGTGAACTTTCTATTTCCCATCCACTCATCAGGATTTCTCTTGAAGAGGGCTAGTGAAGTGCTCTGCTTGACATGTATGGGAAGTCTATTCCAGAACATGGGCAGTCTCTGAGTTATGAACCTGCCCCTCCAGCATGTTCTGTTGATTGTGGTAATGAGGTTGAGATCTCTGGAGTGTGTGGTGCGGGGGGATTGGGATTTCTTTAGATGTAGCATTTATAACAGAGCTGGGTCAGACATGGCTTTGTAAGTCGAGCAGAGATCGCCTCTTAGTAGATTATATGAGACAGTGGGCATTTCACACTGAGCTACTCTGAGGAAGGAAACTGATCTGTGATATATAACATTAAGTATACTGTTTTCTTGCTTATTTTTACGAGTTATTTATAGCACTTTTATTGTCTGCATATACATTTCTAGCTAGTTTTACTGTGTGTGAGGTATCAACTAGAAATGTTCTACAATTGTTAGGCATCTGGTTGGGTTTGTTTGTTGTTTCCCACCCTCTCTTCCTGTTGGTATCCTGTTTTTATACTTGGTGGCTTTGCAGTTACCTGCCCCTACTGTAAATTTGATCTGGGACACTCCCCCCAGTCTAGTGTCATTACCTCATTCTACCTAATCCAGGGAGAACATTTGAGAAGGCTAACCCACTTAGTTTCTGCTCCTCCTTTCCATTTTACAAAAAAAAAAAAATTCTAAGCTTGTTTCCTACCTTTACTGAAATTTGTCTAGTCCAGATACAGATTTGCTGTATCCCAGACTGTTTGTAAGCTTCTGAGACTCCAAGCCTTTCTGTGTTGGAGGGAAGCCTTCTAGCTTAATTTTGTTTATTAGAACTAGCCAGTTTTCTAGTTTCAGCACTCAAATCTGTTTCTTTGAGCTCAGCACTTGTTCAGAACTCATTGTAAGCACTAAATAATCTACAAATTACTACAGCACTCAACTTTCCTCACTTGTCTAGGGAAAAACAGTTTTTAGTACTTAATAAATAAGCACCTATCCAGGCATGTCTAAGGGTTAGCTCCCGGTGTTTTCTCCTGTCTATCTGATGAATCTGGGCATCTTGGGGCAATGCAGCAGTTGCCTCATGTGCACAGACAACCCTCTCCTCCTACCACCCAACACTACAACCTGAGAGAGATGCACTTATATAGCCAAACTGGAAGCAAAGCTCTCTTCACCCAAGACTGGACTAGACAGTCAAGAGGAGAAGGTAAACACTTGCACCACACCACACTCATCACATAGACCATCAAAACCTACACCACCAAAACACACACAACGAAACACAAAACGCACACCTACATTTATGGAGGCTCTCAATAAAAATCTACCCAAGCAACAGGGACCTCCATAGCAGAAACGCAAGCAACCTCCACCCCCCCCCCAAACACAACCCAAATGACACATAGCCCACAAACTCAGCCCATAAGGCATAACAACCTACCCAACACTCTAGTCATAGGTGACTGTATAGTCAGGCATACTGATGTTCCACTCACCAGGCTAGACAAGGAGAAAGTTACTGTCAGCTGCCTGTCAGGTGCCAGGATCCGCCACATAACACACGCACTCACGTCACTCCACTACAAGTACAAATAATATTCTGTCATTGTCCATGTTGGTGTGAATGACCCGAGACGTACCTCCCTGGACTACATGAAAAGAGACATGGAGGAGCTGTCCGATCTTGTAACCCAGGCAGGTATGACCCTAGTCCTGAGTAGCATCCTGCCATCACCCAGAATTATACCACAATACAAGGACAAAATGATTGACTTCAGCAATTGGCTAATCTTCTGGTGTCATTCTAAGGGGATCCAGTATCTGTCTGCCTGGGATGACATGATCAACAAACCACGATGCTTTGCCAGAGATGGCCTGCACCTGTCGCCCTTGGGATTCCGGATACTGGCTAAGGCTCTTGCCACCCCTATAGTGCCTTTTTTAGGCAAGGTTCAAATGACAAATTCACCACCGTAACAGGTACAAGCAAGCAAAATCTGAGGGTAATTCTACTTAATGCTAGAAGTCTAAACCTCAAAATGCACTCACTCGAGGCACTCTTTAAAATGGAGAACATCGACATCTGTGCAGTGACAGAGACCTGGCTCAAGGCTCCAGAGAGCACCCTTGTATTACCAGGCTATAATTCATACCACACCTTTCGGCCACTTAACCTGGACCGAAACACTAAAGGCAGAGGTGTGTCCATATTCATTAAGGATATCCACACCTCCAGGCTAGTTGCTCAGCATAATTCATCCGAGATTATCCAAGTGCAACTAACTCTGGGCAAGACCGCAATCCAAATTGTAGCTTGCTACAGATCCCCCACCATGCCCCAGGATTCCCACTCCTCATTTCTTGTTACACTGGAATATGTTAGGGTACAACCTAACATCCTAATAATGGGCGAGTTCAACTACCCCACCATTAACTGGGAAAACTACTTAAGTACCAACTCTTGTGTGCAACTTTTTCTGGAATTCATAAATTCCAACGCCTTGGTTCAACTTATCCACACCCACACCAGGGGCAGCAATATCCTAGACCTGGTCATTACCAACATGGGCAACCGGTGTTCCACACCAGAGGTCAATTCCTCATTGGTCAGATCTGACCACAAGCTAATCACCCTAGACATCCACATCCCACCCCCACCTCCCATTAGGGAAACCACCGTAAAAAATTTATCCAAAGCCAACTTCACTCTTCTTAAGACAGAAGTGGCAAACTTCATGACACCCATGCTGATGGACAATAGAGGTACGACTGCTGAATCCTGTACAAATGCACTTTATAAGCACTTACACAAGTGCATGGATCGTGCAATCCCTAACCGAACCAAGATGCTATCCTCCAAAAAAGGAAGCAAATGTGGTGTTCCCTTGCCATAAACAAACTCTACAACAGAAAAAAGAAACTGTTGCAAAAAAGAGTAAAATCCCATGATTGGAGGAACTCCGTGGTCAGCCACAGTAAGAAGCTGAGATCAGTCATAAAATCCTCCAAAGCTAGTTACGAAAACAAATTTGCCACTGATTCTAAAGACAACCACAAAACATTCTATAGCTATGTCAAGAATCTCAATGGCAACACTCAGATCTGCTCTGAGTTACAGCACAATGGCACTAAATATACAGAACCAACTGATATTGCCAACATCCTGGCAGATAGGTTCAGTGTTAACTTTACCCCTCTCTCACCCACTAAAGGGCCCATCTCTATACCGGAAGAATGCAAAGTTCCTGTAATCATGGCTGCACAGGTAAAAAACACACTCTCCAAAGCCAAGAACACAGCATCCGTGGGACCTGACAGCATCCCAGGCTGTGTTCTACATGAACTACAGAACGAACTGGCACCCTACCTAAGTACCATGTTCAGTCATAGCCTCACCTCGGGCTTTGTGCCCACTGAATGGGGCACAGCAACTCCACAAAGGGGGAGCCACCATGGACCCTGGGAACTACCGCCCCATTAGCCTGATGAGTCTGGTCTGCAAGGCTGTGGAACGTATCATCATGGAACTTATAAACAATGACATTTGTAATCTCTAAACTCTGGACTCTACCCAGTTCGGGTTTCTAAAAGGCAGATCATGTCTCCTAAACCTGATAGACTTCTTTGAAGCTGTCACCAAAGCCATAGATGAGGGTAAGATGGTTCACGCAGCCTATCTAGATCTTGCCAAGGCTTTCAACACCATCCCCCACTCTGGAATTATAGATAAATTCACTAAACTAGGTATAAATCCCTATGTCACAAGATGGGTTACCAACTGGCTCACTGACAGAACCCACACTGTGAAAGAAGCAGACTGTAAATCCAACTTCAGACCATTGACAAGTGGTGTACCACAGGGTTCAGTCCTGGGTCCTCTCCTGTTTGGTATCTACTTCTCTGAAGTACAGGCTAACACAGAAGGTCTTTGGCTAACAAAGTTCACAGATGACTGCAAACTAGGAGCCATAATCAAAACTCCTAACAATATGGACATCCTACAATAGGGCCTCACTGAGACAAATGCCTGGTGTCAAAGCCATGGCCTCAAGCTCAATGCCAAAAAGTGCATTGTCATCCCTTTTGGTAAAAACTCTGTACCCATGAACTACCACATAGGTGATAGTCTACTTAACACCGAAAGTGTGATAAGAGACCTTGGGACACAGGTGGACAGTAGTCTCTCCTTTGATAATCACATCGCCACAGTAGTCAGGAAATCCTTCTATGTGGCACACCTCATCGCAAAAGGTTTCTCATCCAGGAAAAAAGAGGTCATTGTTCCGCTCTACTCATCACTCATTAGACTCATTATAGAGTACCTCACAAGACATCTACAACAACTGGAAAGGCCGCAGAAATACCTCACAAAGAGGATTACCGGCCTCAAAAAGATGCCATACGCAGACAGTCTCAAAAAACTCCTGTTTTACTCTGTCGCATATCGCCTACTCAGAGGCGATGTCTGCCTAACATACAAAGCTATGTCAAACCCAGAGCTATTGGACATGCTCCACTTAAAGAAATCCCAGTCTCTCCAAGCTACACGCTCTAGGGACCTAAACCATGTCACTACAATAAACAGAACATGCTGGAGGGATAGATTCTTGTCCCAGAGACTTCTCATACTCTGGAACAAACTACCTATCTATATCAAACAAAGCTCCTCATTAGCACTATTCAAGAAAAATCTTGATGATTGGATGGGGGATAGGAAATTTACCCCAGGGATCACTTCTGTGGCTCTGCTTGACAGGGGCACAGAAAAATAATTTTCTTGGGTGGCAGAAGTCAGGTTACCATTTGGCTAGGCTTATATAGGCCCGAGGGCCAATAGCCTAGTACCTACCTATGAACCTATGAATAGCTGGAGTTTTTTTTGAGTCTGTCCATGTAGGCCATATGTTTAAGGCCTAGGATCCTCTTCGTGAGGTACATTTGTGGCTTCTCCAGCTGTTGCAGGTGTCTAGTGAGGTATATGCCAAATGGGGCATTATAATCTATGATTGGTCTAATGAGGGAAGAGTAGAGAGAAGTGATGACCTCTTTCTCCCTGGATGCAACACCCTTGGTAATGAGATGTGCCACTTAGAAGGACTTTCTGACCACAGTGGCAATGTGGTGGTCGAAGGAGAGTTTGCTGTCAACCTGTGTCAACAGATCTCTTATAACACCTTCAGTGTTCAGTGGGCTCTTATCGATGTGGTAATTAGTGGGAACTGAGTTTTTCCCAAAGGGGATGACGATGCATTTTTTTGGCATTAAGCTTAATGTCATGGTTTCAACACCAGTCATTGGTCTCAGTGAGGCCTTTCTGTAGGATGTCTGCATCACTTGGGGAGTTAATGGCTTCCAGCTTGTAGTCGTCTGCATATTTGGTCAGCCAGAGTCCCTCTGCATTAGTCTGGACTTCTGAGAAGTAGATGCCAAACAGGAGAGGACTCAGGACCGATCCCTGTGGGACTTCACTCATGACTGGTCGACAGTCTGACTTGGAGTCTGCTACTTTCACACTGTGTGTTCTATCTGTGAGCCAATTTGCAACCCACCTAACAATATAGGGGTTGATGCCTAGTTTGCTGAGTTTATCAATAATTCCTGAGTAAGGAATGGTATCAAAGGCCTTGGCCAGATCGATGTAGGCTGTATGAACTGCCTTACCTTCATCCACCGCTCTGGTGACTGACTCAAAGAAGTCAACCAGGTTGAGCAGGCATGATCTACCTTTCACAAAACCAAATTGCGTGGGATCTAGAGTTTGGAGATTTCCTATATCCTTGTTAATTAGGTCCATGATGATGCGCTGCATAGCCTTACATATCAGACTCGTCAGGCTAACAGGGCGATAATTTCTAGGTGTGTAGTCGCTCCTCCTTTATGGAGAGGGATGACTGTAGCAGTGAGTCATTCATTAGGTACAAAGCCTGAGGTGAGGCTATCAGTGAACAGAGCACACAGGTGTGGTGCCAGTTCACTTTGTAATTCATGTAGAACACAGACAGGGATATTGTCGGGTCGCATGGAAGCTGTATTCTTGGCCGTAGACAATGCAGCTTTAACCTGTGCTGCAGTAATGCAGGGTGCCTGGCATTCTTCCAGTATTGAGATTGGTCCTTTGGGGGGGTGAGAGGGGTAAAGTTGGCACTGAATCTGTCGGCCAGTATCTTGGCAATATCTGTTGTCTCAGTATAGGAGGTACCATTGTGCAATAACTCAGAGCAAATCTGGGTATTGCCGTAGAGATTTTTGATATAACTAAAGAAGGCTTTCTGGTTGTCTTTAGTGTCTGCCGCAATTCTGCCTTCATAGCTGGCTTTGGAGGTTTTGATGAGGAATCTCAACATTTTGTTGAGGCTAATAAGGGAATTTTTCCAGTCTTGGGACTTCACCTTTTTCTGCAATAGTTTCTTCCTTCTGTTGTAGAGTTTATTAATGGTAGGGGACCACCAGACTGGCTTCCTTGTTTTGGAGGAGAGCGTCTTGTTTCTGTTGGTATGGCTAGTTCCATGCATTTATGTATGTGAACTTGAATAAAAACTGCAAGTGAGCCAAAATAAAACCAAATTTCACTTCACTTTAATCTTCACATCAAACAGTAAGCGTTTTTGTCACCCTGGACTTCCTCAGACTGCATAATGTGCTTAAAATTAGCAAAACTGTTTATCTCATTTAAAATTAATCATGTGACTTTACAAGCCACATGATTTAGCTTTTTCCTTTTTAAAAAGGCAGTGAACTCTTTTTTTTTTTTTTTTTTATCATTTAACCCTGGTGGGTGACAAGAGTGCAATTTAACCTACCACAAATACTCTTTCCAACTTAATTCAGATTCAGCATCAAATTTGACTTCAAAATTAATTAAATTTAATTAAAAATTAAACCAGTATGTTTAATGTGAAGATTAAAGTGAAGTGAAATTTGGTTTTATTTTGGCTCACTTACGGTTTTTATTCAAGTTCTATTATTTTCCAACTTTTCAGCTATTGTTTTTGAACATTTATGTATGTGCTCATACAGTGCACTGGTGTATGATTTGGCAGTCTTGCATCTATTTTCCATTGGCATGGGTGCCGCGAAGTTAGCCACATCTGTTTTTATGAGTACAAAGTCAGCTTTGGAGAAGTTTTTCATGGTGGATTCCTTTGCGGGGGGTATGGGTGAGATTTGGTTTTCCACGGTGATTACTTTGTGGTCGGATCAAACCAGGGAGGAGTTGATTACTGGTGTAGA
Organism: Protopterus annectens; assembly: GCF_019279795.1. Lineage (NCBI taxonomy): Eukaryota > Metazoa > Chordata > Ceratodontiformes > Protopteridae > Protopterus > Protopterus annectens. The sequence goes on from NC_056737.1 coordinate 10,850,170, forward strand.
GCAACGGTTGCCAATGTTAGTAAAAACCAGGTCAAGGATATTGCGTCTTCTAGCGGGGGTAAGAATGAGCTGGCCAGGGCATTGGAATTGATGAAGTCCAAGAAACTTTGGGCCAGTGCATTGGTGCTTGAGTAGTTTTCCCAGTTGATGGAGGGGTAGTTGAAGTCTCCTAATATGAGAGTGTTGTGTTGGACCTTGATAGATTCCAGGGTGAGTAGGAACGTGGAGTGAGTGTCTAGGGACATGGTTGGGGACCTATAGCAGGCTATGACCTGGATCGCAGTCTTACCCAATGTTAGTTGTACCTGAAGTATCTCAGATGCATTATGCTGTTCTACTAGTCTGGAGGTGTGCATATCCTTTATGACTATGGATACACCACTGCCTTTGGAACTTCGGTACATGTTTTGGGGCAGAAAGGTGTGGAATGAGTCATAGCCTGTTAGCACAGTTTCTGCCTCTTTAAACCAAGTCTCCGTTAACAGCACAAATGTTGATGTTCTCCATTTCTGGCCCAGAAATTGTAGTTTATTGGCTGTTTGGGTAGTTTTTCCATCTCCTTCAACTTTCTGGTTTAAAAGCCCTCATTTGCATTCGTTTCCCCACCTTTCCTGTAAATAGTCTTGTCCAGACACAGATTTGCTGTATCCAGGGCTGTTTGTAAGGTTCTGAGCAGTGCCAAACTCTGCTCTTCAATTTTTCCCTTAGAACTGCTAGTTCTCTCCTCTCCTGCTCTTTTACTAGCTTATTAGTCTAGCACTTTACCGGACTTCTTGTAGTAATTATTGTAGCACACAAAAGTGCTACCAGCACTAAATTTTCTACAAGGAAACAGCTCCAGTACTTATTATTAAGGCCCACCCCTCCAGGCATGTCTAAAAGTCAGTTCCCTTTGCTTTCTCCTATTAACGTGGTGAACTTGGGCATCCTGAGGCAATGTAGCAACTGCCTCATGTACACTGATGTCCCTCTCCTCTGCCTTATGTACACTGACAACCCTCTCCTCTTACCTCCCAACACTCAGACTTGCAGAAGATGCACTTGTATATTCAAATTGGAAACCACGCACTCTCCAGCCAACACTGGAATAACTGGTCAAGAGGAGAAGGTCAACACTTGCACCACACTACATGGAACACATAACCCTCCAGAACACCAGCACTGCCTTCACATAAAAACATAAACCAAACACCCAGCTTTACGGAGGCTGTCAATAAAAATCTACCCAAACAGCAGACCTCCAAGGCAGAAATGCACTCAACCACCACAACACAACACTAATCACAAAACACTTAACTCTCCTAAACAGTGTGCCACTCAACCAAAGCCCCGAAGGCAAAACCGCATGCCCAACACTCTAGTCGTAGGTGAGTCGATAGTGAGGCACACTGATGTCCCACTCACTAGGTTGAATAAGGAGAAAGTAACAGTCAGCTGCTAGGATCCACCACATAACGCACACACTCAGGTCCCTCAATAACAGGTACAAATATGACTCTGTCATTGTACATGTGATTGTGAATGACCTGACACACACCTCCCTGGACTACATCAAAAGAGACGTGGAGGAGCTCTCGGATTATGTAGCCCAGGCAGGTATGACCCTGAGCAGCATCCTACCATCACCCAGAATGATACCACAGTACAAGCAGAAAATGATTGATTTCAACAATTGGCTAAGTTTCTAGTGTCATTCTAAGGGGATCCAGTATCTGTCTGCCTGGGATGACATGATTGGCAGACCTCGATGTTTTGCCAGAGATGGCCTGCATCGGTCACCCCTTGGCTTCTGGATACTGGCTAAGGCTCTTGTCACCCCTGTGGTGCCTTTTGTAGGCGGTGTTCCAAAGACCAAATTACCACCATAACAGCTACAAACTAATGCAATCTGAGGGTCATGCTGCTCAATGCTAGAAGTCTAAATCTCAATATGCACTCACTCGAAGCACTCCTTAAAATGGAGAACATCGACATTTGTGCTGTAACAGAGACCTGGTTCGAGGCAGCAGAAACCACCCCTACACCACCAGGCTATAACTCATTCCACATCTTTTGGCCCCAGAACTTGGACTGAAGCTCCAAAGGCAGTGGTGTTTCCATATTCATAAAGGATGCGCACATCTCCAGACTGGTAGCCCAACATAATGCATCAGAGATACTGCAGGTGCAGGTTACTACATTGGTAAGACAGCGATTCAGGTTGTAGCCTGCTATAGGTCCAGAACTATGTGCCAAGACTCACACTCCACATTCCTAAGCACCCTGGAGAATATTAGGGTCCAACCTAACACTCTCATATTGGGTGACTTCAACTACCCCTCCATTAACTGGGAAAACTACTCATGTACCAATACACTTGGCTAACATTTAATGGTATTCATTAATTCCAATGTCCTGGACCAGCTCGTTCTTATCCTCACTAGAGGTAGCAACATCCTTAACCTGATCATTACTGACATGGGCAACCGTTCCTCTACACCAATACTTAACTCCTCCCTGGTTAGATCCGACCACAAACTAATCACCTTGGAAATCCACATCCCTCCCATGCCCCCCGCAAAGGTAACCACCATGAAAACCTTCTCCAAAGGTAACTTTGGGCTCCTAAAAACAGAGGTGGCTAACTTCATGGCACCCATGCAAATGGAGAATAGTTGCATGACCCCCGAATCATACATCAATGGACTGTACGAACACATACACAAACTTATTCTGCTGTTGGAGTCTTAGGAAATTTCTGCTTTGTCCCAGTGATGAAAAAAATGGTCAATTTCAACAATTGGCTAAGCTTCTGGAGTCATTCTAAGGGGATTCAGTGTCTGTCTGCCTGGGATGACATGATAGACAAGCCTCGCTGTTTTGCCAGAGATGGGTTGCACCTGTCACCCCTAGGTTTTCGAATACTGGCCAAGGCTCTTGCCATCCCCATAGTGCCTTTTTTAGGCAAGGCTCAAAGGACAAACCAACCACCGTAACCAGCACAGGTAACTAAAAACTAAGGGTAATGCTACTCAACGCCAGAAGTCTCAACCTCAAAATGCACACACTCGAGGCTCTCCTCAGCATGGAGAAAATTGATGTTTGTGCACTGACGGAAACCTGGTTCAAGGCTCAAGGGAGCACCCCAGCACTGCCACGTTACAATTCATATCATACCTTCTGGCCTCAGTTACCGGATCACAGTACAAAGGGCGGAGGTGTATCCATATTCATCAAGGATACCCATATCTCCAGGTTAGCAGCGCAGCATGATGCCCCAGAGATCATCCATGCGCAGCTATCAGCAGGCAAAACCACATTTAAGTCGTAGCCGGTTATAGATCGCCCACCATGTCCCAAGATGCTCACTCTGCATTCCTTGAAACATTGGAAAATATAAAGGTCCTACCCAACACCATAATCTTGGGTGATTTCAACTACCCTGGTATAGACTGGGCGAACTACCAATGTTCCAACTCCTACGCTCAGCGATTCATAGAATTTATAAATTTAAATGCCCTTGAACAACTAGTATGTTCCCCCACTAGAGGGGACAACATGTTGGATTTAATCATCACAAATATGGGCGCCCATTGTACCACACCTGTTATCACTCTCTCCTTGGTCAGATCCGACCACAAACTGATAACTCTGGACATCCTCACCCCTCCACCTCCCCCAGTCAAAGAATCCATAGTCAAAAACCTTTCCAAAGCAAACTTCAAACTACTTGCATCTGAAGTGGAAAGCTTCACTATTCCCTTGCAGAAGGATAATGATATCCAGGATGCGGAATCCTCCACCAAGGCACTCTATATGCATCTTCAGGATTGCATGGACCGTGCTATCCCAAATAAAACCAGGACTTCTTCCTCAAGCAAGAAGAAACCAATCTGGTGGACCCCGGCCATAAGCAAACTTTACAATAAAAGGAGGAGACTTGTACAAAAAAAGGCCAAATCTCAAGTAGAAAAATCATCCCTGATCAGCATTAGTAAGAAATTGAGGGCCCTCATCAAGTCAACTAAAGCTAATTTTGAAAAGAAAGTTGCCAAGGATAACCATAAGGCCTTCTATAGCTATGTCAAAAACCTAAATGGCAACGCTTAGGTCTGTTCTGAGCTAGTACAAAATGGAACAAAATACACTGACCCTTCTGACATTGCCAACATCTTGGCTGACAGGTTCAGTGCAAATTTCTCCCCCCCCCCCCACCACCTACAGGGCCTATTACCATTCCAGGGGATTGTGTAAGTCCAGTTATTACTGATATGCTGGTTAACAAGGCTCTATCTAAAGCTAAAAACACTGCCTCCATGGGACCAGATGGTGTCCCAGGCTGCGTCATACGCGAGCTCCAAAAGGAATTAACCCCGCATCTTAATACCCTGTTCAGTCTCAGCCTCTACACAGGATATGTGCCCATAGAATGGCACATGGCAGCTGTGTTCCCGCTACACAAGGGTGGGGCCACAACTGACGCTGGGAACTACCGACCAATAAGCCTGACCAGTCTGATTTGTAAGGCTATGGAGCGAATCATTATGGAACTCATAAATGGAGAGATTGGGAACCTCCAGTCGCTGGACCCCACACTGTTCGGCTTCGTCAAGGGCAGATCATGCCTCCTGAACCTGGTGGATTTCTTTGAGACAGCTACTCAGGCTATAGATAAGGGAAAGGAGGTACGCACGGCTTACTTTGACCTTGCTAAAGCATTTGACACCATTCCCCATTCAGGTATTATTGATAAGCTCACCAGCCTGGGCATAAACCCTTATGTCACAAGATGGATCGCAAACTGGCTCTCAGACAGATCCCATAAAGTAAGAGTAGTGGGATCTATGTCCGAATCCAGACCAGTAACGAGTGGTGTGCCTCAGGGCTCTGTCCTGGGGCCCCTCCTGTTTGGCATATGCTTCTCAGAAGTACAGGCAAGCACGGAAGGGCTGTGGCTGACTAAGTTTGCGGACGACTGCAAATTGGGTGCTATAATAGAGTCTCTGGCCAACATGTAGATCCTCCAGAAGGGCCTAAATGAGACTGATGCATGGTGTCAAAGCCATGATCTCAAGCTAAATGCAAAAAAATGTGTAGTAATCCCCTTTGGAAAAAACAGAGTACCTGCAAACTACAACATAGGAGGTAATCCCCTGAAATCTGAAGAAGAAATAAGGGATCTAGGGACCCAAGTAGATAGTCAGCTTTCCTTTGATAACCATGTTGCCAAAGTGGTTAGAAAATCCTTCTATGTGACCCATCTGATCACGAAAGGGTTCGCATCAGGATCTAAGGATGTAATGGTGCCCCTCTACTCTTCCCTCATCAGACTTATTATTGAGTACAATGCACCAATTGGAATGTACCTGGCTAGACATCTCCAGCAGCTGGAGAGACCACAGAGGTACCTAACTAAGAGGATTACTGGCCTCAAACAGTTGCCCTATACAGCACGATTGAAAAAGCTAAGACTGTTCTCTGTTGCATACCGCTTTCTCAGAGGCGATCTCTGTCTAACATACAGAGCCATGTCCAACCCAGAATTGTTGAACATGCTCCATCTTAGCAAAACCAAATCTAGTCGAGCTACACGCTCTAGGGATATAAACCTCAGCACAACAATGAATAGAACATGCTGGAGGGATAGATTCCCTTCGCAGAGACTTCCCTTATTATGGAACAGGGTCCCAATCTACATAAGACAGAGCCCCTCACTATCACTCTTCAAGAGGAACCTGGATGAGTGGATGGGTAACAGAAAGTTCACACCGGGGATCACACCAACAGCACTACTAGATAGGGGCCAAGGGTACTAGCTGCTAGTGCAAGGGTCTAGGGAACTACTAACGGGGCGGTGAATACCGCACAACGTGGCTGGGCTAATATATGCCTTTGGGCAGATAGCCCAGTACCAGCCTATGAATCACCACTTCACAGCCTGGTAAAAGCAAGCACATCCCCCTGCAGTCACAGGGTTTAAATACCAGAAAAGATGTAAGAATCTAGAAGCTTGAATTACTACTCAGTCCTGCTAACCCCTGCCCTTTCAACCAATCAGTCGTGCTAGAGAAGGTCAGGCAACCCTGTTACTCTAACTTACAGAGAAGACAAGACACTATCAGCTGAAGATGGCTGCCAGAAACTCGACAAAACAACCAGGCTTGGATAACAGCAGACCTCTATCCAGACTATGCTACCTGACTAAAACACAGAAACCTCAGAAAAAATGCACAGAAAAGCACAGAAAGAGCACTCACAAATGTAGAAAATACAGCTCTCGGTATGAAAAAGCAGTTTACAGTTAAGTAATTCAGTAAAAATGGAATTACAGTAATGAAACACTAGCAATGAAAAATACAGTTAAAACAGTACTCAAATGCAGTGAAACAGTAAAAAAAAAAAAAAAGCTTTATGACAGTGCAAAATGTTGTAGATTAGCTGTATAGCACAATTGTAAGCATTAAGAAGTGCAATTCAATGATATAAATGTAAGAAATAACTTATTCTGCTCTTGGAGTCTTAGGGAATTTCTACTTTGTCCCAGTGAAGAATCACCACTCCACAGCCTGGTAAAAACAAGCACAGCTTTGCATTGTTCCACGTCACTATCACAGATAATAAGACCTTTCTTGATATCTGGGAAGAGCAGGGTGTATGAATCATATGTGAATGTAGACTTGCATTATTTGTGTCTCCATTTCCAGATGTGGTATGACCTTAGCTGGAGTAAATGGCCAGTAAAACACACCCAGTTATTTAGTGTACTTTGAAGTGAATATGATAAGGCAGGTATTCTGTAGGAGTACATGCTTAGTTCCACATATGATCCATGAACTTGTGTGGGACGTAATGTGTGTGTTAGCAGGTAGTGATACTGTTGCACTTTATAAGGTACAACTGTCAAAGGCTGAAGGACAGATAATTCATGCTCCTGGTATCCTATAGCTTTCCTTTAAGTCTGTCTTCATGGAATATGATGGAGAGGCGAGGTGACAGAGCAGAGCAGTAAGACGGTAGACAGAAGTTTGAGAAATGAAGATTTGAAGCTGTCAGCTTGAAGGTAGCATGGTGCAGGAAGAAATAAATTGCTTGGCAAATTTTAATGTCTTGCAGGACATGAAAGCCATTTTGGAGTGCACAGCTTAATTTACAGAATGTCAGGTCTAATACACAGAAGGCGGCTGTCAAGGTTTCTGTTTATGATTACTTAGTGTGTGAAATCAAGACATTCTGAGCTTTCGAAATCGGGGAAAATAATGTACTAGGGACTAGTTAATATTTTCTCAAAAATTGGACTACAGTTTGGTTTGTGGTGTATGTGTTGAGACACATTAATCACATTGAAAGAAGTGATAAAACAATGAAAGGGCTTAAAGAAAGTTGCAGACCAGAAAGTGTGTGTGTGTGTGTGTGTGGTGGTGGTGGTGGTGGGGGGGGGGGGGGTTGGTGGTGTTGAGTGTAAATGGAAAAGGAGCTGATATAGCATTAAACCATCTTTCTTTGTAAATATATAATGTTGCTTGCACATAAATGTTTAAAATTTGTGTAATTAGGTAACGCTTACATTTTTGGTGGATAACATCAGTGTGATTGTCACATGTCCCAGGTCATGATTAAAAATGGTCCTTACCAGTCCACTTACCTTGTTAACAAAGTATGTAGCCCACCACTACCACCAATAAGTGATGGGCACAAATGTGTGTCATCCCCACGCTGGGCCAGAAATCAAGTAGCTTGAATCCTCACCACTGACACTGGTGAAGGATTTGCATTTGGAATACAAAAGGATACCCTCAGTATTTCCAGATGCAGACCTCTCTACATCAAGTACAACTTCCCTTAAGCACACACAGGGAACAGACTCAGCCCGGGGTCTAGATGTCTGTCTTGTCTCCCTCCAGATCCCAGTAGGACTCCCCACTGGTACAGCTTTAGCATTAGGTCCTCAGCCATGTGTCCAAGCCAAGTCCTCCAGCACCCTCCCTGTGAACCCAGTGCTTCGTGTGCCTCCCCTAAGTAGCTGACACACACACACACACACACACACACACACACACACACACACACACACGCACACACACACACACACACGCACGCACACACACACACACACACACACACACACACACACACACACACCTGGGAAAGGCTGGCACAGTTTACCTGCTGTGACCCCTTTTGCCCAGAGTATAAGGTAGTTATTACTACCACCAGACACTTAACAATGAGCTACTCTAAAAGCCCTTAACAAAGGGTGTCCATTTCTACTGTGCAATATTAATGCTAATACAAATGGTAGTAGTTCACCAAGGTGGCTAGGCCTTCTTGAGTGGCCCACACAGTGTCACCAAATAAATATTAGTACTCTCAAAGGTTAATACTTTCTAAAAAGGACCAGCCGCAATGAAAAGATTAAATATATTTAATAATAAATAAAGAACAAGAAAATACCAAATAGATATCCACAGTAGGCCACAGAGTTCAAATCACCAAAAATATAGAAAACAACATTGATAGACAGAGTCATACAAATAAAGAAAAACAATCTCTAAACTAAGCTTCACTGTATTCCTGACTGAATCTAAGAAAACTATACTTTTCCCTAATAACGTACTTAGGCAAGGCAAGATGAAATACGTGAGGCAGTCTTTCTAGTCAGGTTTCCAAACAGAATACTCTATATTCTGAGATTACTCCCTGTAAAATATAATATCCAAGATGACTTGCAGAATGACCTCATATGGTTACCTGACTCTATGTTCCCACAATATCTCCTTTTGAAGTTTGAGGCAGGTCTTTAGCAGACTGCTACAATACACATTTAGAGCTTTTATGGCAATGCGTAGGAGCCAGAAACATTTACAACACTTCCTCCTCCTTTACAAAACTAACAGATAATGGCTCCTCCCAAACCTACCATCTCTGGGCCTACCCAGCACTGTGGGGTACCGTTCAATGATTTAATAGCTCATTTACATTTCCCTTAGTTTTCTTAAAATAAGCCAGCTGGTTAACCATTGCTGTGCCAGTGTCCTCTATTAAAACATATACATTTAATTCAGATACATTAATATGTGTACATTTCTCCTCATTTCAGCAGGGTGCACTGTTGATACATTTTAACACAAGCAGAGCTCACAAATACATTTTCAGCACAAGCATCTGTGCTTGATATACAAATGACATATAATATTTACAAAATTCCTGCTAGCTGTGCTGGCACAAGTTTTAATCCACTGCCCTACTTCTCCCTGGCATGGCTGGCAGAATCTCGTATCATCACAGCAGGGTGAAGCTGTACACTACCTCAGAATGAGCCAATATCAAGTTAATAAAAAAGTGCTGTGACAATGAACAGGGACTGGTGTAATAGTGTTAGAGAAGTAATATTTAGTATGATGCCAGATATCAGCCCCCAAACTCAAGTCGAGATTTTCAGCAATTAACAGCACCAGAATACCATTTCATCTTTTTATTTTTGCAGAATTTTTTTGCCTTTCATGTTTAGCTTAGTTGCCATACTTTACAGTGGTGCACCCCATTTCAGAAGTAGATGCCACATAATGGGCTGAAAGCAACTTTCAGGCACTGTAATGCTGCAAGTAGGCAAGACTGCAAATTCTGTAGTTTAGCATTCAGGATAACTGGTTGACATGAAGGAACAGAATGGTGGGCAGGGGTGTAGGACATATGGTGAGGATGTAAATGGAAATTCTGTACTTCATATCCTGTTTAAAAATGAAATATAGTAGTATGTGACTGGCATTCATAGAAAATGGTAATATGGAGTGCCTTGCTCTTGTTTAGCTATTTCTGTCTTTGGGGAGATGCAAATACTAAATATTAACAAAGCTATGTTTTGGTACTGTCTGGGCTGTACTTGTCTGCACTGAAATGTATGCTAGAGAAGGCAGCAAACATGCTTTTCAGGTAGTTGTATTGCTTATTTACACTAATTAATTCAGTACATTATATGTTTTAACAGTCACTGCTCATACTCAAATTACTGTATGACAAGTTTGAGTGCAGCAGTGTTTAATGAATGCTTTTGATTAATATTTTCCTGTCAGTGAATTTTAGAAAAGTACTAAAAACAGACGAAAAACCCTTTGTTCATCATCTTTGCATCGGAAAAATAGGAATCTGTTCCCTGACCAACAACTGATTGAGACTTGCTGAATGAATGGGACTTTTGGAACATTTAGAATTATAAATTACCTTGAGGTAGGGTGACCAAAGAAGGGTGTACAAGGGAGATCTCTTACCCTTTGTGGTTGATAGTGGTGATGCCTCTCTACCATGCCAGGGAAATATTCCAAGGCTTATTTTTATTGGTTAGTTGTGATTCAAAGGGCTCCAGTCATTTATTGTTTAGGTGCACTAATACAAACACACGCACACACACACACATAAGAAGGAGAGCGGAGGCTGACTACATATTTTCTGTAGAAACGTTTTTTCCAGTTTTGTTGTATATTTATAGTGATCATTCTCCTCACATCCTAGCATTTGAAACAGCTTTCCAGACAAATTTTAAATGAACAGAAAAGTTGTGGATATGTGAAGTGGCTGTCTTAAATTCCCAAAAAATATTTAATGTTGCCCTGTAGATGTTTACTTTAGGTCTAAATAATTCCAAGGAATAAGTTTGATTAAATGTTTTCTTTCATATCAGTTAAACCTCGTACAAATAAGATTGTAGTTTTATTAAGTTGTAGGCTTTGAGGCTTGTCACAAGGAATCTGGTTTAGTAATTGCTTGCAATAATTACACAGAATTGTAGCAGACTTGTTTGTCTTATGTGTGGGTTATTACTCGGAATGTTTGTAGCTCATTAACAGAATAAGTCTAAGTCTTAACATAACAGTTAAATGAGAGCTAATATCTTTTTCATTTCTGTGATTCAAGCAGTGCCTAAGGAGATGGCTTTCTCTTTTTATTAGTGAGTGTTTGTAGTTTAGAGTATAAATCTAGAGTAATGTTTCAAAAATAGAGACAGCAGTCTCCTTTATACCTATCTTGACATATTTTCTTTTTTTCTAATTTTTGAAGTAGGGGATAACTTTAGCTGACAGTACAAGTGGTACATTGTCAGGAAAGCACTGGACCTGGCTGCTGCTGATGCATTTGATTCTGTTTTCCCTCCCTTCTTTCAGTAGACACACTTCAGCCTCACTGAGTTTGGTGTCATTAACAGCAAGAAATGTCCATCTCCTGCTGTTTGACTGAACACATTTGACACATTCTAATACTTGCTGTCTGAACGTTGGTATAACTGAGCATTGGAGATTTGCTGCTAATAGAATGTGAATAGAATACAGTCTGCTTTCCGACAGGGAAGTTCTTCACACCTAATAATGCTGACTTGAACTTCAGTGCTTGGTGAACACACAAGAAAAGAGCATTATTTCCAAACTGAAAATCAATAGAAATATTAAAAATTACTTGCCATTTATTAATTACTGTTTGTCTATTCTGTTTTCACAGACTTGAGCCTTGAACATTCCCTTAAGAGATACACTTGTAATTTTTTTCTGCAGACCCTTGGCCCAACTCCACGTGACCTTGCCTGATGCTTTCTTTCACTGTACTGTACCATCCCATTCATTTAGTCTGTGGGATGAGAGACCGGCATACCTAGCTTAGGTGCCAGCCTTACAGCTCATTGTTTGTCAAGAGTGTTCTCATTTGTTCAATCCGTTATAATGTGGTATTTCAGTATAATAGAGAGTTTTTGTTTATAAACCTGTCTTTTATGCCTATCAAAGACTGCTTTGATTCACAAAATTCAGTTTTAAGCCCATCTGCAAAGTACAAGGGAACAGATGCTGCCATATGCAGACCTTAGGGAGCATCTCCTTGGATAGAACTTAGGACCTTTGTAATCCTGAGCAGCTTTATTTAAAGGCAGTTGATTGGATCCTGTGGTCTATTCTTAGCCACAGTTGTGCCTAGGAAATGGTTAACAAGTGTAAGTATGTTTGTGGTTGTACATTTAGTCTGCAGTATACAGGATACAGGCAGTATTAGGGATCTGTGTTGATATTATGGAGAATAAATGTGCCATGGCCTGGACATAAGGAGTAGCTTGCATTCAGTAATCCTGCTTAGCATTTGGTAAAACATTATTAGTTTACTGGATTACATCAGCACAAACTGAAGTGTGAGTTAAGGAAGTAGTATCTGAAATGTTGTTTTGGGTTGTTGCTTTTTCTGGCAAATGTTTCAGACAATTATATTTTTAAAGAAAGATAAAGTGTTCAGGTGTGTGATTTTCAGTGGGTTGGAATGCCATACCTTTCACCCGGAGACTTCAGAACCCTTGGATGAATGCGTTAGCTTGTGCATTGGTATTGTAAGCTTAGATTGTGAAGTTGAGGGATACAGATTTCCTTTACGCATTGGTGGTGTTAGTGTTTCAAGAAGGGTTAAGTAGAGTTTTAGTTCATACCTCTCAACTGTACAGATTTTTGCATCATATTTTTACTCTATTTTTCAAAAAAGTTGTGTTTTTCTGGCAAATCATTAAAGATTGAAGTCAGAAAATAACAGACATTTGAGTTTCAGACTTCATACCCTTCGGAAAATGCATACTAGTGCAAAACTTGTTATTCTATCAACTTTCTAAGTTTGTAAAAGTAATATTTAAAAATTGTACCTATTTAGAACCCCCATTTTTATGGCTTTGTCCAGATTTCTTGCTCTGACATATTGAGAGGGTATGCTTTACTTCAAGCAGTTTGCCAATTGAGAGTTGTGTTTAAAGACAACTTAGTAGCAAGTTGGCTTTTGTTAGGGTAATACAGTAGTATTTTGTATTTTGAGATGAAAACATGAAGTGAGAAGCTTTATTTAGTGATAATTTATTATGCTCTTTGTAGAGATAACATTTATAAGTAGTCAGTTTAAGACTTTATTTACAAGTCATTCTTTAACGTCTTTTAGATGATGTGGTACTGAGTAAAATGTTTTCAATTAATCTTAATATACACAACTATTGATCTGAAGTAGTTGTCTTCATTTTGATCTTCAACCTGTGGGTTCATGGATCCATATCGATCCAACTCAGCCGCATATTCAGGATCTGATCTGAGCTTAAAGCTCCTTCCCTTACCCATAATGTCCCTGTCTCCTTCCTCCCTTCAGATCTCGTTTGTCACCTGTAAAGTCCACATCGTGGTCTGAGCTTTCTGCGTAGAAAGTGTAGTAAGTGTTGCTTTTTTGGGGTTAAATTTTCTCTCTCTCTATCTAATATTCCTCTCTACTTTCTACATCCCTTCTGCATGGTCGTCATTTTAAAAAAAAAAAAAATCTTTCTGTCTTCATTTCCTTAGCATGTGTGGTTTGAGTGCTTTTGAGTGTGCTGGGTCTGCTTTGGGGAAATGTCTGACACTCCCAAGCCAGGGTTCAGATAGTGTACAGAGTGTGACCATAAGCCCTCCAAGGCCAATGACCACACTCTGTGCGTAGTGTGTCTGGGGGTAGCCCATCTTCAGACTGCCTGCTCCGTCTGTGCCAGGTTTAATCCCTGGGCACTGAAGGACAGGAGGGATGAATTAATACTTAAGGGCCTTCTTCCCTGTTTGGGGACTCAAGTCCCTGCGCCCCCAGCTTCTGCTTCTACCTCCTCCCCAGCCTCGGGGACTCAAACTCCCTCCAAGAGGTCCGAGGATAGGGAAAAATCTTCTAAGAAGGATAGGCTGAGAAAGTGATCTCCGGATCGCTTGGCTCCAACTGGCCCTCCACCTAAATCTAGGTTGGCTCTGAGACCAGAATATCCCTTGCTCTGTTCTCCCTGGAGCCAGAGGAGCCCTGGATTCGGTCGCCTGTGCAGGCTTCTCCTCACTGCCCTTCCAGACTGGTGTCGGATGCCTCCTCCTCCCGTTCCACCCGGAGCCTTAGTGAAGTGGAGATTAACAGGATGATGTGGAAATTCATCCACACCCAGATTCAGATGGGAGTCTTGCCTGCCCCCGGAGCAGGGAACATGCAGCCCTTTTTCACACCGATTACTCCTTCTCTGATCTGACCTTCGGTTTTTGAGCCCTTGGATCCGAGGACTCTTGGGGTCGAGGGGTCAGTGCCAATGGTACCTTTTACCTCAATGTCAGCTATGACTTTGAGCAGGTTGGATCTGATAGGGTCAGATCCAGCAAGCTCTCAGAGCCGTAGCCTCAGCATCAGATCCAAGGGGTTGGTGTTGGCTCTGAGTGTGTCAGAGCTGCCTTCCTCTTGGTATCTCAGCGCTTGGAGGCTCAGCTCTGGCTCCCCCGTGGGGTCACAGGGTGACTGCGCCTATTGGCCTTTCTCAGGATGTCCGTTCCCCTTTGGCTTTTGATGTGGTGGAGAGGGTTCTCTCGATTTTGTCGAAACCCTTGACCATCTCATCCTCAGACTCCTCCCCAATTCCCTCTGTTTCGGGTATGGCTCCAGCCATCCTGCCATCTCAATGACAGCCTGCCGCCATTTTGCCAGAGGAAGCTTCTGCTTGGGAGCAGCAGGACGTTGGCAAGTCCTCCTCAAAGATTCCCACTGAGGAGATCCCTCACAAACACACGTGCAAAAGGAGGCACTTAGACTGTCCACTGGAGTCACTCACCACAGACACCGATTTGGAGGAAGGGGAAGGTTCCCCCCAGTCACCTCCCGAGGATGTCTCCTTTGGGGACATCATGGAACTCCTTCACCAGTGGGGGGGGGGGGGGTCTGCCCAGAAACCTACCTCGGACGAATTTGTGTTCCTCAAGGCATTTGGCTCTGGACTTTCTAGTTCCTGGGTGTCCCCTCCCACACATCCTTTACTGGACCTGATAACATCTCAGGCGTGGAAGGAACTGGACAAGGTGGATCTCATCCCCAAACACCCTGATAAAATTTTGACCCCCCCCCCCTTATGATAAGTCACACTGGAATAAGGAGTCCCCGGTTGATGCTGTGGTGGTGGCAGCTGCCACTAGGAAAGAGCTCGCTCAGGAGAGCGCTACAGTTCATTCTCCAGACCGAGAGTCAAGGGCGATGGACCACTTCAGGAAGAAGGTGTATGCTTCAGGGACTTTTTCCGTAAGAGTGCTGTGTTACATGGTACATGTGATTTCAGCTGCAGTGAGATCTAATGAAGGAGATCACTGAGTCGACCCCTGAGTCCATGTCGGCGGAGGACAAGAAGTTGTTTTCTGTTCGTATGGCCACCCTACAGTCAGTTGCGAACACTTCTATACATCTCCTCTCCCATGCTACCGAGACAGCCTCTAGAGCAGCTGGTACAGGTGTTGCCATCAGGCGACGCGCCTGACTCCGGCTTTGTCAGTTCTCAGTACCTTTTCATCATTCACCAGTGCCCAGTATGACGGTTCCTCCCCATTTGGAAAGTTGGTACGTGAGATTTTAGTTCAGAGTGAGGATGGGTAAACTCCGTCTGCCATCGGAATCTGCTTCTCTGTCCCTCAACGATCCTTTTCTAGGAATCAGTGAGGGACCAAGAAGATGTGGATGTTAAGTTGTCAATCTCGCCTTCATTCTTGCTTGATGGGTTCGGAGCCGATCCCTCGGCTCCGACTCGGCACTTGCTAAGCTCGAGAGTCACTTTTACCAGCTCGAGGCAGCCCCATATCCCATGATGCAAGGCGGTAAGTATCCAGATCTCGTTTGCCACTTCGCTTATGAGGTCCTCCTTTTACCAGCTCCTGGTAAGTGATTCACTTTGTTGATATTTAAGCCCCTTTTTGTAAAAAAAACTTTAATTTTTAGTTATAAGTTAATTATATAGATTTTCTGACAGAAAATCCCTGTCTCTTCTAATTTTTTTTAGTCAAACTTTACCCTTCCCATCCCCTCCCTGTTAGGGTGTGTGTGTTTGTTTTTATTGTAATACCTTTTTGGTATTTTATTTAATTTAATTTTTTGACTGGTGTGTGTGTGTGTTTTTTGTGAAGCACCATGTCAAAGGAGAGGGTCTCAGGTTTTAAGAAGTGTGACTCGTGCTGTCAGAAGATGTCTCTGACAGACGGTCACACGTCTTGCCTGTATTGCCTGGGGCCTCTTCATCTGCAGGACTCCTGTGCTATTTGTCATTCCTTCAGCCAGAGAGTCCTGCAGGAAAGACGTAACAAGCTGATACTTAGGGGCCTTCTTAAACCGGAGGGCTCTCCGGCTAAGTCGGCTCCATCAAAATCAGCCAAATCTTCCAAGGCCCAGGCTTCTGTGTCTAAGCCTGCGGCCTCGGCCCGACTTCGTTCGAGTCGAGATCGCCCGCTGGAGCCGATTCTGGCTTAACAGCCTTCGGCACCGATGGCTATCGGTGCCGATTCTGCATCGACCACTTCGTGTCGGCTCCGATCGGTTCCGACCACCATGTGGCACAGGCATCGGTGTCGGCCCGATCGGCTCCGACACCGTTTCTTTTGTGGCTGTATCGGCTCGCTGGAGCCGATGCATCGAGGCTTCCTGTCTGCTCCGATAAGTCTTCGGCTCCGACAGGATCTATAGTATCGGTTCCGATGGCTCATTCCAGGAAGAGGTCGAGGTCTCCTTCCTTGGAGCCGATACTTTCGGCTCCGGCTTCACCTCTCCTTTAGGAACGGAGCCATCGGAGCCGATCTTCAAGGTCATCCAGACTTTCAGACCATGACCTAGAGAGAGTGGTCAGCAGATTACTTAAGTCACAGGTACTGGCCCAAATGTTACATAGTCCGTCTCAACAGACGACTGTTGGTCCACACCCTGTTACAGTTCCTCCTTCAACTCTACCCCAGAGCTCGGAGTTGGAGTCTTCGGGAATGGTTACTGCTACGGCTGGAGGACAGATACCCCCTTCTGTTCCTTCAGCCTCTACTCTTATCTCCTCTTCGAGACCTTTCTTAGAGGGATTCGGTGGTCGGGCTTCCATGGTCTCCTCCGAGGGGGTGAGTGGCATCGGACCCTTGTCCGAACCCCCTCTTCCCCTTGGAGCCTCGGCCTTGGTGAGCTCGGCTCCGACATTGGCCTTGGAGACTTCCCTTTCGGTGGTCCCTGGAGTTCCTAGTTCTTCGGAACGGGTTCTCTCGGACCTGCCTGGGAGGGGAGCATTCGAGGTGATGAAGAGTGTGCTGGCCACTGGTATCAGTCAGCAGTCTGTTCCCGTAGCTCCTCCCTCTATAGTGCCTGTTGACATCTCTGCCACTTCTCTTGCTATAGGACCCAGAGATCCTCCGCCTCAGGTTTCCCCATTGGGAATTTCCCCCTCTTCCGAGGATTCTCCTGATGTTTCGGGAGATCCTCCTAGGAAGAGGACTTGTAAGAGGAAACATGTAGACTCCCCCGAGTCTGTCACTGGATACTGACTTTGATGAGTCAGAGGGATCCCCTAGATCCCCTCTGAGGATGTCTCCTTCTCAGACATCCTAGAACTCCTTAAACAGAGGGGAAACTGGCCCACCAACAATCCCTCTGAGGATGAGTCAGTATACCTAGAGGCGTTTGGATCTCGGCCCTCCACCTCCTGGGTGTCTCCGCCTTCGACCCCTTATGCAGGTTATTGCCCGAAGGCGTGGGCAGCTCCTGACTCTGTAGAGCCAGTCCCTAGGAGGCCTTCAAAATTTATCACTGCCCGAGTGACAAGCAATTCCTCACTAAGGGTGTCCCGCTGATGCCATGGTGGTGGCTGCAGCCACCAAGAAGGAACTTGCAGATCCTTCCGCACCCGTCCATCCTCCTAATAAGTACTCTAGGACCATGGATAGGTCGGAAAGCGGATGTTTACCTCAGCGACCTTTGCTATGCTCGCTGAATTACCTATGTCACTTCACCAGACTCCAGAGGGATATCCTTAAGGAACTGGGTGAAGTAGTACAGGATCCTACAGCTGCAGGAGCTCAAGAAAAGATTGCTTCGCAGCTAGGAACCCTTAATTCCATTGCAAACTCCTCCATGCGGCTAATATCTTATGCTGCTGATGGAGCGAGTAGAGCCGCAGGTACAGGTGTGGCTATTAGGCGCCAAGCCTGGATGCGGCTATGTGATTTTGCTGATCCCTTTAAGGCGTCCTTCACAAACTCTCCCTTTGATGGGTCAGCTTTGTTTGGCCCTCAGGTGAAGGAAACTTTGACCAGGTGCGAACAGGACGGCAAGACTCTTTCTGCTGTAGGAGTCCGTTTTCCACCCCTTCTAGACCTTATCCCAAAGGACAGAAAGGTGGCAAAATGTGGTTCAGAATCCCAAGGAGTCACGGATTCACGTGGTCAGTTTACCCCTAGAGGCAGAGGGGGTAACAACAACAGACGCCGCTCTAGAGGCAGAGGGGGTCCAAAAAACCAGGGAAACAGAGAGCTTCTCTCTGACAAGCCCTTTCAGCATCCCTGAGATGTTGCCCGGCTGTCCCTCCTTGGAGGCAGTCGGGGGAAGATTATCACTGTACCCAGAAGCCTGGCATTCCCTCACTCAAGACAGATGGGTACAGTCGATCATATCCAAGGGTTACATAATTCCTTTCGAGGAAAGTCCCTTCCCCTCAAATTCCCTTCCAGATGTACTACCCGGTCTAAGGGAAATTGCAGAGTTAGAAGTCTCAAAACTACTGCAAAAAAGAGCCATTCAGCCAATTACAATAGACCATTCAGAGCCCGGAATCTACTCAAGGTTCTTTTGGTCCCCAAAAGACAGGAGACTGGAGACCAATATTGGATCTCAGCAGACTCAACAAGTCTGTCAGGAAGACAAGATTCCGAATGGTCACTCTTCAGTCAGTTCTGCCCTTCTTACAGAAGGACAACTGGATGTGCTCAATAGATCTTCAGGATGCGTACTATCACATCAAAATTCACAGACGCTCCAGGAGATTTCTCCGCCGGCTGGGGTCCAGTCATTTCCAGTTCAGAGCCCTGCCCTTTGGTCTCACTACAGCCCCCAGAGTGTTCACCAAATGCATGGCAGTGGTCACGGCTCACCTGAGACGTCAAGGATTCCAGGTGTTTCCGTATCTCGACGACTGGCTCCTGTCAGCCACCACCAGGCATCAGCTTATACAAGCCAGGGATTACACAATAAACCTTTGTTCTCATTTGGGCATCTCGATCAACTTGAAAAGTCATCCTTATCGCCCTGCCAGTCTATTACCTTCATAGGCGCAAACTTAAACACTGTTCGGATGTCAGCTACCCTTACAGATCAAAGAGTTTCAGACATTCAGAGTCATGTCAGGATCATTCTGGCCAACAAGAAAGTACAGGCCAGAATGGTTCTAAAGGTATTAGGTCTCATGGCTGTGGCCATTACTCTTCTTCCCTGGCTCGATTCTACATGCGCCTTCTTCAGTGGATGCTGTTCACACAATGGTCATACCAACAACTTCCAATGCGTCACCAGATTCTGGTGACACAGACATGCAAAGAGCATCTTGCTTGGTGGATCACATCTCCTCAGGTTCACCAAGGCAGGTACTTTGTACCCCCATCCCCGATAGCCACTGTCACCACGGATGCCTCCCTGATCGGGTGGGGGGGTCATTATCAGGGCAGGATGGTTCATGGGACGTGGCAGCCATTCGAGTACCATCTGCACATAAATGTCCTGGAGATGAGAGCAGTGCTTTTAACGTTGCAAGCCCTCAACGACTTTCTTCCCGTAGGGACAATTGCAGTCCACACAGACAACATGTCTGTAGTTTGGTATATCAACAAACAGGGCGGAACCAAGTCCTACCCCTTGTGTCGAGAAGCGCTCAGACTATGGCAATGGGCGATCTCCTTTCATCGGTTTCTGGTAGCAACGCATATCCCTGGGAAAACCAACATTGTAGCGGACAGATTGAGCAGAGCTATTCTCATGCCTCACGAGTGGTCTCTCAAGCAATCTATAACGGAAGAGATTTTTCTGGAATGGGGTCGTCCATGTTGCAATCTTTTTGCTACTCCCCAAAACAGCAAATGTCCAGACTTCTTCTGCCTCTTCCCTCTATCAGGCCATCCCCCCAGAGACACTCTGACCCAGGATTGGCCCCAGGGACTTCTTTATGCCTTCCCTCCATTTCCTCTGATCCCTCAGGTTATCCAGAAAGCTACCGTTTTGAGAGCCAAATTGATTCTCATTGCCCCTTACTGGCCTCGACAAGTTTGGTTCCCGTTCCTCCATCATCACCTTTTGGTGCAGCCGTGGCATCTGGACCCAGTGCCAGATCTTCTGATTCACCAATCGGGTCAGCTGCACCGGTCAATCCCTTCTCTCAACCTCACAGCATGGTTGCTCCACTTCCTTCCTTAGCCAGGCTTCCTTTGATCTCTAACCCAGTTAGAGACATCATAGTGGATTCGCTAAAATCCTCTACCAGGAGGATTTATACAAGCAAATGGAAACGCTTTCTCTTATTGGGCTAAGGCCAAGAATATTGATCCCTTTACTGCCCCTGTTCAGGCAGTCCTGGATTTCTTAGCAGAGATTTTTCATGCAGGCTCCTCTTCTTCCACAGTCAGAGTTCAATTGGCTGCTATTTCCAATTTTCATGTCGGGATAGCAGATCATAATATTATGTCCCATAGGCTCTGCAGGGCCTTCTTGAAAGGAATTTTCCTACTAAAGCCTCCAATCAGGAATCCTCCTCCTCAGTGGGATCTAAATTTAGTGCTGACATCTTTGATTCTTCCCCCCTTCGAGCCAGCTGCTTCTTGTTCCCTGAAATATCTTTCTTGGAAAACTTTATTCCTAGTGGCTATTACATCGCCAGGAGGGTGTCTGAACTTCATGCTCTTCGGTTCGACCCCTATTTGGTTTTTCACAAAGACAGAGTATCTTTGAGAACTAACCCAACCTTTTTGCCTAAGGTCGCTTCAAAGAACAATTTGAATCAATCCATTGATCTCCTGTATTTTTCCTAACTATTCAGATAGAGCTGAACAAAAGCTACATTATCTTGATGTCCACCGTCAACTTAGATATTATTTGGACAGAACAAAAATTTAGAAAATCTGATCAACTTTTTGTTTCCTATGGATAATAAAAACGGCCTTCCTGTTTCTAAAGTGACTTTGTCTAGATGGCTTTCTTCGGTCATCTCTGAAATTTATCTGCTCAGGGGAAAACAGCTGTGCTCAAAACCTAAAGCACATTCAACTAGGAGCTTAGCTACTTCTACAGCTTTTCAAGCTAGACTTCCTTTAGACACTATTTGTGCAGCGGCCACTTGGGCCACTCCTCACACTTTTGTTTCCCATTACAAATTGGACTTGGCCTCCAGGGACAGAGCCAGTTTTGGCTCTACAGTCCTCAAGAGTTTGTTCCATTGAGCCACCCAGGGTAGAGGTGCTAGGGACGCGGTCCCATCAAGCAAGAATGAAGGCGAGATTGACAACTTAACATTAAGAAGTTATGTACCTACCATAACGTTCCATGTTAGTTGTCTTCTCTCGCCTTCTTTCTTGCGACCCTCCCTCCTTCCCCTTGGCCTAGACAGACCTTGTTATAAGAAACTGTTATGCTGAAGACCATTCAGACCTGGTCCTTCTTCCATCTGTAGTTTTCTTTCTTCCTTTGGGAAGTATTTTATGCTTGGTGCTATTGCCCTTTGTCATCAAACGAGATCTGGGTACTTACCGCCTTGCATCATGGGATATGGGGCTGCCTCGAGCTGGTAAAAGTGACTCTCGAGCTTAGCAAGTGCCGAGTCGGAGCCGAGGGATCGGCTCCGAACCCATCAAGCAAGAAAGAAGGCGAGAGAAGACAACTAACATGGAACGTTATGGTAGGTACATAACTTCTTATTCTGGAAATTTCAGACTTTTCCCTGAGATACTCAGGACTCACCTTCCACTAGGGGCAGAGGGGGATACTATAGATGTCCTAGAGGGGGTCCGAGAAATTACGAGTCTTGAGAACCTTTCTCAGACAGACCCGCGCAGCAGCCCTGAAGGGTTGCCAGACTGCTTGTCTCTGGAGGCAATCAGGGGTCGATTATCACTACACCTAACAGAGTGGGATTCTATCACAACAGATTGTTGGGTGTTGCAGATTATAGCCAGAGGCTATTCAGTCCCATTCCTCGAGCCACCACTAACCACAGAAACACCTCCCGGATGTTCCACCCGCGCACAGGGAGGATACAGCACTGGTATTAGCAAAGCTGCTAAGAAAGCAAATCATCCAACTTGAACACTTCGGATCAGGCATTTATTCCAGGTTCTTTTGGTGCCAAAGAAAATGGGAGACCTAAGACCCATTTTGGATCTCTCCACCTTGAACCTGTCAGTGGCCAAGGCAAAATTCTGGATGGTCACATGTCAATCTATCCTGCCCTTTCTGCAGGAAAATGATTGGATGTGTTTGATCAACCTCCAGGATGCATATTATCATATCAAGATGGACAGGTACTCTCGACGGTTTCTCCGCTTCCGGCTTGGAGCCAATCATCAGTTCAGAGTGCTCCCCTTTGGTCTCACCACAGCCCCCAGAGTGTTCACCAAAGTGATGTCAGTAGTAGCGGCACACCTGAGGCTCCAGGGCATTCATGTTTTCCCCTACCTGGACGATTGGCTCCTGGCTGCCCCTTCCAGGCATCAACTTTGTCAAATGAGAGATTCTTTTCTTCTACTAGTCCAGAGGTTAGGCATCACCAGTAATCTCAGTAAATCATCTCTGGCCCCAGTTCAGAACTTAGACTTCACTGGGGCTCTGTTAGACACAATTCAGACAAGAGTTTTCCTTACTCCAGACAAGATACGCAGTCTGAAGCTACATGTTCTTTACGTTCTTCAAACTCACTCTTTGACAGCAGAAGTAGTACAAAGGGTGTTGGGGTCCATGGCAGCCACGATCAATCTTTTACCCTTGGCACATCTTCACATGCGGATCCTGCAGTGGACCCTTTCTGTACAGTGGTCCCTGTTAGATCTCCCATTGTTTCATCCTGTTGGAATCTCTCGAATGTGCAAGGATGCTCTTCGGTGGTGGATTCATTCCCCAGACCTGGTATGGGGATGTCCTTTTCTCCCACCATTCCCCAAGGCCACGGTGACTATGGATGCCTTCCAGCTGGGGGGGGGGGCATTGCTCAGGGAGGACATTTTAAGGCACGTGGTCCCCCTATGACATCAGTTTGCATATCAACGTCATGGAGATGAGGGCAGTGCTTCTCATGTTGCAGGCTGTCCATGCCTATCTTCCCTCAGGAACGATTGCTATCCAGACAGAGACAGTATGTTGGTGATCTGGTTCATCAGCAAACAGGGAGGAACCAGATCTTACCCCCTTTGTTGTGAAGCCATGAGAGTGTGGGATGGGCGATCTCCACCGGCTGTTTTCCGGTGGCAAAGCACATTCCGGGAAGGTCCAACATTCTAGCGGACAGGCTGAGCAGAACTATCCTGATGCCTTACAAGTGGTCTCTGAATCCTTCAGTATCAAAACAGATCTTTTACAAGTGGGGTCAGCCTTGCTGTGATCTATTCACCTCTTGTTCCAATGCGAAATGCAGCGAGTTCTTCTCTCTGAATCCCCCTTAGGGGGAAGCCCTCAGAGATGCTCTGACTTATGCTTGGCCTCCTGGTCTTCTGTATGGTTTATCCCCCCTACCCTTGATGCCAACATTTCTTCAGAAAGCTCGCAGGCTGGGGAGATTTGTGATCCTCATTCCCTCTCTGTGGTCTCATCTGGTGGCTCCACCATGGATGTTGGATCCAGTTCCGGATATCATTTCTCATCCCTCAGGGATTACCCATCCAGACCTGGACAGTCTAAAGCTCACTGCTTGGTTGCTCCACTTCCCATGATTATCAGGACTCCCGGTTTATCTTCTCCCGTTAAAAATATTCTAGTGACGGCTCATGAGTCTTCTACCAGGAAGGTATGCTATAGCAAGTGGAAACATTTTTGTATATGCGCTTCGCAGCGTGCATTTGATCCTTTTACTGCTCCAGTTTCTGCGGTGTTGGAATTCTTATTGAGGATTTTTCAACAAGGTGCCAGTTCATCCACAGTAAAAGTTCATCTGGCTGCAATTTCTAATTTTCATGTGGGGAAAAACATGGCTTCCTTGACCTCTTCAAAGCTTTGCAAGACTTTCCTTAAAGGTACATTTCTTCTGAGACCCCCCTGAAGGATCCTACGCCACCGTGGGATCTTATGTTAGTGTTTCAGGCTTTAGTTTCACCCCCCCCCCCCCTTGAACCTACAGCTTCGGTGGATCTGCAGTTTCTGTCCTGGAAGACTGCATTCTTAGTTGCCATTACTTCTGCCAGGAGAGTGTTGGAACTTCAGGCACTATCGGTCAAAGTCCCTTATATGATTTTTTATAAGGATAGGGTGTCTTTGTGCACTAATCCATCTTTTCTTACCAAAGTAGCTTCTGACGCCAACATTAATCAGGTGATCAAGCTCCCGGTTCTTTTTCCAAATTTTCAAAATTTCAAAATAAGGGAGAATATAAATTGCATTTGTTGGATGTACACAGAGAATTACGTTTCTATTTGCACAGGACAAAGGCATTTCGTAAATCTGACCAGTTTTGTGTTTCTTCCTCCAAACCTTTTTTAGGGAAACCAATCCCCAAAGTTACTGTTGCCTGTTGGATTTCCCACTGTATCATTCGGGTGTATTCTGTCAGGGGGATTTCCCCTACCAGGTCAGGTGAAAGTACATTCTACCAGATCTATGCCCACTTCTGTGGCTTTTTGGTCCAGAGTTTCGTTGGATGATATTTGTTCTGCAGCTACTTGGTCCTCATCTCATTCCTTCATTTCACATTATAAGTTGGACATCGTATCCAGGAACAGGGCATCCTTTGGCTCTACCGTGCTCCGGAACATCCTTCCATGAGGGCCTGTCAGATGTTTAGTAGCTGGGGACTCTGTCCCACAGGTTGAAGATCAAATGAAGACAACTACTTCAGATAAAGAATTTATGTACTCACCATAACATTCCATCTGAGTAGTTGTTCTTCGTTTGTCTTTAGCCATCCCCCCTCCTTCCCCCGGGCTTGTCTGAACTGTTTGTTGGGTATATAAGTGTAGAAGGTGGACACATTCAGGGTGCCCTTTTGTCATTTGTCATTCTCTTTGTTCAGGAATTTTTTCTGGTAGTGACAAGGTCCTATTGAGTAGGGTGTGAGTAATGGATTGGGCAGCAAACTCAATCTGAAGGGAGGAAGGAGAAAGAGGCATTATGGGTAAGGGGAGGAGCTTTGAGCTTGGATCAGATGCTGGATATGTGGCCGAGTCAGATCCGTAACGGATCCATGAACCCACAGGTTGAAGACAAATGAACAACTACTTAGATGGAACATTATAGTGAGTACATAACTTCTTTATCTGAAGTAGTTGTCTTCATTCCACAAAAAGTTTTGTGATTCTCTTAATTGCAGGTAATTGTGTGAATTGTGTATTGTATAAGTATAGTATGCCCCTGTGATGATGAGTAGCATCATGGCCACCACCTGTGCCTGGAAGCTGTAACCACTGCCTCTGAACGTGACGTGAAGTTGGGATATCAGATGCCAACCACTGACATCAAGAGATTTGAATTCCAGTGCTGCCAACCAAGGGGAAATAATAAGTGCACAGAAGTCATTTTCAAACACTAGTTTACAAAGTACAATCTGTCTGCAAAAGCATAAAGAGGATATACACTGCTGATAAACGTATGGGCTTCCAGTCTCCACACCCCTGACTGGACTGCACACAGGCAGGCCACTTACAAAGCTGAGTCTTTTGCCCAGCACTCCCAGGCCCTGTCTCACAACTCACTCTGTGAACCAATGTCTTCCTATGCCTCTTTATCTACAGTAACTGCCTTTCACACAAATTTTCTCCTAGCATCTAGCATTTTCAGTCATATTTACATTTTGGGACACAAATCTTCTAAGAGGGCAGCACCCTGTAGCTAGTAAGTCCTTCACTTGTCAGTGACTGGTCAACATCTCCAATGGAGGGAGTAGTGGGCAGTCATGTCTCCAAGGATGCCTGTGTCACATTTACATAGTGGATTGGTTAAACTGGTTTTGTAGAACATATATATTTTTTTGTGAAATACTTCACTTTGGGCTAGCTGCTACTATCACCTGTGGAAGGCTCTTTTTTTCCATGTGTGTGCATGTGCGTGCACAGTCAGTAACAGTTTATACCACTGATGAAGTGACTTTGGCACTGTTAATAACCTAATTATATAAAGTACGTTACTGACTGCATTGGTGTATTCTGTTTTTTAAATACAGTTTGCAGTCTCTCCATTTTGCTTTACTTTTCTGGACCTAAAGATCCTGCAGGTGATCTATGATGGCACTTCGTGCAGTGGATGTGTAAATTCACTTGTATGTTTAGTCTAATTTTCTGTAAACTTAATATTACGATGGGAAAATGGTACAACTGACTACTTGCAGCTTTACATTTGTATAGTGTATGTGCTTTTTAATTAACAATTGTGCCAGTTAGTTCACCCTCCTCGCTGCCCATCAGCAGGAGCTGCCCCTGCAGTTATCTGTCACAGATCATGGAAACTAACATGGAGAACATTACTCATCTCTGAAGGAATGGGAGAGAATACTTAAATGTTCCCCTTGCAGACATGCTGTGTGAAGACTGGAGGTATGCCCTGTCATCTCCACTTCCAAAGTGTTTAACCTGCCTTACTATAGGTATATGTATACTGCAACTGCTGTAACTACTATTTACACCCCTCACAGTATTATCTTGGTGGAAACTCCTGAAGCTTAAAGTCTCCTTCCAATATCCTCCACTCAGGATGAGCAAAAAGACACTCTACCACCAATGTGGGAGAGCAGTTTTGGAATCTGTTTAAGTGAAGGGTGGGCGCTATGGACACAGCTTTCTGCATAGTGAGCGAAGGCTTTGCTCCCACTGAAAATCAGTTTTTTTTGAAGTTTAATTGCTTAAGGAAAAATAAATCTTGGGGCATTTTTTTTACAAGGGTGTACTACTAAAGTTGCTTTCAAGTAGTCCCAGTCTCAGTGCAGAGGGTAAAGCCCTGACTGCACCCCAGGTGACTTCGTATTCTACCAATGGGATAAATGCTAGAGTAACTAAGTGGGGGGAGGATGGAACTAAACAGCTGATGCTGGCAAACCCAATTCTGAGGGGAGGGAAGCTTCCTGTATTCACTGCAGTAACAACATTACGAGCCTGGCAGTCTCAATGCTGTGAGTGCTACACTGCTTGATCAGGAGGGATAGGTGTCTGCACCTTCCAAAGGCAGCCATTGCAGAGCCTGCAAAGCTTCGTCGTGATGGTAGGGGTTGGGGCTCCCCAGCATCCTCAATCTCCTCACCTGCCCCAGATATGGGTTGGCTTAAGCACAGGGGAGGCTAAGGCTGGTCTGGTAGACCCATTGTATGCAGAGAGGAGCTACTGTCAGCTGATGGTTTGTAAGCGAGGGAAATAAGACTGCTTTCAAAGAATTTACCTAAGGCCTGAATACCATTCCTTAAGACATTTTTTAACTCCCAATCCATTTTCCAGCCTTTTAAATAGCAGTACCAGGCTGGAACAACAATTAAGTCCAGCACAGCATGGATTTTCATCTTGAGTTCTGATTACTGCTGGAGTAATTCACACAATAAATGTAACATGTTACGAGTATGGAAAGTACTGTAGTTGCACTAAACACATGGTTTACATTTGACTTTTTTTTTCTGAGAATCCCTGTAGCTACTTGCATTGTGTAGATGATCTTCTTCCTTTTTTTCATGGAAAATTGTGCATTTATATGTGAATAAAATGCCAGTTAATTCTATGCACTTCTATTCCACGGAGTTTAAATAGTCAAGAGAATAATGAGCTGCTGAAGCAAAATATTGATGCTGCAGAAAATGAAAAATATCCCTTTGGTGGCATTTTGCCAAGCAGTATCCCTAGTAATTATCTCCTGACAGGATTTGTGCTTTGTAGTTTTATTTCATCTTATTTTCTGTTCTTTAGAGCCAGGCTGAACTTCTGGCCTGTGTTGCAGATGCTGCTCTACTTTATATTTACTTCTTTGCAGAAGGAGGCAGTAAATCTATGTAGTATGTCCTGTAGTGCATTTAATATTGCACCTGTCCTGTGCCGTCATAAATGTCTGTATGGATTTCCTCTCCACAGCACATTCAGGTAGTTCATTCCATAGATGTACAACCCTTCCAGTGAAAATACTTCCATATATCCACAGAGTAGGTAATTCCTTCAGTTTATTACCCAGCCCCCTCTCCCTCCTCTTCCTGTCCACATTTTATGATGTAGTCTTGTTTACACAGATCAAGTTCTTCAATGTTTTCGTGTCTCCATTGAATAGAGCTGCAGCTGTTGTAGTCCCTACTCATATCTTTCCTTTTCCAACCATGCAACTTCCTGGTAGATCTCATCTGGATTGGTGTCAGCTGTTTGAAGTCACTTTCTCGTATGCTGTTCAGAGAACTGATGGTGTGGCCTAACCAGGGTCAAGTGTAGTAGTCAGCATTACCCCTTTGTTTTTGGAGTCCGTCACCCTAAAGCTGCACCACATCATTCTGTTTGCTGCTGCCACTGTCCTTTCACTCTTCTCCGGGTATTCAATCCAGGAGTGAGCAACACCTCCCAGATACTTTTTCTTTTTTTGTCAACAGTTTCACCACTTCCCCCAAGTGATAATTAGCACAAGGTCTGCTATGGCAGAAGTCCAGGACTTTGCATTTGTCTGCAGTGAATCTCAAGCGCCCTCTTTTTTTTCTTACTTGATCACCCTTTCCAAATTCTTCCTGTGATTCTTTCCCCAGTCCGCTGTCGCTGCACATACATTTATGCCAGTGATGACGAATGTTATCATGATGTTCTTCGTGTTTCACTGTTGCAGTCATTACATTTGGGTAATCTGCTGGCAGGTTGCCCTCAGTCGGCCTGAATTCCAAAGTCTTGGGTCCTGCGTCGGTTGCTGTCTTCTCTTCCATGATGTCAGGTCGTCAGGGGTATAAAACATGCACCCGACGCCATTTTCTTTAGCCTTTCTTGCCGTGCAGTGCCCGAAGCAGAAGCATTTCGCAAGTGCTGGTCGGCCGACTACTGAACTATTCGAGTTTGAGTTTCAGAACCGAAGTCTTCACTAAAGCTAAGTACCCCACTGGGGAAACTTTTTTCTTGCTCCTTACCGATGTCAGAAAAAGTTAATAATTGTATTACTTGTGGGAAGCAAATACCTCATAAGGATTTCCATTTATACTGTATTCCCTGCCTAGGCCCTGATCACAACGTGCCTGGCTGTCAGTTTTATGCTAGATTTAACCAACGCACTATTAAGCGTCGGTATATTTTTGCATCAAAGTATTTTGGAAACAGATTTAACTACCCAGAAATGTCGTCGGATAGCAGTCCGACTACCGGAGTACATAAAAAAAATGCAAAGAAAAGGACATAGAAAGGCAATCGAGATCCAAAACCGACGACGAAGCTTCTCCTAAGCCAGTCGCCGGTTCGCCGGTACTCAGTGAGGCACTTTCGCAGCCCCTGATACCCTCTACCTTTGAGTCGCAGGCCTCTACCGACACCCACGTGGAGTCTGGCATGCCGCAAGATACTCAAGGGATTGGACCGACGGATATGTCTCCCTTGGATGGGTCCGGAGCCGCTGAGCAGGCACCAGCTTCTGAGGGTGTATTCAGACCTCAACATTTGTATATCAAACTGATGACAGCTGCAAAACCAAGGAAAAAAGCAACTTCTAAAACTAAAAAAACGATGCATGAGCCACGTGTACAGGCCTCTATGCCTAAAAAACAGATGATCAAAATGGCTGAAGACCTCATTACCTTGATCAGGGGTACCCATCCCCCTCCAGATAGGAGGCCTAGGTAAGACACTGATTATGAATCTTCAGATCAGGTTTCTATTTCTTCTGATTCCTCTTCTGATCAGGAATTATCTATACCTCCCTATGAGGATTCTGATGCGGAGGAGTCTATACCATCTGCATCTTCTCCTGAGGATTATTCATTTGGAGAAACCTTGCATACTTTGAGGGAGCATTTTCACTGGGAGAGTCAAGACTTCTCAGAATCAAAAAAGACGCTCAGGGATTTCCTTCTTCTCCCTCAGCACAGGCCTTTAGCCATTCCCCCTGTTTTAGACATTGTGGATGTGTTTTCGGAGTCAAGCTTGACCCCTAACTCCTTACCCCCGGCTCCTAGTAAGCCTGACAGATGTTACAGGGTCCCTGACTCACATACAGTTTTATTTAGAAACCCTGCTGCTGATCCTGAAACTATTTCACAGGGTCCCAAGGGAGTTAAGGCCTCAACAGCAGAAAATCCTACCCCCTCTGACAGAGATTCAAGGGCACTGGACAGATGGGGGAAAAAGGTTTATATATCTGCAACCTTGGCAATCAGGGCCTTAAACTGTCAATTTCATATGCTTAAGTACCAACATGTTATGGGATTGCAGAAACAGAAAATTATGTTGATTTCAGAATGTGCAGAAAATAAAGAATTGCAGGAATTGTTGCATGCAGCAGAACATGTTGGAAAGCATACTTTGCAATGTGGTTTTGACTCCTAAGAGGCCTCCTGCAGAGCTGCAGTTACTGGATCTGTGATTAGGAGGCATGCCTGGCTAAAAGAACAAAATGTCCTTGATCATGTTAAAGCTAAATTGCTAGATGCACCTTTACAGCATGATACTCTGTTTGGTATTAAGGCAGAAGACGTTTTAAAGAAAATGGAAGACAAAGCTAAGTCTAGGCAAACTGTTAAAGATTTCTTGCAAGTGCAGCCACGTAGATTCAGTAGCCACTGGCCTACAAAAAAATTGGTCCTTTCCTATGTCAGACAGAGCTCAAAGGGGCAAATCTAGACACACTAAGGGTTCCAGATACCAGGCGCAAGATTCATACAGGTCAAAGCAATGGGGCGCTTCTACCTCCAAATCTGGAGGAGATAAGGTGCAAACCTACAGAAAACAATCCCAATGACTTCCCTCTGCCTACACCAAGCACTTATCTTTTGGCAGCACCCATAGGGGGAAAATTAGCACTTTTTGCTCCAAATTGGCAGTTAATAACCCAGGACAAGTGGGTACCAAACATAGTATCACAGAGATACAGATTCCATTTCCACACTCTGCCAATGGCAAATGGTTGGCCAGATCTGCCAAAAAAATCAATGAGCAGAGGCGCAGAAACAGGTTGCGTCCCTCATGGAAATGGGGGCCATTCAGCCAGTACCAGAACAGGAAAAAGGACGACTGTTCTTGGTACCCAGAAAGGACAAGGCCTAGCGGCCAATACTGGATTTATCGATTTTGAACACATACTTGGACATCCCATAATTCAAAATGCTGACTTTGCAGCAGCTTCTGCCCATGTTCATAGGTTCATAGGTTCATACTAGGCTATCTGCCCGAGGGCATTTACAAGCCTAGCCCATAGTTTTGTGGCTTACGCCACCCCTTTAGTATGGGGAACTATACCCATTATTTTGCTGTGCCTCTGTTGAGCAGTGACACTGAGGTAATCCCTGGGATATATCTGCGATCTCCCATCCATTGGTCAAGATTTCTCTTGAACAAGGCCAGCGAGGTGCTCTGCCTCACATATACCGGGATTTTATTCCACAGCATAGGGAGTCTTTGGGTGATGAATCTATCCCTCCAGCACGTCCTATTAATAGCCGTGTCGAGGTTTAAGTCTCCCGCCCTTGGGCAAGAATGCTTGGCTGGTGACATTAGACCTAAAAGTGGCATACCTGCATGTCCCAATAAGACAGTCGTGCAGAAGATACCTCAGATTCAAGGCTGGCTTAATGCATTACCAATTCTCTGCACTGCCCTTTGGCTTATCTACTGCACCCAGGGTCTTTACAAAGTGCCTGGCACCAGTAATTGCATTTTGCAGACAAAGAAGTATACAAATATATCCTTAGTTAGACGACTGTCTCATTCAGGCAGAGAACAAGGGTATTCTTCTTCGACACCTGGTGTTTGTGAAACATGCCTAGGGTACACAATAAACAGAAAGAAATCACAACTGGTACCCCCTCAAAAGATAACATTCCTGGGTGCAAGCTTGAATACAATTGCCCAGATGGCTTACCTCATGCCAGACAAGCAAAGGCAACCGACTACTTACTTCAAACTGATGGCAACAAAATCCCAGTCTTCTGCAAGACAAATTCTGTAGGCTTTGAGCTTCATGGCATCCTGCATCCTACTGATTCCATATGCAAGACTGCATATGAGGAAACTTCAATGGTACCTGAAAAGTTTATGGAGTCAACATTCTCACAGTCTGGAAGCAATGATTCCTCTCATTCCCAGCCTACAACAGGAGTTTTTATGGTGGGCAAAGGCATGTCACCAAAACATGGGATGGGCCTTTACTCTCCCCCCTGCCAGCCATACCTTAACAATAGACGCATCGGATTATGCCTGGGGGGCCCACATGGCAGGAAGATGCATTCAGGGCATATGGACCCCAAAAGAAATGCATCTACATATCGACCAGAAAGAGATGCTAGCTGTTCAAAATGCCCTAACAGCCTTCAAGGACTTACTTCATCCAGGACTACTGATAAAGACGGACAACACCACAGTCATGTGGTATATAAACAAGCAAGGGGGCACACACTCATACCCCCTTTGCAGATTAGCCATGGCGCTGTGGGACACAGCTTTGACCTATCAAATACATATTCAAGCTCAATTCCTGCCAGGAAAGCAAAGTACACTGGCAGACGATTTAAGCAGAAACCTTATGGATCCTCACTAGTGGAAACTAAATCCACAGGTTTTCAGAATAATAACAGAGAAATGGGGGAGCCCAGACATAGAGCTATTTGCCTCTCCTCAAAATTATCAGTTGAAAAGATTCTGCACAAGGACTTATCACAGACAAGCATGGAAAGTGGACACCCTATCCTTGTGTTTATGCCTTTCCTCCACTGCCTCTTCTCCCCAAGGTCCTCCTAAAAGTCAGACAAGAGAAACCAAAGATGATACTAATTGCCCCGGACTGGCCCCGCCAGTACTGGTACCCAATCCTAAGGAAGTTGTCTCAGTACCCAGCTT
Source organism: Protopterus annectens (assembly GCF_019279795.1). Classification (NCBI taxonomy): domain Eukaryota; kingdom Metazoa; phylum Chordata; order Ceratodontiformes; family Protopteridae; genus Protopterus; species Protopterus annectens. The sequence goes on from NC_056737.1 coordinate 10,883,127, forward strand.
GGACCTTACCTCAAAGACCTCAACTACTGTCCCAGCAAAACAATCAGGTCCTGCACAATCAACTACAGACACTGAACCTGGGAGCATGGCTGATCATGTGGTTATACAAACAACACCTCTCAGTAAAGCTGTGATGGATGTCATTTTGGAAGCCAGAAGGCCTAGTACTAGAAAATCTTATGCGGACAAATGGAAGAGATTCTGTGCTTGGAATCGGACACAAGGAACTGATACAGCAGAGCAAAATATTCCTCAGATATTACAATACTTAACTGAGATGCTTGACAAAGGCCTATCTTTCTCATCAATCAAAATCCATGTCTCTGCCATTTCGGCTCATTACAATACAGGGCCACCAATCATTTCTCATCCTTTACTAAAGCAGTATCTTAGAGGAGCCAAATATTTATGGCCTCATAGAAGATCACCATTACCTGCATGGGACCTCAATTATGTGTTGGAAAAGCTCACCCTGCCTCCATTTGAACCAGCTGCTACCGCTGATCTAAAGTTCTTATCATGGAAAACAGCTCTGCTACTAGCAATTACTTCAGCAAGAAGAGTTTCACAACTACAGGCCCTCATGGCTGTAGAGACTTTTATCATATTTTACACAGACAGGGTGTCTCTGAGGACAAATCCTACTTTTATGCCTAAGGTGGTTTTCAGTGTGGCTCTTAACCAAACAATTCATCAATTTATCCAAATCCGCAGAACAAGGGAGAGAGAATTCTGCATTCCTTGGACGTACACAGATAGCCAAGATTCTACTTGAGCAGGAATAAAGCTCTAAGAAAAACTGAACAATTATTAATGTCATATGCTGCAGGATCAGAAGGAAAGACTATTTCAAAGCAGACAGTTTCAAAGTGGATAAGCCACTGCATCTGTTTCTGCTACTTACACCATGGTAAACCTGTGCCCAAGGACATTAGGTCTCATTCCACCAGAGCTGCAGCTACTTCAGCAGCCTTTCTCAGAGGAGTACCAACCAAAGATATTCTAGAGGCTGCTACTTGGAGTTCTGTTCACACCTTTACAAAGCATTACCATTTGCCTCTCTACTCTAAGTCCAGGCAGGCTTTCCCACTGCATTGTTGCAGGGCCTTATAGCTACACCTAATGCTGTTTAGCTCCAGCCTCCCAACCATAGCTTTGGGATTCTAACCAAATGTAATGACTGCAACAGTGAAACACGAAGAACATAGTACAGTTGTGTACACTTACCATAAATGTAGATGTTCGAGTGTATTTACTGTTGCAGTCCAGGTTACCCTCCCGCCATCTCCCTGTCAATCTGAAGTTTATCTTTCCTTCTCTATCTTCTACAACCTGTGTGGTGTATTTGCTTGTAGATGAAAATGAAGTTTATATTGATGCATGTATATATATATATATATATATATATATATATATATATATTTATTTTTTTTGCTACCTTTTTGGGGGCACCTGACATCGGGGGCAAGAAAAGAAAATGGCGTCGGCTGCATGTATTATACCCCTGATGACCTGATGT